>NC_073724.1:20329717-20637633 GCF_023634155.1 Falco peregrinus
CAGCTGGAACAATACCCATGTACCATGCAAAAGCCAATGATATACATTGCCAAAGCCCTAGGACTTTTACAGTGGGTAGCTTCTGATATTTCTAGGCTGATTAGTGTTCGATGGAAATACAATAGCTGCTTCTTCACTGATGTTTTTCAAAGACCACAGCATGTACAGCATTCAGTATCCGTGTGATACATGAACTTAAATGCATTTTTTTGGAACTAGATTGATTCCCTAAGTTACTTCTGTAAATAAAAGTGACAGGAACTCTAAATACAAACTGTTATTAGAAGGACAAGTAGCTGTAGACAGTTTCTCTGTTTGAAATGCTGTCCCCAGAGCAGTTTATGGGAATTCTGTCATTGACTTCCACACTACCAAGACTGGCCTACTGTGTGAAATATATTGTTTCTCTCTCAGGCAATTGGCTTTCTGATTATGTTTGGAAATTTCTAGAGTTTGAACCACAATGTAATATCTATCCTGATGAAACATGACTATATCAGAGAAAACTGGGCAGACTTGATTCAATCACCAACTACTGGAGTCTAAAAAAAAAAAAAAAATAATAAAATAATCATTCCACTTCTCTGTGCTGGGTTAAAATGCTTCACATCAGAAGTAGTGAAGACAAAAGTCTGTGCAATGCCGTTCCTCCTTTCATTTTAAAAAGTGTTAATTTTTGCCTTTAAAGCAAAACTTATTTGGATGTTCTGGATATGTAATACCCTCAGTCAGTCAATATGAATGTATATATATGTGATTTAACATTTTGGATTTAACAGTGTTGTATGTTTCACAAGTAGCATCTCACCTACACAGGGAATGAACCTTTAGAGCAGTATTTTGAACATGAGTAGAATCTGTATCAACCTTAATAATACTGTTTGTATTTCAGGAGAAAAAGATTTTTTTTAAATACAGACAGACTGAAAGAAAATGGTATCATTGCAAATAGGGCTGTGCCAGTTTGCATGTTGTTATCAACAATAAAGTCAAGTTCAATATCCATTAAGCACAGAAAATAAACAAAAACTACTTAAATAGCAAATAAAACACAGGCCAAGATCTCACTAGCTGCAAGCTCAGGTCAAGCCAAATATTTTTACAACTGACCTCACAGTTGTCTGGTCATGGATGATTCAGGGACACTACACTAAATATACAAGTATGCCCAGTAGTGTAGTCAGCAATAATACAATTAAATAAAACTGACAGACACTATTTGAACCGGAAATGCAATGAAAATCTGAATATTTCTTGCTTCAGAATGAGAAAGGTCAAAAGGATGAGCATCTCACACTGCTGTGTAACATCACCTGATTGTTAGGACAAACAAAAAAAAAAGAGTTGATAAAGATTTCACTACAGTTAAACCAGGTCCTTCTTTTTTTGGCAGCCATCAATTTTCATTTTCCTGTCTTTTAATTCTAATGCTGAGGTCTAGGAACTGGTAGGTCACAGAGGACTGTATGGTAGGACTAATCAAGACTGAACATTAATACGGAATATGAAAATCTCTAGATTTTTCCCCAAACAAAATTTGTATGCTGACTATTGTAGAAAGGAGAAGTAAATCACTTTCCTTTGAATGAAAACCATACATATATTTGTTAACACATAGGAGAAATGTCAGTATTTAGATGTTATTTTTCCTTGAAATGTTAATTAAAAAAAACATAGTTAAGTGGAAAAGCATTTCCTATCATTTCATGCATCACCTGGATAAGTGTGATAAAAAAAAATAAAAAAAAAAATTCACCCTTTTGGCCAGTAGAAGAATCTGACAGGATCTCAAGCCACAGCAGCTGAACACTATAGGAGTTTTTTTCTTCACAAAATACAACCAAAATGAGCAAGTCCACATGGTTGTTCAGTATGAAGATAATCTAGAATCACAATATATATTAACACAGAAAAGAAGGATCATGTTTCATTTTAAAGAATAGTACATCCCTGAAAAGAAATTCACTTACAGAAAGAGGATCCTCCAGGAAGACCTAGTCAAAGATCTAGTCAGAGACATACTGAAGTTTGCATTTACCTTATAGAGCTGATGATTCCCATTACCAACAGAAATACTTCAGGTGATTCATAAAGACCCTTCACCAGAAATAAACTTGCAGTAATTTACAACAGCTGCACCCTACCTCCTCCTATCTGTGCTAAACAGACCTCACTCCATCTAGAACAAGCAATAAATCTGCATTTTATATTTAAACCACCAAAATCAATATCAGAAGGGCTTAGGTACTGTGAGTGGCACACCAACATCTTAAGATAAATGTGGTTTATTTGTTGTACTTTAGCAACTTTCTCCTTGTTTTCATTATTTCTCATTTGAGCACATTAGATACTTATTTTTTCCTGCTTCCGTATAAATCTCTAGGGTCCTTTCCAATGACATAATGTGTTTGGAAAACTTGCTGTTCTTCAGATATCTTTTTTCTTCTCCTGCCTACCACTATGTAAACAAAGTAAGTTAACAAGGTTATAGAACTAAATGATTTAAACCAGGAAAAGAGAAAGAATTAGTTCCTTTAGATTTGGTGCATATGATTTGTTTTCTGATCAAAAAATCATGTTTTTACTAGGCTCAAGATTTCGGATAATTGAGTTTTTAATTTCAGTGATAGTCAACTCTAAGGAAGGAGCCTGCTTTATTCCTTAAGAATGAATTTAAATTGCCTTTCAGTTCTTTCAGAGAAAATGTTAACACAAAGTTGTCTCATTAAATTCTGAGTTCTTCACTCCATAGACAGAATGTGGGAATTCTGTACAGTGGGTTTATTCTATTCCCTGTAAAAGATGTCTCACCTTAAAAGATGCCTAAATTTGACATGAGATTGCATTTCTGAGTAAGTTAGAGTCCATGTAGATTCATTTCCATGGCAGTCTGAGGCGAGCATTTTTACTCAGGGAGATTTGCCTTGACTTGAGAGTCATTGTGGTCTGAGACAAATGCATCTGCAGTTCAGTTTTTCATTTATAAATGAGAGGAAGGAATGCTGCTTTCTTGCAGTGGTGTCAAGTATGTAAGTACTATTAAGTCTTCAAACTTGGTCCATCACTCAATGTCGTAGCAACGTGGGCTATCTAAATAAAATAGCTAGATAGCAAGTATGGAAATACGGAAATGATCTCAAAACTGGGAAGATGAGTTTATATTGGTTAATCAATGCAAAAACATGGTAAACTCTCCTCTGAACTGACACTATGAATTCATATTTCTGTTCTTAATGCACACTTGAAAATATGCTCACTTAGGCAAAAAAATCTGAATTGGAAAACATGCTTGATAACAAGGACAATTTAAAACCTACATTTCAATGAACACTTAACATTTTGCCCCATTTGGAGTATCAGTTTTCATAGTATTTCCAGCCAGTGTACATTTTTATTTAAATTGAATTAAACCATTTAGCTACATGTGCATGCCAGTTTAAATAGTGTTGTTTGGAGAACATTATTTTCACCTTTATTGGACAAAAAGTACGATAGGAAGTTGCCTTCCCCTGGAAATTGGACCCAGTTGGAAATAAATGAACTGGGATACAGCCAGACCTGGAAACTGTAAAATAAAAATCTACTTAGCAGAGAGCCACACATCTTAAAAGCTTCAATGTAGTTATCTTTTAAGAAGATGGAATGCTTTCTGGGACTATATCCCATGAAAATAGCTGAACTTTACAAAAATCATGTCATAACTCTGTATGCTTCCATAGATAGAACAGGTTTCTAATACCATCAATTTTATTTTAATGGGATAAAATATTTCTTATTACTGGATGTCCTACATTCTCCAGCCACAGTGTCCCATTACAATACATTCTCTGTACTGAGAATGTAACAGACAGTCCTGGCCTCATGGTTTGCAGACTACATACACAGATGACGAGGAAAAGATACTTATTGTCAAAATCCTTATTATGTTTGTGAATTGACTTCAGAGGGATTTGGATAAAGCCCTAGATGATTGCATGCCTCCATAACAAAGCTAACAATTCAGTTGGGGTCTCTTGACTTGTAGAAGCATTTACAAGATCACACACTCCAAAGATATTTCCAAGCAGCAGAAACCATAAATTTCCCTGCAGAGTCTTCTGAACAGGTAATACGAAAAATACGGCCAACATTAGACGAATTTTACAGATGAAAAATAGCCTCTAGGACTATTCCTCTGAAAGCTTGGGGAAACATGAAATACTTATAACAGCAATACATGTACTTTCCCCAAAAAAGAGAAATATTTTCGCTATAAATGATGCTCATGGAACACCTCTTTCTTTCCTTCTTCACTGAATTTGTGTCTGCAGAGCTGTTTTTCTCACATATTCTTATTCCTCTTTCCACTGCTGTTGTTCCACTTAGGGTTTGGGGTTTCTTTCCCTTTGTTTAAATACACTATCCCAGAAGTGCTACCACTGTCGCTGATGGCCTTCACCTTGGCCAGTGGCTGGTGCATCTTGGAGCCGGCTGACATTGGCTCTGTTGGACACGGGGTAAGCTTCTAGCAGCTTCTCACAGAAGCCAACCTTTGTAGTCCCTCCCCCTCCAAACCTTGCCACAAAACCAAAATACACACTGTCACCGCTTCACAGAAGGGTAGCAAGGATAGGACACATATTCCTCAAGAAATTGGTAAGATACTGATCAGCTTCCTCAGGAAACCAGGGTCGCCCCTATCGATTTAAGAGTTCACCTCAGATATTATAAAAGATAAACTTGGCTTGAAGCTACCTTTTCTCATCTCTACATCCCTGAGTAGATTTCAGCTCAGGAACACTGCAGGCTGTAACATCATCTGGTTAAAAATATGTGTGGACAGTACTTAATATTTTCAGCTCATACTTATTTCATTAAATATATCAACATACTGTTCTCTCAGGTCTCAAAGTCCTCTGGAAGGCCTTTCCAAAGACATGTCTAGCTGAATGCTTAAGGCTGCAATATATAAATAGACCTTTAATATTTACTACTATTCCTGCAAGTATTCGTAAAAGAAAGAAAAAATATCAAGAAGTTCCTGTGTGATTCTGTGGCTCCTGGATTTTCACATTTTCTAAATCTCAAAATACTCCCATTAGAAGCACGTGATGAACTTGGTGGAGGGCTGCTGCTGTTGCCAGCAGCAGGTTTTTAACTAACATAGGAGAAATGCAAGCAATTCCAAATACAGAAATATCTATATGTTGCCTTCATTCCCTTGAGATGAAGGAATGAGTAGGTGTAACTGGCATTACTAATACCAGGTCATTAAAGCCTAGAAAATCCTAATGTCTATTGCTGAGCTCCTGGTGTGTTGAAAAGCTATGAATGGAGAACATTAAAGATCAGGGTTTATGAATCTCCATGATATGGATCTACGTGAAAATAACTTTTTACCCTGTATTTTTTTTTAAGACTTTACAGAGTAACTAACAGTTATAGAAGAGGAAAGAAAAAGTTAGAGGAAACATTTCTCTCCATGAGGCTCCACAGGTGGTGTCTAAGGAAAGTGTAGTTCAGATAAACTCTTTTACTTCAATACCGTATCCACAAAGAATAACTTATCTGATATTATACATGCATACGTTCTCCTGGAAACCAACTTTGTCCCAAAGACTGTCTACGACAGAAAGAGATACTTAAATTTTTCCTTGTGAACACATCAAAATTAATTAAATAAATACAGTTATTTGAAGGTATGACAGGAATATTTTCTTATTTTATGTAATCAATTGGGGCCAGCAGTTCATAAAGGCTCCCAATCAACCTTTTGACGTTTTGGAAAAATCCTTACTTTTCAAAATTAAGCGTGAGATTTTTCAAGCATGAATTCATTGATAAAGTGCCCCACAGATATGAGGGAAATTCTGGTTTCATTGAAGTCAAGGAATTCCTATGAAATGCCATTAATTTCAGGAGGTGAAGGAAATTATTCTTTCCCAGTAGATTCTTCCAAACCAGCTAAATCATAGGATCTCTCAGACTTCAGTGGAAGAGGAGACCACAACAGTAGTTGAAGTGCTGGGCAGCTGCACCGTAGTATTCAAGGTATGATGCATAAGAAAGTGGCTATATACTGTAGCAATTTTGCAGCTTTCACTTTGAGTGCCAATATATTCAGATGAAAGCCCACCTCTAAAGTCGAATTGGGTTGTTTTGGGTTTTTTTTTTTTTGTATATGAATTCCAGATTTCTTGTAATCCAAAAAGCAACCAAACAAAAAAGACCACATCAGGTTAATAAAAAAGGGGGAAAAACCAGTCTAGTTTCTGCAAAAACAGAAGATATCTACATTTAGCAAGAAAACATTTCAAAATACACTTGTATTTTCAAATACATTTCTCATTAACATGTAGCTCTAGTATCCTATAGCCCAAATGCGTGGATTCCAATGACCTTCAATAGCAGTGATGGATGTACCATGACCACTTAAAATCCATGAAGTATAAATCAGCTTTTCATACAACTAACAAGCATGGAACTGCTTTGAAAAGGTATATTATATGAAAAGCCCGTGGTGATCTGCAAATCAAGCAAGTCCTGGACTTAGCCAAAATTTCTTAGTAAGAAACACAATAAAGGAAAGAAATGAAGGATAAAGAAGACACCACTTACTATAGAAGCATCATAGAATCATAGAATCATTTAGGTTGGAAAAGACCATTGAGATCAAGTCCAACTGTGAACCCAGTACTGCCAAGTCCATCAATAAATTATGTCCCTAAGCACCGCATCTACGTGGTTTCTAAACACCTCCAGGAATGGAGATTCGCCCACCTCCCTGGGCAGCCTGTTCCAATGCTTGACCACCCTTTTGGTGAAGAAACTTTTCCCAATATCCAATCTAAACCTCCCCCAGCATAACTTGAAGCTGTTACCTCTTGTCCTGTTGCATGTTATGTGGGAGAAGAGACCAATCCCCACCTGCCTACAGACTCCTGTCAGGTAGTTGCAGAGACCTATAACGTCTCCCCGGAGCTTCCTTTCCTCCAGGCTGAACAACCCCAGTTCCCTCACCCACTCCTCATAAAATGTCCTCTAGACCCTTCAAAAGCTGTGTTGCTTTTCTCTGGACACACTCCAGAACCTCTACATCCCTCTTGAAGTGAGAGGCCCAAAACTGAACGCAGTATTTAAGGTGCAGCCTTACCAGTGCTAAGGACAGAGGGACTACTGCTTCCCTAGTCCTGCTGGCCACACTGTTTTGAATACAAGCCAGGATGCTGTTGGCCTTTTTGAACACCTGGGCACACTGCTGGCTTGTGTTCCACCAGCCATCAACTGGTGGATCTCCAGGTCCTTTTCCACCAGGCAACTTCCCAGCCACCTTTCCTCCAGCCTGTAGTGCTGCGTGGGGCTGTTGTGGCCCAGGTGCAGGACCCAGCACTGAGCCTTGTTGAACTTCATATAATTGGCCTCAGCCCATCTATCCAGCCTGTCCAGATCCCTCTGCAGAGCCTTCCTGCCCTCAAGCAGATCAACACTCCTGCCCAGCTTGGTGTCATCTGCAAACGTACTGGAGGTGCACTTGATCCCCTTGTTTAGATCATCGATAAAGATAACTAAACAATACTGTCCCCAGTGCTGAGCCCTGGGGAACACCACCTGTGTCCATCTGCCAGCTGGATGTAACTCCATTTACCACCACTTTTTGGGCTTGGCCATCTACCCAGTTTTTAACCCAGCATAGAGTACAACCACGCAAGCCACAAGCAGCCAGTTTCTCCAGGATAATGCTGTGGGATATGTTGTCAAAGGCCTTTACTAAGTTCCAGGTAGACAACGACTAAGTTACTGAAAAGTAACCTGCCATTATGCTTCAACACTGGAGGCCCAGAATAAGTGTTGCTTCTCCATTTCAGTGTCTCAGTTGGGTGACCCTAAATGTTACATTTGTGATGGCTTAGGAGGAACAATAAGTAGCCCAGGAAGTACATAAAGTGAGAATTAATAAGCAAAATATCTGTGGACAGTGCTACTAAGTGAATGAAGAGGATAATAGTGTAACCAGCAACAAAATGAGAGCAGAAGTGCAGGGGGATTGCAGGGGATAAGAAGAAATAATGCCATCAAATAATCCTCCTTTCTCATCTTTCAAAGTGCCCATATGATGACAAGATTCTTCAGTGTTTGATATGGATTTCTAAGAAATTGTGATTCCAACTGTCTTGGGTATTTATCTCCAGCTCCCTGGAAAGCCTAGAAATGTATGAATGCCAGCTGAAGGTCAGCTGTACACAATTCACATAAGTGATGTTCAGTCTCAGATCTCAGTTAGAGTGCAATTTTTGATTTAAGGCAGAAGTTTGCATGAAACTTGAAAAAATGAATAAATATTTTTAGTCTGGAGATAAAATATTTTTTTAGGTCAAGATATGTCAACTTTCCTTTAAAATTTGATGTATTATTAAATTAATAATTCACTGCTCATGAGGGTTCATCCAAACTCACTGTAAGAGCATGCAATGTAGGAGGAAAGTACAATAGACTCAAGTTGCTCATCTGAGAAAAAACCCTTAGGTAGTCTCTGCTCCATCCTTTGCTACTCATTAGGGCAGAGACCTGAGGGGAAATAAAATCTCTATGCCCTACCCAGACCATGTCTGAAAGATGCCCCCCCCTTGCTGCTAAGAGGAGTGGGGAGAAGGAGAGGCAGACAGTATTTCTCCCCACCACTCTAAGCTGTGACACGAACTGATGCAATCTTTCCTGTAGACCTCTAAGGTTCTGAATGAAAGACTGAAATAGAGCAACAAAATTATGACAAAATTTCCATCAGAAATTTATGTATCTATATCAAAAGAAATTACTGATGCCCCAATTATTTTTAACCATATGACATTTACAGGGCTGTGGAAGAAACAATTATGTCATCTAGAATCATGATGTAAACTATCAAATCGTACTGTCTTGATTGCAAGTGATTTTTCCTTAGATTTCCCCCTCCTCAATTTGTATGCACTAAGAAACAGCCAACTCAAAGTCTTGACTTCACCCACCCCCAGTGTTTCTCTGTTACTACAGTAAAAACAATGGACACATTAAAAAAAAAATAAAATATATATATATATCTTTTTCCCAACAGGTCACTCTCATATTGTACCCCAGAGGGTACCCATGAATGAATGGCAAGTGGCCATTCAGAGAGTTGCCAAATACCATTAATCAATGCACCAACGTGGCAACACTGAGCATTGTGACAGGCATGATTTAATCTATTATTTGGTAATCAACCTCATCTACAGACATTCTGTAATTCTTATAAATCCAAGAATTATTGTTAGTCTTTTGGAGCAGAACAGTACAAGAATGTCTCACTTAATAACAAATTGCTCTTTTCTTCAGTCAAATGGGTAACCATTTCATGATTATATGAGAGAACAGATTATGTCAGCCAGACCTAACAGTGTGTGCTTTGTCTTTTGAATACTACTTTCCCCCAACCAACCCTCCCAAACCTCCATGCAATCTTCATGTTGAAAGTTGCTCACTAGAAGGAATGGATAATAATGCCATTCATCCACTGTTTGATTCAGATTTAATAATTACAGTGACTTACCCCCCAATTAAAGGGCAATGTTAATTCCACTATTTATTGTTCCTGTGATTTACAACCTATACAACAATACTATAAAATACTCAAAGATATAAAAAAACCAACCAAACCAAACCTTCCCGTCAGTATGCAACAGGATTACTTCATACTTGACCTTATCTTCTGAATGAAGACAAATTATTCATTTGATGAAGGCAGGAGTGAATAATTTTGTCTATTTTGGAATATGCATACTCAAAAGTTTTAAAATATTCTGAATTTATTTTCAGAAAAGATCAGAGGACAAACTTGCATTTATAATGTTTCAGTTGCAAAGTGTAAATCTATAAAACTAAATGCTTTCCAAGACTGAAAAGCTAGCTCCCAAAGAAAATGGAAATATTGTAGGAAATACCAGCATTTGTTCAGATAATTCAAATGTAGTTATGCATGTGTAAATTAATAGACCAAATGAAACTGTTATTTCTTGGGAAAATGAAATGTTTTCCTCTGTTTTCAATGGCTCATCTTTTCCTTTTAGCTCATTTTTCAATCCCTACATTTCTAACATAATTCTTGCTTTATTCAAAATAATGTTTTACTTCTCAAATCACTTGTAGACATAAATCAAAATTGCTGTCATCCTGTGATGCAAATTAGAATTTGAAAATTGCTTGATCTTTCCTTTAAATAGTCTGTATTTTGCTAGTTAAAAGATCTCTGTAGCTATTCCTATTTCCTGCATTAAGCGTCGAGGTGAAAACATCTGTACAGTGGAGGTAGATGGCGAGACTTTTGCCTGATGGCAACTTGAGCTAGTGAGTCTGGCAGCTACAGCAAGGTGTTGGTGACCTCAGGTCAAATAATGAACAACCATGGTGTCATTTACAGACTTGCACTGTAAGTTAAGAAACTTTGCGTCTTGCCCATCATCTCTGCTCAGCTTGCTTAGTTTGAATCCCACACTGTGCCCTTGCAATTTTTCCACATCTAGGCCCAAATTATTTTGCAAACAGCTAGTTTAAGCTGCTGATGTTCTCAGTCCAAATACTGAGCAAAGCCAGAAAGACTTTGCCAAATTGGAAAAGTCTCCTGTATGTATCAATTTTCATTCTCATGCCTCAAACATAAGACATCTTGCCAAATCAATAGTAAAGACAGTTGGTCAGAAGGCAGAACGATGTGACCTATAATTGCACTTTTAGAAATAAGTAATAGTAGAAAAATTGTATGGATTTAAACATTGTGCTTGTGGTAGTACAAGCAATACTTAAGCATATAAAACACTTTTTAACACCTGAAATTGATCAGTTTGGCATTTTTTTTAGACAGATATTACTACTTTCATAACTATTTTTTGCATTGCTCTCCACCTTTTCTCCCCTACTTCTTTAGTAAATATAGTAAATTATGAAAGGGAGTTGGAAACTTCAGCATCTATTCTAAAGGTACTTCTTCAGGTACAACTGTTTTACTATTACAGTGCCAAATTGCTCTCTTATCAATAATTTCTGTTCCCTTAAAACAGTTTCTTTCTGTTTTCTTCTAAATCCAGTTAAGTTTCATCTGTTTCCCTTTGTAGAACAATAGCTCCTTTCTTTCATATAGAAGTCTATTGGTCACAGGTTTCAAAAGCAGGTGGTATGAACATCACAGGACTAAGTTTGAAAAAAAAAATATCTGAGAATCTTCGCAGAAGATACAATTTCTCTGCACTTTTACACTCTAGCCCACAATACAGCTTATTTGAACCACATTGCTTATCAATACTAAGCAGTTTTACAGGGCATTTTTGTGAAATTCCACTAGTTAAGCCACAATCAGTGTCATGCCATCTAGGCTGTTTGACAAACCCCATAAGTGCTGAAGAGTTAAAAGAATATTGAACTATTTACTTTTTTTTGCATTTCTGAGAAAGCCTGTAATCTGCATTTACGCTGCACATATCAGATGTGCTCCCTGGTATGCCCCAAAGCTCAGGTTGTCAGACTCACACTGGCTGTGTTTGGAGGGGACAGGGCTGGTGCACATTCTATTGCATGTCTCGGGGTTCCTCTGTAAGCAATGAGCATTTCCACAGGTCTGCCACTCCAGCCAGTTGAATACATCTCCAGACTGCAAAGTTTGCTTGTCTTAGTACACTTTAAAATGGAATAATTTCTTCAGGGATTCACAGCTCCACTGAACTATCTTTTTCTTAAATCTGGCCGACTGTAACAAGTGCTGGGTTTCTGAAGACTGGAAGTTGGAAGTAACTGTAGGGATGTTACAAAAAGAAGGTACAAGATGCCTTACTTTCATACACTGAATCCAGGGGATCAATTTTGCCTAAACATAGCTATGTAGCTCTCTCTGAGATGCATCTGAGGCAACCTGGGGCTGCCAGATGCAACACAGGATCTGCAGAAAATCTTTGCCCTTTGGAGCAGCAGCTAAGACTCAGAAAGGGTAGCTAAGTGCATGAAGTGCCTATATTTGGGGAATGAAATCAAGCACACAGTGCTAGTAGACACTGTCAGAGTCTACGGACAGAATAAAAGCCAAGCTTTATGAATCAGACTCTTTCATTGAAGCAAATAGAAAATAGGGGCTGGTTTGTTCTTTGATAGCAATGTAGGTTGCATGGAGAGAGGTGAAAAGCCAGAACAACTCAGCTTCTGGAATTTGAAGGAGACAGAAAAAGAGGTAGAAGGGTCATGGGCTTTTTGTTTCTAATTATCTTGGTCTGGTTTTTCTTTCTTTTAGATAAACTAAGTTGGTTTCAGCGATGATGTTCATCCCCTGTGATAAACAATTCTGATCAAAGTGAATCAAATTAGCTGTTTACATCTGTTGTGTCAGAATACAACAGTATCCAGAGTCAATGATGATGAAACCAATGGCAGTACATGACCAAAGCAAATGACATACATAGGGCAGGTACAGAAACTAGGTTTGATATAAACCAAACTGCTTTCATTGTTAAAAAAATGGTTGTTGCTAATTGTGACCCACACACAGTATATTTAGAGCTTTTTTTCCTTTTAAATCTGTAAACTACTATTCTCATTTGATTGGAGCATTCTAGAAGTCATATAGCTCAGCTTTCCAGTCTATGATGCATATAAATACACGTTGCCTATTACCCCCTATAGGAAACTCTTAATGTTAGCTTATATTTTCACAGCTTACATTTGAAAATGTGGATAGGAGAAACAAATTAAATTACCAGCATTTTGTATTGCTGAGATCCATGTATACAGCTGAAAGAAAATGAACCCTTTATTGATCCCCAGACTAGGCAATTTTAATGTTTATCAGAATATAATCGTCTACATTGGACAGCTACACAATAAACTGGTTTTGTCCCCAGAAAATGTCATGTCTAATAAGACTATGTATTATTTTTCATTCCTGAACTTTTATGTGTCCAAGGTATTTTATGGTCGCTGTTATATATTTCCTTTTTCTCTGGCTTAGTTTCAAAGCTACATTGAGTACAAATCATTGAACTGGTGTTTAGAAAACATTAAAGGCCTAAGTAGAGTATTGGCAATATACAGGGAAAAAATAACAGAATCACAGATTCAATGAGGTTGAAAAGGATCTCAAGATTAACTAGTCCAGCCCCTGCAATTCAAGCAGAGTGAGCTACAGCAGATTGCCCAGGACCATGTTCAGTCTGGTTTTGAATATCTTCATTAGTACAATCTTGACAGTCTCTCTCAGCAACATTTTCTACTGTTTGATCACCCTCACAATAAAAAAAACCAAAACAACCCAACAATATTTTGTTGTGTTCAGATGGAATTTCATGTTTTCATTTGTGCCCATTGACTCTTGTCTTATCATGGGGCAACACCGAGAAAAGACTGTCTCCCTCATCTTCATTTTCCCTCTTCAGGTATTTCTACACATAGATAAGATCCACCTGAGCCTTCTCCACTCGAGGATCAACAGTGCTAGCTGTCTCAACCTCTCCTCACAGGACAGATATTGCAGTCCCTTAATTATCTTCATGGCCCTTTAGTAGACTTAAACCAGTCTTGTCATCTTGTCTATGAGAATAGTATGGGAAACAGCATCAAAAAGCTTACTAAATTCAAGGTGAACAACATCCAATGCTCTCCCCTTATCCATCAAGCTACTCAGCTCATTGTAGAAGGCTACCAGGTTGGAAAAGCATAATTTATCCACTGGGAATCCATCCTGACTACCGCTGATCACCTCCTTGTCCTTCATGCATTTTTAAATAGGCTCCAGGATCACTTGCTCCATCACCTTCTTAGGGACTAAGTACAGACTTCCAAGGCTGTAGTTCCCTGGGTTTCCCTTCTGGCCCTTGAAGACAGAGGTGAAATTTACTTCTCCTGATCACCATGACCTTTCAAAGACAGTTAGTTAAGAGTGGCCTCCTAGTGATGTCAGCCAGCTCTATCAGCACTTGTGGGTACAACTTGTTAGGCCACATAGACATGTATGCTCATTTTGTATGTTTCCTGACATCATCCTTCTCCACCAAGGGTAAATTTTCCTTTCCAGAGTGATGGCCTATTTACTTACTTGTGGGTGATCTAGCTACCTAGAATTATTTAATGTCCTGGGAATTTTTAATGGATTTGTTCCATTTCTACATACATGTCAGAGACAGCTTTTGTTCAATAAACTTAAACAACAAAAAAACCCCGTAACTCTTAAGTAACATACAAGCAAGGTACAGTGTACAGAAGTGTCAGGAAAAGAAAGAAAATTAATTATATCATTTGGGGTATGCAAAATTATGTGACTACATTTCAAGACCATCATCATAAGTGTCTTGTTCTGTTTTGCATTACCTTCTTTTAACTTAAGTTTCATAGTTCTTTTAGATTGAAATCAACTCATTTCCAAGGCGGGCATTTCAATTTTTTTTTTTTTTTTTGATGGACAATTATCTGCAAATGCATTGTAAAAACCCTCTCAGTGTAAAGTGCTGGATAAATACGGTTTGCAAAATTCACATTTTCAAGTTAATATACAATATAACAATAAGCTGTAAGCTATTGCAAAGTTCTGAAACACCAACATTTCAAATAAACCCAGTCTTCTGCCACACCACGTTTCCTGTAGTATAAAATTTCTTCAACTAATGTTATCAAACTTCAGCATAGCTGCAAGCATGAGGAAGAAAAACTCCACTCTGAGTATTACCATATTAGAATTAAATGGTTAATAATTACAGTGTCAGGGGAATTTAAGATTATCTAAACGGATCTGCCAGGTCCAAAACTGAATTCTGTCGAGTAAAACAGTAATGAGTTCTAACTTGGGTAACTTAATAACAATTGTGCTGACTTACAAGATCCATGGAGCTGTCCATAATAAGTACAGTACACTGTACAGGCTGTTTTGACAACCATTTATATTCTTCTACTGGTCTATGGGTTCTTTTTTAATAGTAATATATATATATTGAGAAAGATAAATAACACAACATGTAAAGGCATTAATAGTTATAAAGGGAGTTATTTATAATCCCCTCAGTATTACAGCCTGAAGATAATTTAGTGATGAGTCAAACTGTCTCCAGTGTAAATCAGGAACCAAATGGTGAAAGAACTGGCTTTTAAGGACTGGAAAACTTGACATATCTGAAAAGTGCTTCAAGGCCTGAATGGTGTGAATAACATTTAGCTTGCAGCTGTTGTGAATCCAGTTGGACTGGCAACACGTTGAGCATTAGTGTTACCACCCTCTTCCCTTCTGATCTAATTTCTTTAGCATCTGATGGATATCATTATAATGGGCCCCTCAAGACAGTTCTGTTTTCACTTAATCAAGCAAAAGCAGTCAAATGTTTCTCAGTAGACTCCAGCTATGCATTACCACCTATCTTCATGTTTTTGAGGCATTGCTGAAGCTCAGAAATTCCCATCACATTTGCATCCCAGCGAGGTGACACAGAGTGTTGTACAAGTAAAAGCTATAACTGTAATAGTACTTCAAGGAGATCCACTACCTTCTACGTCTAATGCGACAGTAACACTCACTAGCTGCTGGCAAGGACTATGGTCTCCCCAGTATGTTCCATTCTACTAATGCAAGTAGACAAAAAGAGCAAGTATGTATCCCACTCTTATCCCCACCATTATGGTGTAACAAACACCGCTATGACAAGAGCAATCTCCCTGTCTGTGTGGGCTCATCTCAGTGAAGGCTCCTCAAACTGCTCTGAAGAGCTTCAAGATGGCACCTAGATTGGCAGTAGGCACCATAACACACCTTGGCATGCAGCTCTCTTCAGGCATCCAGAGACTAAACCAGCATATGTCTCAGGCCATGGAAATGCAGGCATCAGATAGAAAACTTTGCTGAATAAAGAATGCAGTTGGAAAGGAAGCATCTGAAGCTATTGCCTTCAAAGGATGTGCTGTGCACCTGAGGACCTGAAAAAGAGGGAGCATATTCCATCCTTACGGCAAAACAGGGAAGGCTGGGGAGGCATTTCTATTCTGCCTATTTCCTAAAAACAGTCTGCTTGCTAAAAAGCTTTAACTAAATAAAGATATTACACTGAGAAAACTGCACCTTGTATTCCCCCAAATATATGCCTCTGTAGAGAAATACTTGTATGTGTGCTTATAGTGAAAAAGAGGGGGAAATCATATGCATAATTAATAATTTATGGCTAATAAACACCAACCAAACCATAGATTTTTAGCTGATGGCTTTACTATAAATATTTAAATAAATCTCATCTTCCTTTAGCTAAAATTGGGTAGAACTAGCTCTGTGATTGTAGTTTTACTGGGTCTAAGGAAAAAGACCTTAAGTGAATGGACATGAACTCTTTTGAGACTGATGTCTTACAATTAATGGTCCAATACTCCATTTGATAACAGTTCTTTCACCACCTCCAATTTTCAAATTATGAAAAAAAAAATATGCAAATTATGCAAAACCTCCACTTCTGTCACTATTTGGGGGAAGCTCTTGGCACTGGTCGTGACATGACCGTATATAGTTGCTCATGTTCTCATAAAAGTCTGTCCTGTGTGTCAATACATTTTAAAAATAGGAAATACTTGCTGTCAGGTAAGTTATTAAACACTTGCTAATTTTTTTGATACATTTTCTAAGTGTTTTTATTTTGCTGAATACCTTGAAAATATCTCCAGCTGTGTGAGACACTGTAACACCACAAATACACAAACTAAGAGCATAAGCAGCAATGTCCTTTGCTACAGATGCTTATTTGTTGGTTTCTAGTCAACTTAGCAAAAGGAGTAGAGAATGGAGGGTCCAAGGAGATACCCGAGCTTATTTTTCTGGAAAGAGGATACAGAGAAAAGGGAGAGGAGACTGAAAGATGAAAAAAAGGAAGGAAAGGGGAAACAGGCACATGAAATTTATCTTGGTTTTAGTGATTACTGAATTCTGAATCTTTGACTTGCAACCCTAATATACTATTTGGATTAATAATAATAAAAATATGGATACAACTTGACAGTAGCACTTGAATTTAAAAGACAGGCAGGCTAAAGCTTAATAAAAACTTGTTTTACATTCTGTGTATAATTATATTTCTGAATATATGCCTTGGCCTATGTTTCTTATAGTGACTGAGGCAGAATGACGGTAAAAAAGAACTGCTTTAAAAAAGCCCTACATATTATAAACTATGCACAATAAAAACCTGTTACCATGGGTCTTGGATGAGGTTGATACTTTAGTGTCCAAATTATTATAGTTTGTTAGCAGTGTTCTCCAAGGAAGAAAGTGAGAGACATTTTTGTTAAAATTCAGCAAAACATAAACAGAATTTCATGAGACTAAAAAGAGGTATGTAGATAAATGCACTTCATTAAACGGGAATGTCATCATACAGTGGATGTTAAAAGATACCTTAAGGAAAGTTGTTTGTTTGTTTTTTTTTTTTTAAAAAGTATAGTATTAGATAACCTAAACATAGGATAGTACCTGCACATTAGAATGCAGGCTCAAATTAGTTTTGCTACTTCCGAATCTGTGAGTTTTGTTGGTGCAGGTGACAGAGGCTATTCTAGAAAAAAAGAACCACAAAAAACCCAAACCATCCTTAATGGTACTTTTGAACCACAAAAATAAAAGTTTTAAAGTGTATGATGGTGATTGTACTGTGATGTGGTTATATAATGACATATAACATGTAAACAATTTTGTAAATTTAAATTAAAAATGCTTCTAGTACAGAGGAGACCGTACAGGGCAAATTTCACCTGAGAATATACAATCTCACTTATTTCATCTGTGAGATAAGGGTGCTGATTTTCATCCCCCATTGTGCACAAGCACATCAGGGTTCCTTAGTCATTCATCTTTTCAAAATAAAATTCCTTCAGTGACTGAATAGTATCTGACAAACATTTTATTTATTGTATTTCATCTTGAATTCATGGCAGATATCTCAAATACTCCCAATACTACCCTTTTCTCATAAATATCCTCTAAAATATTTGACTCTGACTTTCCAGAGATAATGAAAATCTGAGTAGGGAGTGCTGAATGAATTCCTCTTTCATTACAGGAAGAATAAGTAGACAAGACCAGTTTCAAATATGTGAACATTAAGAAAACGTTATTTCCCGTTTAGAGGGAAGTTTCTGGGAAATATATTGAATCAGGCTTCTTCTAAATTAAGGACTTTCCTTCAAAAAGGAAATGATCTTTGACTAACTAAACTGAGATTAAGGGAACAACTCTAATTGTAAGTAAAAAATATTATTTTCCTCTGGAGACAAGGAGAAACTTTTTAGATTTCTTATTCATACAAAATACCACAGAATAACTAAAAGCACCTAGATCTGTGTAAAAACTCCTGAGCATTGGTCCATACTGGAAAAATAAATTGTTGAACAGATGCTGCAGTTGCAATTAATTCTTACAGCAGAGCTGTAGTGCTACTGGAACAACCTCATAGCATTTTAAAGTATATTTTATTCACTGAGTCTTCAAAGTAAGAGAAAGGGAGGCACAGGGATGCTGCTTTTGAGGTTTTTTTCACTACAAGTAGTAGCTTTGTCTGAAAATCTAGTTCTGGTATATTTTCCTTTTATCATGACAAAATATACAGTTCTGTGTATACAGCTATTTGCCATAATTTTCATTGCTATATCAAGAAGAAGGGATTAACTTTTCAAGGAGCCAAGGACAGAATTTTCAGTCAGCTCCATGGATAAATAGTTCTTCTTTCCATAAAAAAAAATCATAATACTTCTGGTGGTTTCCCAAATTTATGTACTTTTCCAAATCATTTTGCTATGGAGATCTCTTTGGATTTAAAACATTTGTGTCCCAGATTCTCTTAAATCTTGCCCTAAAGCAAACAAAATGTTTCATTTTTCATATTCTTTTGTCACATGCATCACTCCAATACCCAAGATAAAAGATTTCATTGTGTCAAAGCCATTCAGCATTAGAGAGCTCAGTCTAAAGATTTTCTCTAATATATTTGTTGATGAGTTCAAGTTCTAACAAGTACCTTTTAGTAAGTTATAGTTTTATAAAGATGCTATTTTTTGTACTTAGAAATATTTAGAAACCCATTCAAGCAAAGTGGTGTTCATTCTCTAAACAAGGGGTAATCCCAGGTAATGTACAGCTTGAAATCAAAAGGTCAAGTAAAAAGAGCAGAAAAAAGCTACACTGACATTTAGATGAAGCCAGAAACTCATATTTACAGCCAGTGATAAAATTTCTCCTATGTACTGCAACCAATTCAGCTTTCCATTCTTTAAATACTTGCCTTGCTAGAAAAATATACAAACCAAGTTATTCCTGGATGTATAAGGGTTTTTATATACATTCAACAACTGAATTTTGGAAGAACAATCTTAATCGATTAATTCTACAATGAAAAAGACTGAAACTGACCAATTCGGCCAAGTTGTTGGACTCAAAATTAGAGAATACTACATGCATTTGTATTTAAAATGTTGCCTCTATATTTGAGGGAAATTATAATGAAACAGGCATAAATTTCAGCATTACTAAAAGAAAGTTCTCAGGATTTTGGTAGCTACCTGTCCTTCCAACTTTAATTCAGAATCAGCGTTGAGAAGCCTCATCCTCAGCACAACCCGTTCAGTGAAACAAAGACAGTGTTGCTGTCGTGGTTCATTTGGTTCATTTCCAAATTTCCAAATTCAATACAAGTAATTTTAGTTCACATAATAATTAAATATTTACAATAAACACAGCCACCTCATTATACATATACACATAGAATAAAACCTGCTGATTTACTGTCAATGAAAGCTGAATTCAAGCATTTTGACATAACTGTAAGTAAAAACCTGGAAATCTGTTCAGACTTGAAAAACTCAACTGATGCATTAGAACAAAAATATTTCAAATTTCTATCACCAGAAAATGGAAATTATTCAGTGGCACAACATTTTACATTTTAACTGCAGCCTGTTGCTTCTAGGATATCAGACCAAACAAGGTCCTATTCACAGTGCAGATCACATTCAGTACCAAAACTGTAGAGAAGGAGAATGATTTAGAAAAAGGATCTGATAGATCGCATTCAAAGTCACAGTAGTAAGACTTAGGAACAACAGACTTCTATTTCAGAGGAAAGTTACTGCCAGAAACTTCAGTGCTAAGTGATTCCTTAAAATCAGATATTTATGAATTTGCTATATAAGTTCTGTGGCCTGATGTTTCATTCTGCTCAATTGCAGGACATTTATGTGTTTTTTTAAAAAGTAGTTATGGAAATTTTTGAGGATGGTTTCCGAGGTTTTGTCAAATTGCTTGCATCAGTGTGTTGTCCAAAACATTAAATCAGTGAAGTTGTGTTAGAGATGATTAACGTCTTCAGAGAAAACACATAATGAACCAAATTCATGCTTGGTGCAACTCCAATGAATTTGATGGAGTTAGATGAGGGATTGGTTTTTGTTAATCTTGGATAAAACTATTCAGTTACATTAAATTTTAGCTCAAAAATAATAAATGGAGAAGGATAACATTATGGTTTGGAACCTTGGGACCCAAAAGCCCGATTCCTCAATGACATTATGAGCTCATCTGTATGCTTGGATCATAGAAATTAAACAAATTGACTTCAACCTAATCCCTTGGAAATGATGATGCAGTAGAACTCTCCATGGCATGTTCCTGTTCTCTCAGTGATAACCAACTGAGAGGCTGGTCTATACTGTGGGAAGGTGATCCAAACCATCTGCATTTGGGGGGGGAAAGAGAGGGCAGTTATCCCAGGAAGGCGGTAGAACAGCTGTCTGAATGAGACATAAAGGTTTCTGAGAGCTTACATGTATGCTGTGGGTTGCCTATCATTAGCTTGTACAGTGTTAGGAATAAACTAGTTTTTTGCTGGTGGCAATAGTTTGCTGATAAACCTCAGCTTTTCACCAGAGCGAACACTTTGAAAGTAAGTAATGAAAAGTAATTCACTTTTAGCACTAAGGAAGACACCTTGCCCTTTATGCAAAAAAACCCCACCAACCTTTCCTTCCTGCAGCCACACTTCCAGAAATCTGCCTCATGAGCTGAATCACTTCTTAGATGGTCCTTCCCACATAAAAGGTTCCAGGCTGTATGACAGAGCAGTTTAAAGATGCTCTACAGCAAGAGCTTGCCCCACTGAATACAGTGGCCAGTTGAGGCCCAACATCACGCACCCAACAGGGCTTGGCATCTGGAGAAATGAGCCCACAGAAACTTCTAACTCTCATCAGGTGGCAATTACCCTAGGTCCAGAAATGTGAAACCTACCCCACAAATTTTCAGTTCCCCTCCCCAACCTCCACCTAATCACTGCAGACATTCAAATGACACACTTCACTAGTAAAACCTTAAAATAATATACTTTTTTCCTTCTTTTCAATCTACCATATAGACGCTGACAGGACAAGACAAAATGAGTGCTTGGATATACCTGGTAGAAAGTAGGAGATAATGAGTGTGGTTGCTAAAGCAAAACATGCTGCAGCCTTTCAGATATTCTTTGATCAGCCCATTGCAGGACAAATCTGAAACATTTGCAGTACTCCTTAGTGTTTCAGGCATCCTCACTGGGTTGCTTTCCTGGTTTAAGTGGAGCAGTGTTGTTGTTTTTTTTTTTATCTTTGGAGTTTTTCTCACCATTCACGAGCCCACCCAGGCAGCATGTAATTCATCCAGGCAGGAAATACTCCATTGTGTGGGCCAGATTACTTGGAAATGATTCACTTGTACCTGAGTTCAAAGCTTCTGGCATAAGCATACAGTACATTCTAGTCCACAGTCATTCTTGCCTCAGAATTCTGTGTTCAGTGCAAATAATATGCTAGAGCAAATCTTACAAAAGTTCAGTGGCTTCAAACTAACTTGGATTTAAAAGTTTCATCTGGGATTTATGAAAAGGAAATGGAGAATAAATCTTTTAAGGGAGAAAAAAAACCTGCACAAAAAGCCTACATTTCATGCAATTGCCAACCCAGAAGAGAAAGTTTATTTTCCCCCTAGGCTGTAAAATGATTTGAAGTCCAGTATCTTAACTCACCTCATAATGATGTGTATATAAGATTACCCAACTTTCCCAGCAATCTCTTTTCTGGTTTATTCAGTATTATAGAGTGTGGCTCTTCAGCACAGGTGGAGGAAAGAAGATAAACACAGTCTTCGCTGTTTTTCTGTCTTGTTATTAATGTATGCAACGAAGGCACCTGTGAGAAATATAGATCCTGCCTGGATACAAGTAGGAAATTATTTTCCCATTGCCTGAAAATATTTGAGATTACTCCCTCTGTCCTCTCATCTGGTACTATTTTGCATCATGTTAATAAAAAAAGATCCCTTGGAACTGCAATGTAACAGAAAGGTAAAAGCAGTAAAGGATAAAAAATTTCTGCACCCCTCAGTATCACAAAGCTTTAATATTGCATTGAATTACCTGTGCAATTCTCCAAGAAAAAGAGAGAAGACTCTCAAACCCAAATCTCCCTGGAACATATTATTAGTGTTTTTTCTGCATCTGTAAACATAACAGGTTTACATCAGGCAGACATAATATTTTGAACCCAAGAGACTGAGGACCAGTCTACAGCCTTTTGGTAGGCTCATCTACTAAGAGACAAGATAGAATTGTCTGCCCCAAACTTGTTTTGCTCTTATTTATTACCTGAGCTAACTAGTTTATAGACCTCTCTTCAGCAACCTGAGCTGATGTTTCCCACAGAAGTGTCCTAAATACTTCCTATTTTTCATTCTAGGTGATTTTGAGCATTTTTTTAACAACTCCAAAAATGTCAGTAAAAAACCACTGACAAAACAAGATGCACACCTTGCAGGATTGAATACATTACATGGAATGAACTAACCCCTCTACATAGATCATTAAAGTTGCATGAGTACACTGAAGATTGTCATCAGGTGGAAGATTAGTACCAGCAAAAGGTAAAGAATTGCAGAGGACAAATATGGAGCACCACCCTTTACCCCTGTTTCCAATTTCCAACCAACATTGTTTTGCAAAACAGGTTGAAAGGAGATGAGGTCAAGCTGAAATTGAAGGTCCTGTGATCAAATCAAAGGGCCAATACATGTTTCTTCACTACTTTTTTGTCTGGTACTCACCAAGCAAACACCCAGCGTTAAGAAGGGCAGCTGCAAGCAGAGGAAGCTGCAGGGCTTATGACAAAAATCTTTATTTTGAATGTCATGCAAATTATGAAGGGCAGAAAGAGGATACTCTCTGCAAAGGTGTTATAGGTTTAGCAGAGAATGAATGGAAAGAATCTCTCTAGGAGGAGACAGATAAATGCCTGGGTGCAGGCAGATGAAATAGTTTCCTAAAAATTTGTAGATATAACCAAAATAAATGTGTAAACAATCACAGTCATGATCCTGTGGAACAGCAAACAGAAACTTAGCATTGTTATTTGAACCACTATAAAGATAGGAGAGCTCCACCTTGACCTAGGCTCTAGATGGCTAATAAGAAACAACCTATGACTCATGGAATTTATAATTCAAAGTCATAGGACAGATATTCAGTGGGAAGTAGAACAGAAACAGATGAAGTTAGTTAACTGGCTTCATACTCCAAATGCAGGCTGGGTCAGAAACAGTCTTGAGTTGAAGTGTAATGCCAATGCACTCTGCTACACTACCTTTCTTATTGATACTGAAAGATGAGTAGGAGAGAAATACTTACTATTATTTTAATATCAACTGGTGACAAGCACATGTATTGTCGTCCAGGAACTGAACTCCAGGTGTTTACCCTTCACCCTCATTTTTTATGCAGAATTAGAAGATGAAATAAACAAAACTTAGGTATCTAAATCCCTCACAATCTGAAAAGCAAATCAACTTTTCCACCTTTAAGAAATACTTTTAAAGTCCTTGTAAGAATGCACTGTTCTTGAAATCACCTGTGGTAAAGTACTGTTGGAACGACTCAGAATACTTAGATGCAAAGATATGGGCAAAACAACACACTTGAGAGACAGAGGGCCATGAGATCTGCCATTTAGGACACCAGATTTACTGTGGGGAAATAAAAAAGCATGAACAACTTTTCCCCTGTGTCTTGAAAAAAATGGGTGAGGAACAGTAATCTAGATAACTAAAGTTTTGAAAACAGCTGACCAGCATTTTCTAGAAACACATTAGGAAACCAAAATTGCTCTGACTATCAAGAAGTTCTTCATGTGAAATTATGCTAAATAAAATGAATAAGAAATGTTTTTTCCCAGCTGAGGTCATGTGGTTTTTCCAGCAAAACCGAGAGGAAAAATATCTCAGATTAACAGCTCCTAGATGTAGAGGATGTCAAACACTAGCAGACTTTTCAATATTCTGCTTCCTAAGTCATTGCTTCTGCATCAGAATTCCTTTACCTTGATTTTGGAAGGTTACCTTCTGTCTTTGTTTCCCAGGTCCCTTTACTTTCACTCACTTGTCATAGCTGTGTAAAAAAAGTGAAACTTTTCACCTACTCCTTTTATCTTGCAGATTTCAACTTGTACCTATTTACTTATAGTGCTTGTTCAGATACAACTAAGTAGAAAGAAGTGCCTGATGCCCTCTTTCAACAATGGATGTAATTTCTAGGACCGAGCAGAAGAATGCCCCAGGCTCCTCAGGCTCCTCTTTCTCTTATATTCTACATATTTGCTCACATAGTATGTGTATTATCTTTTTCTGCTAACCTTTTCTCTGTTTCCAGTCTTTAATGGTTTGGATTCTTTTACATAACAGATTTGACAAGAAAAGGAAAAAAAAAAAAGTTCAAATATTAAAACTGAAATGTATTATGATCACAGTTTTAAGTCTCTTCTCTGCATAGATCCATCCTCTTTCCATTCCTGCTGTCACATACAGGAAGAACTGTATCTCAAAGCTGTAGGACAAGCAGATCTGTGAATTAAGTTCCCCTGCCACTCGCCCCCTGGTAAACCTTTAAAGTGTTGTTGAGATTGAAAAGGACAAACTGCTTGGGAAATAAACATGTCACAGGAGTCAGATGAGAGCATGTGAACACAGAAGAGACAAAAGCCAGCAATATTTCTTTTTTGAAGATTTTCTCCAAGGAACTAGTTTGGGTCATGTGGCTCTGTATTAAGTTTCTGCCTCATCAGGCAACCTCTGGTGTCCTTTAAATAAGTAAATATAAACTTTGGGGTTTTGCCATGTGATCTGTAAAAAGGGAATCTTAATATTAATGGTCATTATTTCCTGTTTAAAAGAGAAACTAGCAGAACTCTGGACATATTATTTAGGATTGATCCAAAAGGGGATCCCATAAATCTCACATCAAAAGCTGAAAACACAAACACTACCTGAAGAAAAGGAAAGTTAAGCTAGAAGGGAAGCACTTTCTCAAGGTCACAAAGTCAGCAACAGATAGAGCCATCGTGTGAGCTTGGCCATCCTGGCTCCAACCATTGGCCCACACTGCCCTCAGCCTGAGGATTTAGGACACCAGAAAAGAGGCAGTGAGTCCCTACTGCACAGCTGTCAGCGATTAAGGGTGGTACATGGGGAGGGGACTCAGGCTTTCACCTCCAGGAGCTGTTATGAAAACTTTCTCTATGATGGACTCTTTCATTCTTTGACATCTATAATGGTTTGAAGCCACAGTCTGGCCACAGAGCATAGGTCTAAATGCAAATTAGTTGAATCCTAAGAAAAGGTCAGAGAGTCTCTTGCTTACAGATGTTGTTCCGGAAAAGGTGTTTCATCGGTCCAGTGTCTGAATCAAATAAAAAAAAAAAATCCCTTTGGCTAAAGTTTTTTCTGGTTATTATCAAGGGATTATAAAAATTCTACTTTAAAATGATATATCCAGCTGCCACTTGCTAATTATAAATCTAAGTTTTAGTTCTGGCTATGAAAAATGTATTTCCTGGGTGGATAATATGCCCTCCCACACTTCTGTCTGGGGAGCAAACACAGAGACCACCACAAAAAGTTTTGCTATCAACTATCACATAGACTGAGAATATTCACTTTTGTTCCAGGTTTGTGTAGCTAGTAAAATAAATATGAACCTCATGTATGCTTACTTAAAAGTCTGATGGGAAAGCAATGTTTTTCCTGATTGCGGGAAAAGACCAGTCAACCATAGTGTAGGGGAGGAAATCCACTGTGTCAGTTGGCTGACATGTAGTAAAAAACAAAATGATATTTAAGAACACCTTGTATTGACCTCATTTTCCAACCAAAATACATGAGAACTGGCAAGAGTGTACTGAAACATCCACTTGCTACACTGTAGGTTAAAATCAGTTCTTTTTGATGTAACCATTTCATTCGTCTAATAAGCCAAGTTACACTGTTTTAGCTCTTACAGACTAAAGACATCTGAATTTACTGTAAAAAATCCACCTCGGTATTTCCTTTCACAACCAGTTCCTTCTTTGGTTCATTTTTGATGACAAGCAGACTGATGGGAAGGAGAGAAACAAATTCAAAGGGTCTTTAGAACAGACTGTTCTGGTTATAGATGTGCTCGTGACTAAGGCATTTGTCTAAAACTCAGGTTTTGGTTTAGTTCTTGGCTCTGCTGTATACCTCCTGCATGAAATTGTACAGTTCACAGCATTTACCTCAGTTTCTTCATCTGAAAAATTGAGGTAATCTTCATTTTACTGTGAATTTGTCAGGACAGTTTCAGTTATAGTTGTAGGCATCACACATACACTCCTAGACAAAAAGCAGTATCCCTAGTTCCATCACAATGTGGAATGTGCTTGCTTTCAGCAATGTTTATGTTAAGTTTTTAAGAAATTCTTCCCAGATTCCTTTAAGTCTTGGGCTGATTATGAACATCCCATCTACTATGGAAACTGAACCAAACTGCTTGCTTTATAACCTTTAATCAGATAGCAGACAGAAACAACACATGGAAATAAGCTAAGAATCAGAATTCTTCTGGCAAATATTTGAAATAACACATGCATTGAGAAAATACAACCATTTGTAACCAGATGGCAAACAAAAACAAGAGAAAGACATCCTGTAATGAGTATTACCTCAGCAAAACTGTTCTTATCTTCAGCAGTGGGCCAGCTGTGTTGCATATCGCTGCAGGAGATCTCAGGGCTGAGCTCCAGCTCTGGGGTTAGTAATGTTGTCCTCGGCTGGGAAATATACTCCTAATAAGTAAAAGCTTCCATACTCTTAATGGATCTCTTCATTCTTTTGAACGCACATAGGTATTTAGAGACTGAGTTTGTACTGAATGTCAGCCACTCAGGCCCACTTACTGTGCTGGGCTAAACAGATTCAAGAATTCTCATTATGCTCTCAGAAATGAACATCATTTCAGATTAATTAAAATTTAGGGCTAGCAAACAAACAAAGACAGGAGATTAAATCAGTTCTAAATTAATGTTCCATCGATGAGATGTCCTGAATGGGTAGCAGCAAACATGTGACTTTACAGGGATTTTACAGGCAAAGTTTCTGTGAGTGTCAGATTCTGCTGCTATCCTAAATAAGGTCTCCCGGTACAAGTTCATCTAAGTACAGTAGGCATGGCAGATTTGAAACTGCTTTGGCCAAAAGCCTCATCATTTCTCTTCTAATTTTATGTATGTACATGAAAGTATGTTGGAATAGATGTCTTTCTCTGTCCTTCCCTAGTAAGAAACATTTCAAGCCTGCATAATCATAGCCTGGCTTTCATTTGTTTAACCACGTTGCACATTTTAGTCTTGCACACCTGCAAGTTAACGGCTGTCTAGAGAGCCAGCCTTTAGACTGATTGGAATTTCATTTAAGACAACAATCCGAGTGCCCTGGCCTTCTCCTGCCTCCAAAACACACATGCTGAGCTTGAAAAAATAGCTGTAAATGTGCTGAAAGGAAATTGTAGAATGCTCTTTCCAGCACCCTCTGCTCCTCAATGCCCCACTCCACGGTACTATGGTAAATACTGGCAAGGCAGACTGGGAAATTCCTCTGAAAATGCTAACACATGAGTCTCATATTATACACTAGCACTGGTCATTACCAGGCAAGGCCACTGAGAACTGTATTGGTGTGAGAAAATTCCCAGAGCCATGGTTTATTGCAATGACTATTGTGAAGACCACTTTGTAGTGCATCTTATTCCTCAGATGTGGAAATAAGGGGAACCTTCAGCACTAAAAATACTTGGTGCCTTTTTTGGTATTGAAGGACTTTGATACAGCAAGGGACATACAATGTTTGTCACAAAGTCTGCAGAATATCCAGTAGTTTTTATTTCACCTGACCTAGCATTGCCACATTTCTATAGGACAATATTGTGATACACAAGAAAGCTTTATTCAAAACATTTACAGGCATCAGATGGATGACCTTCACTGCAGGCAGGAAGTTCTTTAAAATTCATAAATCTATTACTACTTTAACAAGCACTTCAAATATTCTTATGATTAAAGATCTTAAGGTTTTTTTAAGTATTTCAATATTGAAGTACAAATCTACTTTTCCAAAAATACAGAAAATATATGTAGAACACTGCTGTGTAGTGTGCAATCTTACTTTTATATAAATACCAGTTCTAAACACCTGTCCCAGTACTCTCTAGCATCTCTGAATAATTTAAATTTCAAAAGCATGAAATTAAGCTAATATTTTCAGTTTCAGTTTCCTATAATAGTGGCCATTATTGCTTCTATCAAAGCAACAATAACTTCATGTCAATTGTTTGGTCAATTTTTACTCACATTTTTAAGATTTCTACATTAGTTAGGGCCACTTAAGGTATGATTCAGTTCTCGGCTTTCAATCAACCTAAGTTCTAGAAAGAGATAGGAAAGCAAATGCCAGCTGCATTGTTAGATGTCCTCTTTCTTAATAAAGAACATGATTAGACTCCTGTACAGTTATTATATGGGTAAAGACAAAAGACAGAACATCCTTGAGACATTTAAAGTTTCAGGATTTAATTTCTTCCTGAATCAGGACAATAACTTCCTTTTCACCTTTCAGACCTAATTCAAAATATAATCTTTTATTTAAAACCCATCCAAAGAAAATGGTTTTATTAGATAAATCATCTTTGGCTTGCCTACGTGACTGTGGATTTCTTGCTCATATATATAGTGCTTTGGCTACTGGAAGCATTTAACAGAGTATTCCATAAGCTTTGTCTTTTCTAAAAATTAGCTACATTTGGACGTTCATATAGAGCTAATTTTAAAATAGGGTTGGACAGCGCAAGGGTAAAAGGTAACGCATTTTATGTACAAACACATTTTATGGATTATTTGTTCTAGAGTGCAGCTAGTACTATGATAAAAATAACCAGGACACTGATGGTTTATCTTAACATTCCTAAGTAAATATTTTTGTCATGTAAATCTAAGCACACACAGAAAAAAGTTTAAAGATGATCTATACAGATAGCAAAATGAAATTTTTTGTAGTAAATGGGGGAGTGTGATGTGCATGACATGGGGAAAGGCACACAGGAGAATAGTAGATATTCTTTTTCCTCTTAAGTAATTTTCCTTTTTACTTAGAAAAAAAATAATTTACTTCAGGATTTATATTGATATAATTTAAAGAAGAGTATTTTATTTAGCATTTCAAAGCAGAATAATCCCTAAACCTATTGCCAAGAAAAAACCCAAACCAAACAAAGCAAATCCCCAAATCCCCCTATAATTACAAAAGCTTTACAGTGTATTGTTATTTTCAGGAAACATTTCACGGGTATTAATTCTGCAGACAAAACCAGAGGGAGGACATAAACAAAACTAGAGAAAAGTGCTCCTGGCAGCAGTTGAACACACCAGAGACTCTACACACTTGTCTAAACTCCTGAATTACCAAACTGATTTAGCATTTATCTGTATGGTACACAAATCTGTGCACAAAGTTTAGGCCAAGTTGAGTCTCTAAAGATGTTAAAAGTGAAGACCGAAGGCACTTCTGATCAAGAGAGTCAGCTTTGGGAAGGATGGGAAACAAGGAATGGATGGTGAGAAGAACACCATTACCTTAAGCTGTGTGGAAAGAAGCCTCCAAGTGACGCCTGAGAGGAGGCAAGTTGATAAAGTGTTAAAATTCACTGAAAGTTGGTTGAAAGCAGGACAAAGGTAACTGTGGCAGTGGGACATCGTGACCTCAGACTCAAATATCCACTACCACCCACCAGCTCGGCTGAGAGAGGGCAAACCCCAGCCTGGGGACCAGGGGCAGCTGGTAAAATACTTCAGCAGTGCTGCCTGAGGGTGTGTATGAATTTGCATAAGGAGCGAAAAACTTGTAACCAACTCTGTGCATGAATGAAAATGAGTATGTAATACACCATGGATGTGCAAGTGCTGTACTGTATAGAGTAAGTACCCTCGAGTAACTTGGTGTGCATGTTTGCATCCAGTGTGGCGAATAAAGAGAATGCCTGCTTCTTAATGCCACATTGGTGTTAAGAGGTTTACTCCCAATTTCAGTGACACACTGTCATTCTTAGGCTCACTGGTTAGGGACTTTGTGGCTTTACAATCACTTTACAGTTGGCTGTGATACTTAAGGAAAATTCATACAGAGAGTAAAAAACACATCTTGTTTGACTGTTCTTCAAGAAACTAAAATAGTAGTTCCAAGAATAAGCAATGTGATTTTCTGCTTCAGTTACATAGCCAATTCAGTTGTAACCACCAGCAAAGTGGTGAGGATATCACAGTGTGCTCTGACACACAAACCTCACCTCCTGCTCTGATTTCAAGAGGATGCCTGCTTATCAGTGGTTATCATGTCTGAAGAGGTTAATATTTCACTAAAAGGCCTGGTTTCATGCTGGCACAAACTAATCTCTACTGTTGACAGCAACGGGCACCATCACTCTTATAGATACAGCACAACATTTGGTTGATATTAGTCTTGAAGACATCAGAAAGAAAGTCTTGGAGAAAACCATATATATGGTTCCAAAGTCTGAAAGAACAAGGGATGGGAGTGAACCTGAAGAAATTATTCTCCATGAAAAGGCAGAGATTATCCATGTGCTATTTTCTTCTCCCATTTAATACTTCACAGTCAAAGTTCCCTGGCCTCTGCATTTCATCAATTTATCTCTTTCCATAAAACTATTTTTTTTACTTTTATAGACACAGTAGTAAAAACCAAAACCAAAACCAAAACCAAAACCAAAACAAACAAACAAAAAGAAAACAGTGGGAGAGAGGTGGGAAGTCTCTTCATGGAAAATGTCTTCTGGCATAGATCTAAAAATATTCAGGGAAACATCTCCTTTCTTGATCAAATTTAGGATAGTGTTGTGAGGATTTAGGCATTTTCTTTATAAATTAGATCTACTTGTAGATAAAGCAAAGCCCGGAAACCACCACCAAGTAGAACATTGCGTGAAGTCTTATCAGATTTTTCCCCATATCTAGAAAGCAGGTGAACACTTCAGTATACATAGTCCGTAGCATATTTCACATTCTCTTGTTCTCTACCTGTCTTCTTGTTTTCAGAAACTTTTAGGACTTGAACTGTCTTTGTGAACACCTCTTATCTAACCGATTTATTTTAAATCAGCAAGTTGATTCAGTCAGAGTAAAGAAACACATGCCTACACAAACCTTTTTTCTCATGGGTGACCAGGGAAACAATGTGCCCCTAAAAACTCATTTTTCCTTTAGTAGAAATTTTAACTTTTTTTGTTTGTTTTTCTTAAATCAGCTTCAACAATTTTTTTTTGCCATATATTCTGATCAGATGCAACATACCTTCTTTGCATGTTAAATGAATATTTACTATTTTTTCTCAATAACAAAGTATTTCAACAATTATTATGGGACTTCAAATCTAACTAATCTGAGGACCCCTTACTCAAAATGTCAGCTCTGTCATGAAATAATTTTGTGTAGCTCACTGACTTGTTTAGCTGATGCTGTCTGCTTTCAGCAGAAGGTAAAAATATGGCAAGTTATACCAAGCTGCAAGCCCCCTGGGCTTAAATTTGAGTGATTGCTTCATAGGAAATGGTGATCACAAGCCTCTGTTACAAATTGGTCCATGAAGGTTGTAGCTCACCCAACATTTCTTGAAGACAAGGGCTCATCTGACACTGGAGAAGGTTTGTCATAGGAGGTGTGGGGATAAGAAGATGACATGACATCCACTATAATGTGTAAAATCTAGTAACTGCCAACAAGCTCTGCTTTAACATATGTAAGTAACCTGCATACTACTATAAAAAATGAGTCATGGACAAACCAATATTGCTACAAGCAAAAGATTCCAATTAATTTGTTTAGCAAGTGATCTGAACTTGGCCTTAGTCCTGTGGCAAAGTTTAGATTAAAATATTCAAATCAGAATATTTTGATTCTGACACAGAATATCTTCCTTTCATTCCCAGGAATGATGGAAGAAAATATATCCATCACCTTTGCTGGAAAAAAAATTCTGATAGCATATTTGCACTGAAATACATTAAAGCATTTCTGAAAAAAACTACAAAACTGCTACTTGTCAAACATAATTGAACAAAAAACGGGTACTAAAAATCAAAACCTTAAAAGCATTTTTTCGTTTTTCTAATTTTAAAAGCATTAAAATGTTATTTTCTTAAATCAAAAAAATATGTTAAATTGACCATTAATATCTAATTGTCCTAAATTTGGTCAGACACAAGTATTTAGATTTCCAGCTTTCCAAAAAAAAGTACAGAATAAGATTTTAAAGCTAGCCTAGAGCTAAAAGGAGACTGACATGGCACTGAATATCCACACATCTTTCTAATGAGACTTTTTTACTGCACAATAAATCTTAAAACAGTTTGTATATGTACTGAAATTGCAGTGTGACTCAATCAGCATTAATCAAGTGTTATGGTAACCTCATTTTAAAGTACAAACCCAGTCAAACATTTCTATCTCTGTGCTTCATTTCTTACCAAGATTCTTTTAATAGGAAGGATTTTGGGATGTCCTGTGTGTTTTCTTTCCTTATAAAAATGTCAAATCGCAGAATGTACCTACATACCCAGAATTCTTTACTGTATTTTTTTCCTGTGTGCCAGTAGTTGACATCATTTTTTTGTTTGAACAGCTGGTCTTCACCCAGCTTTGGGAGTTCAGAGGTACAATCAAGGCCAAGACCTCACTCTTCATAAAGGAGAAATACAGAGCACAAGGAAATAGGATGTATCACCAAACATCCATGTCCCTTCCCTTGAGGGATAAGCTTGAAGTTACCTACTGCTTTGCTAATGCAGATTTCATCATATACCTCAGAAGTCCAGTGTGTTATTGTAGAGTCATGATTTTCAATGACTCAAGGATATATTGCTGTGGTTTAACCCAGCAGGCAGCTAAAAACAAATAACACACAATGCAATCGCTCACCACCCACTGACTGATGCCCAGCCTGTTCCTGAGCAGCAGCACCTGGCCAGATTTCCCCCTAGTTTATATACTGAGCAGGACATATGGTATGGAATATGCCTTTGGCCAGGCTGGGGTCAGCTGTCCTGGCTGTGTCTCTTTCCAGCTTCTTCTGCCCCCCAACCCGCTCAACAGTGGGGTGGTGCGAGAAGTTAAAAATTCCTTGACTTAGTGTAAGCACTACTCAGCAACACCTAAAACATCAACACGCTGTGTTATCAGTATTATTCTCATCCTAAATCCAAAACACAGCACTACACCAGCTAGTAGGAGGAAAATTAACTCTATCCCGGCCAAAACCAGGACATACATGTGTTCTTTATTTTCTATGCTGAAATTCTGACTGACTCTATTGCAAATTACAGATGCCCATCATGTCCTCTATCTAGACCTTATATCATCGTTTTGGTTACAATGTGACAATGAAGAATACAGCGGGGGTTCAGGAGATGCTTTTCAAGGATATGGAGAGGCCAAAAAGGGATTTTAACAGTCAGCTGCAAGGGAGCAATGAGAGCAGGGCTCTATGAAGGGACCATGCCAGAGGGGACCCCACACAGGAGCCTGGGGCGGTGGCAGCAGACAGTTCTAAAAATCCAGATAGAACAAGGCAATGGCTGAGTACAGTTCAGGACACAAGACTGGAGACAACATAGGTGTAAAGGCCCCCCAGGAGTCACAGCCAGCAGACCAGCCTCCAGTACAGCCTCCAGTACAAAACCAGATGCCTGGGCCTCAGGCTGAGTGGAGCTCCTCAGTTATTAGCAGGGAGGGCCTGGGCAGGGCTCCCAGGTTGGGCCATTCAGGGCAATCAAAATCCACTACCACCCTTAGACCCCTGACAGCCAACAATACAAATTTTCAGTTTCCATGCCTATTCCTCTATTTCTTTCAGCCTTGAGAGCTCTTTGAGAAGAACACCACGTAGTGTCAACAGAGGATTTAATGTGAGCTAATCATTGGTTATTCTTTCTGTAGGGTTTCTCAGCCTTTCCAGCCACACTGTTGGTTGGTTGCATGATTATTTTCATTTGAGTTTATAAAACGGTTATAAACCCAAAAGCAACCATCTGTCCACATCCCAATCCTTCTTAAATCCACTTCTCAGTGTGGTGAAAAAAAATCAAAACTGAAACAAACACCAAGAGAAGGAAAATTTCCTTAGCTATCAAAGTCACTTTTGTGGATAGAAAGGTTCCTGTAGTCAAATTCTCATAGACTCGAGCCCTAAATCTTCCATTCCTTCAGAAGCCCTGAAGAGACAGCTGTAACATTTTCTGCAAAATTAAGTTTCTTTTGAAATGTATTGGTTTCAGCTGCATTTTGTCAAAAGGTATCTGAGTTTCTGAAGCTGATTTCTTCCCAATTCAGAGTGAATCAGCAGAGTAGGGGTTTGAAGACAAAGCAGGGGTCCACCTGCAGATGTGGGTCATGTTTGCTTGTCAGAATTCCTGTGTGTAAGGCATTCAAGCTTTGGCACCATTTGAAGTTGCTAAATGGCAGAAGTTGTTGAACACCAGAATCCTCCTGCTCCTCCATTCAGGTTCAAAGCACATCCAGTCTATCACAGAGTTGCATTTTGGCCTGCTGGTCTATATCTGCAGTCACAAATAATGGATCTGTAAAGTGAAAGACCTGGTGCTGAGGAGCTGACATCCACACCGTGCACACTTTAGGGATTTACAGTTTGGATTAGCTCAAATCTGACTGCATGTACTGCATACCTGTCTACATCTGGAATGTACCAGGTGCCCTTTCAGCTTAATTTTATCTAAAAGGCATCATGCTCATGCATTTGAGACGGCTCCATGATATAAACCAAAGCACATTAAGTGAGGATGATCTGGAGAGTCTCCTTAAAAGCACACTTGGAATATGAGCTAAGACAGTAATGTAGTTGGGTGCAGGATGATCCCTAACACAGATGGAAGCTGGAAGACACCCCACCACCACCTCCCACCCCTGCTTTGGTGTTGGGAGCAGTGGGGCTGATGTTTAAGGTAGCTTATTGAGCACACAGACACAAATATTACTTTGAAGTCAGCATTTTTTTTGTCTCCATGTTCATGCAGAAGATATACCAATGACACATTCTTCAGTAGCCACCTGATAAATGAAAGACATGACAGAAAGTGTATTCACCTTTTTTCAATCATCTTTTCAACTTTCCTTATTCACTTAAATGCAATGTAGTCATAGAAACACAAAACACAACTTCCTTCTACTCATGCATTTGAGTGACTCCATGAGAACGAAGCTCATGAAGCTTAGATGAAGCAAAGGAAGCTGTGATGGCATTGTAGGGATTGAATTAAAATAAAAAACAAGGTGCAGATGAAGTATGCAATTCAGTTTCAGCTCGTAAATCCTGAGTTTAAAGTGAAAGGGGTACACAGAGGATGTATAAAAATTTAGTGGCTACAGTCCTTCTAGTGTCAAAAACACATATTGACATAAGAACACACATTTCTGTGGAAAAAAATGTGAAGCCATAAAATTGTAAGATGTTAGTAAATCAGTTTTGGTTAAACTCGGCTCCCATTGTGCACCTGCATATGTATTTCACTATTTTCCAAGCCTTCTTTACTATGCCACTCAGTAAATCAATCTATGATTTACTGAAAGAAGAAACTTTGAGAAAGGAATGAGTCATGATATTTATTTGAATTTCATTGACCCCTGGTGGGAATGAAGGAAAAAGTGGCACTGCCCATTTCTGTGAATGCTATGTTTTCTTGTCCCATGCCAAGACACTTTATTTTTACTGGGACAGCTTCTGAGCTGGAAATATAAATAACAAAACTATTATTCCTGTTGGCCACCTTCTTAAGTAAGTGAGGGTTGCAGGGGAAGGAAAGAGATTTAATTCAAACTTGGCAGTCACTAAGCAACCAAAGAATAAACAAAGCGACACAAGGCCAAGGTAGAATGAAATAAGGATGTGTTGTGTCTCTTTAAATTCTGTATTGATTACTTTATGTACAAATACATATATTTATATGTGTATATTTGTGTGTGTGTCAATGTATGTGTATAAAATCCAGCAAAGGTTTTTATTGCTTTAATAATGCTTTATATATGTCTTTTAGCATCACAGAAGATGATTTGACAGAAAAGCAGAGCTGAAGACCAAATATGTCCTTAGTTATGTCTTTGTTCTATTTCAAACATGACAAACATGGCAATGTTCAAGGTGGTTGAGTTCCACTTCATAGTTCTATCTCTACACAAACATACAAAGGTAAGCTATGTATGTGGTCATAACTTCTCCACTGAAGTCCATTGGCTTTGTCAACAAACTAGAGATGTACCATCAAAGCCTCCAAAACTAGAGAATTACTCCTTTTATTAAGATTATTCTAATATGTTCCTTGTTGGTGAGGAAAGCAGCAAAATTGAGTTATAAGAGGAAATAAGTTTGTTTTCCTTCAGGGCAATTAGCAAAATATGTGTCATGTTAATTACCTCTAAATGTTCCTGCATAACAAAAAAAAAAATAAAATAATCCTGTATCTCTTGACTGAGAAACATCATTATCTGGAATCTTAGTACAACATAGATTTTTCAATTAGCCCTGAGAGCAGCAAAACAGTTAATGTTTCAATACATAGCTCATAATATTTCAGATCCTGTGCTAGACTGAAAATCATACTAAATGATCTTCAGAACTCTTGAAAATCCCTGACCTTGAAACAGTGAAACAGTTTCATTGAAAATAATTGGGCAGGATCTGCAGAGTCTGAAGAGTTGCTGGTATTCTGGTTAAAGCACCTGTGTCTGTTTGAGCACACCAGTTTTGATTGCCTATGCTTCTGCAATGCTTTGATAAGTGATGCTGGAAACATCAAAATGAAATGCTCTGCTTTGGACACCTTACTGCCAAAATGGCACTGCATTATGCACAGCACTGCTACATGTCCATGTGTAGACCCCTGCTCGCTTGACAAATGACCTTTAATAATCTGAAGAAGAATGTTGAATTCCTCACAGCTGAGCTGAGGTCAGCAGCTAACATAGCTCAGGTGACAACTGATACCAGTTCCCTGCATTGAAAGCATCCATCCGGCTAGGATGAGAACTTGGGTTGCTTGTGAGAATTGTCAGTCATGAGCTATTTTCCTGTGGGTTGCAGGATCTACCGGCAAAACTATAAAGACTATTAAAAGGCTTTTCATTTGGCCTAGTTCTTCTGCTCTTTCTTTTCAGATTCTAAGTTCTTACGAAGGTGTTACAAAACAATTGTTCCTTATTCCCTTCTCTGGGTAAGCTGTATGTGGCCCAGTAGTAGTATAAAACACTGTTTCGATTAGCTGATTCTCTAGGAACTTTTTACCCAAGAGAGAGATTCTGCAGCAAGAAGAAACAAAACAAAATCAGATCAAAAACTTTCTTTTGCTGAGCAAATATCAGTATGCAGCTGTCTCAGGAGAATATATAAAAGTTCTGTTGTTACTAGGAAAGTAAGAAGGAAATCACCGTTCACATTTCTCATACCCACTCCTGTTTATGAAAAGCTAGCTTGTCTATCCATCTCTATCCACCTCTTTCAGTAAATTATAGATGCTTTTAAACATCTGTAGTTGTGGGTTTTGTTGGGGACTGGGGGGAGTGGTGTTGGGGTGTGTGTGTGTGTGTGTGTGTGTCAAAAGGGCTTCACTGAATCCTTTCAGGATAACTTCTTGCTAGCATTTTGCTTGTACTCTGCTGTCATTCTAATGTTCTTTGACAGCTTTAATCATAGAATCACAGAATGACTGTCATTGGAAGGGACCTCTGGAGGTCATCTTGTCCAATTCCCTGTGAACAAGCAGGGCTACCCAGAGCCAGTTGCCCAGGATTGTGTCTAGACATTTTTTTAGTATCTCCAGGGATGGAGACTCCACAACCTCTCTGGGCAACCTGTGCCAGTGCTCAGTCACCCTCACAGTAAAAAAAAATTGGTTCCTGATGTTTAGATGAAACCTCCTGTGTTTCAGTGTCCATTGCTTCTGGTCCTGCCACTGGGCAGCACCAAAAAAACCCTGTTTTCATCCAGTCTCCCTTCAGGCATTTACATGCATTGGTAAGATCCCTCTGTGCCTTCTCTTCTCAGGCTGAACAGTCCCACCTCTTATCCCTTCTTCATAGGGGAGATGCTCCATCTCCCTTCCTCATCCTTGTGGCCCTCCACTGAAATCTTTCCAGTGTGTCCATGCCACTTTTGAACTAAGGAGCCCAGAAATGGACACAGCATTCCAGGTGTGGCCTCACCAGCACTGAATAAAGGGGAAGGATCACCTTCTCAACCTTCTGGCAATACTTTGACTGATGCAGCTCAGGATACCATTTACCTCTTTGCAGCAAGGTCACATGGCTGACTCATGTTCAACTCGGTGCCTATCTGGACCCCCAGGGCCTTTCCTACGAAGCTACTTTAATGCTGGGTGGCCCCCAGCATGTATCTGTGCATGGGGTTGTACCTCCCCAGGTGCAGGAAAATGATATGAAAGCTTTTGCAGAACAGAGTGAGATGTTCTTGCTGTGGTTAGTGATGCACCTCTGTAATGAATCTCTATGCATTCACTGTCATTTTTTCCTCTTCATTTTTGATTATCCATTTCCCAGAAACAGAGAATGGAACTGGAAGGGACGTCTGGAGATCATGTAGTCAAGCCCCACCCTGTTCAGAGCAGGGTCAACTAGAACAGTAACGTTTTAAATCTCTCCAAGACTCTTGAGCAACCTGTTGCAGTGTTTGACCACCCACACAGTAAAACAGGGTTTTCTTGGGTTCACATGGAATTTCATGTATTTCATTTTCTTCCCAGTGTTTTTCATCCAGCTACAGGACACCATTGATGACAGCCTGGTTCCATCTCCTTTATTGCCCCTGTCAGGTATCTATACACATGGGTAAGATCTCCCTGAGCCTCCTTTGCTCCTGGTTGGGCTGTCCTAGTTCTCTCAGCCTTTCCTAATAGGAGAAATGTTCCAGTCCCTTTATCAATTTTGTGGACCTTCACTGGACTCATTCTAGTAAATCCCTGTCTCTCTTGTACTAGAAAGCCCAGCACTGGACCCAACACTCCAAATGTGTTCACCAATTGTCCTGGTTTTGGCTGGGACGAAGTTAACTTTCTTCTCTAGTAGCTGGTACAGAGCTGTGTTTTGGCTCTGATGTGAGAACAATGCTGATCATGCACTGATGGTTTCAGTTGTTGCTGGGTAATGTTTATACTAAGTCAATGACCTTTCATTTTCTTGGGCCCTGCCAGTGAGAGGGTTAGAGGGGCACAAGAAACTGGGAAGGGACACAGCCAGCTCAGCTGTCCTGAACAAGCCAAAGAGGTATTCCAGACCATGGGACGTCATCCTTGGTATAAAAACTTGGAGGGTCAGCTGGGGGAGATCATTGCTTGTGGACTGGCTGGGCATTGGTCGGCGAGTGGTGAGCAGCTATATTGTGTACCACTTCTTTTCCTTTCTCCCTTTTCCTTTGGATTTTATCGTTTTCCCCACCTTTCCATTATAATTGTTGTTATTATTATTGTTGTTGCTATTGTTATTATTGTTGTTCTTATCTTTTTATTCTGTTTAAATTATTAAATTGTTCTTATCTCAGCCCTTGAGTTTTACATTCCTTTTCGATTCTCCTCCCCATTCCTCTGGGTGAGGCAGAGTGAGCGAGCAGCTGCCTGGTGCTTGGTTGCCGGCTGGGGCTAAACCACGACACCAGTGCTGACCATAGAGGAAGGATCATGCCCTTTGACCTGCTGGCAACACACTGCCAAATGTAACCCAGGATGCTGCTGGCTGCCTTTGCTGTGAGTGTGCATTCATTTCTGGTTCATACTCAGCATGGTGCTCACCAAGACCTGCAGATCCTTCTCTACTGAACTACTTTTCAGCTGGTTGGTCCTGAACCTGTACTGGAGCATGGAGTTACTCCTTCCCATTGGAAGGACTTGGAACTTACCTTTGTTGAATTTCATGAAATTGCTTTCAGACCATTTCTCCAGCCTGCCAAAGTCCCTGTCAATAGTGGCACAGCCTCTTTGTGTCAGCCATTCCTCTCAGTTTCAGGTCACATGCAAACCTCCTGAGGATGCAAAGTCTTATTGACCAGATAAGTAATGATGACATTAAGCAGTATTGGACCCGATATCGACCTTTAGGGTACATCTCTAATGACTGGCTTTCAGCTGGTCATTGTGCAGCTGATGACAACCCTTTGAACCTGGCAGTTAAGCTGGTTTTCAGTTCACTTCCCAGTCCATTTATCTAGCCCATACTTCATCAGTTTGTCCGTGAGGATGTTATGGGAGAGACAAGGTTGAAAGCCTTGCAGAGGTCAAGGTAAACAATATACATTGCATTCCCTTCATTTACCAAACCAGTCATTCTTTTGTAGTGAGCTCTCAGGTTGTTCAGGCATTATTTCCTCTGCAAAAATTCAGCTGAATTTCTCCTGATAAGCTATATCTTAATTAATAATCAAAAATTAACCATCCTCACAATTAATTATTTCTTCTTCATAATTTCTGCTAGGATGCTAAATTTGTGCCCTATGTGCTGCAAGTCTGGGGATTTTGGAAATTGGTTCTACCCACTTGTGTGGCTGTGGAATCACTGGCCTTAGTCCTGGCCCAGTGACCTTACGGTTTTCGTAAATATAGATTTCATTTCCCTGCCCCGTTTAATCACAGGAAGTTTTGTCAGTTCCCTCTCAAAAGTTCCTTTTCAAAAGCCCTTTCCCCATAATATCTGGGTCTTTTTTTTTTTTATTGTTTATTTTATTTTTTTTTTAAACATAAACTCCAAAGTGCTAAAAAGTGCGGTCATTGAGAGTTTAACTCTTGCCTCATGTATTGATATTATGAATCATGTGAGGGATGTCTATAGCTATTAACTCGTGGATAATCATGATTTCCTTCAAAATTAAAACCAAAAAGCTAAGATGGGCTCTTGAATTGATTATTCATCTTTTTAATAAAAATTGGACTTACAGAAACCACAGCAATAACTTGGTAATTTGAAATTGTATGGCATTCAAGTAGGGAATTGGAGGTCATTAGTGATTACTTCATGACCATCTCTATTCCAGAACAGTTCAAATGCCGTCAGAGGAGGGGATAATGTTCTGAAGTTTCCTGTTCTGAATCAGGTCATAGCAACTGCAAGCCAAGCTGCATTTACCGGGAACACCCTTCCAGACAGGAAGGATCTTGGCTAATGAATGCATCTGGGAGATACGGGTCTAATAAACTTGGCACATGTAGGCTCTATCTTGGAAAAAAAAAAAAAAAAAAAAAAAAGTAAGAGTAGGGATCTGGAAAACTGTAGTTAGTAAAGCACTCCAGCCTGTCAGTGCTACACACTTAACAAGGTCTTATGACTGTTACCACATTTGCTCTATTCTATGGGACTGAATCATACGAAAACTTCTTTGAATAACAGTGTTTTTTTGAGAAAGAAGCAAAAATCCAGAATTTAGTCACCAAAACAGATCTACGCCTTGATATCTAGATACAATTGATTCTACAAAACTTGTTACTATAAGCAGTGTTTTAGAATGCAACTTAGAAGTCAACTTGTCAGAATTTAATATTAACATTAAAACTAAAGCACCAGTATGTCATACAGAGTGAGTATGATATACCTGTTTAGGTAGCCAATTAGATACACAACAGAAAAGACAACTTGGACCCATAAATATTCTTACCACTGCATCCTACACTAATACTTCTGGCAGGACATTGTACATCACAGACTTGAACAAGGAACAAAAAAGTTGTGACATAGTAACAGTTTTCTGTTGGGTTTCAAAATTTGTTCCTGGTCTCACAGTTGAGTGGTTGTGTTGTACAGAATTACATTGCTAGAAAGCAGTTCACTTTCTTTTTCCAGCTGAGTTTCTAAAGGTGTATTTAATTACAGCCATGGCTAGTACAGGTAACAAGGCAACTGAGAAGAAATGTCTGGAATCTCAGTTTAGTCTGATTTTCAAACCATTTAACCAGGTCAATCTATAAAATGTTTTTTGAAAGATCAAACCACTCTGCAAACACATGCTGGAAACATTCTTAACTATTCAGTGAAATGTTTGGCTGCATGAAAAGTCAGGGGGTTTTAAGCATCTAAGAGGCAAAAGTCTAGGGAAATGTGCTAAAGTGTTCTTGTTAGATTACTAGAAAATAAATGCCTCTTTTTCTGGTCCTATTCAAAAACATACTTGTAGATAATTTGCAAATAATCTGGAAAGAAGTGGGAAGAAATATGCAGATTAAACTGTCCATGACCTAGGCTTCAGAACTGCTCCATGCCTGAAACAGTCCAGATGAGGAACTAAGATGCCAGACAAGGCTGAAGGTAAGGAAGGCAGCTGGTGGGCAGGAGAAAATAGCTTTGTAAAGTTTACAGTCATAATGCAGGGAATAACTGAAGACATATACCCACCTTTTGTAAAGGGAATTAATAGCTTAAAAATACTTTTGGATATCTTGTACTAAACTCTTAGTGTCACACATACCATTTTCTATCATTTCGAATTGAGGAGCGTGCTCTGCTGCCTGTTGAACAATGATTTGTGCTTAGTTACATGCACAGCTAATATCACCCCTCAGGCACAGCAGTACTTTCTTCTTTAAGGGTAAACCTCTTTCCATAGAGTTTGATCTTCTGCCAAGGCCAGGTTTCCTAGGAAGAACACCACAATATAGCAGACTTCTGCAAGAGACAGGGCTTCTTCGATAGTTGATCTGAAATTGTAGAAAGAAATTGTCAATATCTCTAAAAACTTCTCTGTCCTGTGAAGCAAAAGGCCTGCCAGTGTTCACTGCAGCATAACATAGCCCAGTGTGTGCAGGATCACAATATCCATTCTGTGCAAACAGACACTGGCATGTAATTCTTCCTCCTGGAGTAGAAAGAGAACTGTTAATTTGCATTGCATAATGCACTTCTGGAGGGCATAAAGATGCTGTAGCGTTTCAGATATTTTATTAGATTTTTCTCTAAGAACCTTAGTAAGGACACTTCCTTTTACTGTTGAACATGATCATCCAAGACTAAAACCAGTCAGCAATTATGTAAAGCAATAGGCACTATTCTGAACTTTTCTGCTTTTTGCCTCGCACATATACCAATTAAATGGTCAACCCTCAACACTGAGGGGAGGAATAAATTATCCAAAATTGTTGAGTGACAACCTTTTTGGCAAGACACCTTGTTTCCTAGCAAGAAGAAAAAAAGACATTAGATACGGAGTTTGCAGAGTAGATGATTATAGATCTATTTCTGAAAACTGGGATCAGAATATGTATCACATCTTTCACTTTGTTAGCCAGTTTTATTGGGTTTAATGGAATCATACAATCATGTTTATTTTCCATAACCCATACATGTAGGTCATGCATGAGCATAATAAACATGTCAGGATTGTATCTGTGTAATTGATAGAACACAAAAATAACAATAATCCACCGTTAAAAGTAATTCATTTCCTTTTTTAGCCTTTTCCATTTTAAAATCTACAAAATGTCTGTATGAGTGAATACCTAGGTATGAAGTCAGTGCAGCACTTTAACTGAGGTAGACGGGTAGAAGTTAAAGAAGCAGCCCATCAGAACCCTGAGCAAACTCAACCCTTAGATATCCTAAATGTTGACTGAGCAACATGCATTGTTTTACAGAGGACCAATCAACCCTTCTACAACAGTGAAGTCCATGCACAGCCCTATTTTAAGCACTTAAACAATATTTTGTCTTAGGCCTTTCTTGTCCCCAATAAACAGGACTAAATAGGACTTACAGCCTCTGCAAGTGGCTGATCACAACATATGCTAAACAATAATTCTGTTGCCTGATGATTTTACCACACATATTCTCCAAAAAACAGTCAATGGGAAACTAAAATAAACCCAGCATCTGGAACCTACTTAACAGTTAATATCACAATAGTATTAGAATTGCAAAAAAGCCAGGATCCCTGCAGCTCAGTAATTCTGCAGCAGAACTGTCTTTCTGAGGAAACATTTATGGAGAGAAAATAAAACCCTAGAACTCACTCAGAAATCAAATTGCTTACTAGTGACCTCCATGAAGCCTGGAATTCAGCTAGTTCAAACAGCCAGGCACAAAGCAATGCAAAGAAAGTAGTTGATTTTGGAGTACCCTTTCCAACTCTGTTTCCCCAAAGAAGAAAGAAGATGCAGTTGAACAACTGGAACTGGTGAGCCAAGAGGAAAACCATAGATTTCTCCTCAGATTGCCAATACCAAAAGGAAAGATATTTCTAAAGCAAGCAAAGAGGGGAAGAGGAGGCTCAGCTGAACTGACTTCAAGCTGTGGAAAAGTATCTTTACCCTGCATCTTCACAAAGAGCTTCACAGCAATCTTGATAAAGTTGATTTCAGGCAATTGACAATATTCTCCAGGGCAAAGGTCTTATATTACATGACTTGTACAGACGCAAATACTGTAAGGAGAGGAAGTGGTGAATAAACACGTGTGGGCAGAAGAACTCTAGCCATTGCCCTCATGAACCTACCCAGTGCAGCACACACCCCCAGGCATGTGGTAGTAAAGAAATGGCAGCCCACATTCTTCCTTTCACAATGTTATTGCACCTGGTCCTATACACATCCATACCATACAAAGCTATGGAGTGAAATGGCTCATATATATAACACACTTTCTCTCTGAGCCTACGTCTTCTGCATTTTGACTTTCCATAGTTGATCATGCTTTCCAATAGTTAATCCTGCCACAAACCCAGAAGCTGTTGTCCTTCATGGTATGCTTGTCTAAAATACCACAAATGCTTTCTACTAAAGCAGATTCAAATTCTCAAGTGCTCTAAGATAGCTTTAGTTTATATGACAAGCATCATATTACCACATACTTTCACATCCATCACAAGCAGCTGTCAGTATAGCCTGAACTGAATTGTTCATGTACTGTTAGGAAGCTTTGAACTGCAATATAGGAAAAAAATGGATTTTAGAAACATGAGGGTGAATGTGGGTGTGACTAAGAATGAAATAGTGATGAGATTATATTAGTAGATGCTTTCTCTCTCTTTTTTTTTTTTTTTTTTTTTTTAAGAAACTTGGAGAAATTCCTTCTTAAAATCATGTTGATAAAAAGAACTGTTCTGGTTTACACAGGCTACCAAAAGCTGAAAAAAAATTATAAGAACTAAACAGAAAATGGTCAAATCTACATCAAAAGTCTAAGACATTGAAGCAAGCTCCGTTCTAAAATTTTCCTCTCCTTAAGAGATGACACCTGTATATTGTCTATATAGTTGATTCCTGTTGTTTTTATATTTTTCTTAGCTCAATGCAATATGATTTTACATAAAATATTGGGAGAAATTTGTTGGCTAACAGTAAAATCTGAAATTTATTTTTCTGTCAAAGTTAAGAGTAAAAAAGGAAATCGGACAGTTAAAGATTTGAAAATGTTATTCTCTAAAAGCATGGACTTTGTATTTTCCTGGTAAATAAATAATAAAACAACTTCAATTTAAGAATTTTAGGGCAATAAGGTGGTGAAGTATCTGGAGCACAAGTCTTATGAGGAGTGGCTGACGGAACTGGGGTTGTTTAGTCTGGAGAAAAGGAGTCTCAGTTGCTCTCTACAATTACCTGAAAGGAGGTTGTAGGCAGGTGGGGGTCGGGTCTTTTCTCCTAGATAACATGCAACAGGACAAGAGGAAACGGCCTCAAGTTACCCCAGGGAAGGTTTATATTCTATATTAGGAAAAAAAATTCCATTGAAAGGGTGATCAAGCATTGGAACAGGCTGCCCAGGGAGGTGGTGGAATTACCATCCCTGGAGATATTTAAAAAACATGTAGATGTGGCACTTAGGGACATGGTTTAATGATGGACTTCTCAGTGCTAGGTTAATGGTTGGACTTGATGTTCTTAAAGGTCTTTTCCAACCTAAAATACTCTACAGTTCTATTATTCTCAACCATACTTAGCCATGATTCATCTGCCTGCATGCCAGCACACCTAACTTTTTGCACAGTAGTCCTCTCAGGGAAACAAGAAAATCATATGGGTGAGTAAAATTAGGCACATTTTTCAGAATGTCAATAGAGCAATACAGTTCAATCAAAAATCTTTTTTTAAAAAGGTAATGGTCTGTTGCTTGAAACAGAATCATTAGCACAAAGAAACCAAATCCAGTCTAGTTAATAGAAACCATAGGAAGAATCAGTTTGGGCCCAGTGCATAGCTGTCAATTCTGTCATATATATTAGTTAACTACAAGCCTTATGGAAATATGCTAATGTGACTGAAATCCTGAAATTACACAGAATGCATGTACAACCAGTATTGTGCATTATGTGTATAAAAACGATATCGATCACAGATGTGAACAGCTGAGACTGTACAAGACAGCAGACAACTGGCAGGCAGACTAAGATCAAAGGCAGCATCATTCAGCCCCCAGCCCCACAAATCTAGGAAGAGCCGGATAGCATTTACATAACAGTACGTAATGGAGTATTGAACGTGAAGGGGAAAGAGAAGGGAGACAATGACCATGATGAACCCCACAACCAACACTGGAAAGATTTATTAATAGCATATATACTGTATTCCACTCCCCTACTGAGACCCTGGTAAAGGCCTGAAGGCATTGCAAAGGCAGGACTTGCTATTTATCCTGAGCTCTAAAGCTTGGGGAACATGTTAGAGTACCTGACTGATTCCAAGCAAACAGAAACATACCTAGTTATTTAAAACAGAATGAGAACCCATTCCATTTTAGCTCTTGGTGTGATCCAGGTCTTGTCTAAGATAAATTTTATGGGGCAGAATTGGTCCTTGCCCTCTTGTTTGGCCAGGCAAGGACGCAGGATGGAGCCAACAAACCTGGGAAAGCACTCTCTCTATAGTAAAATGGCACTGGAGTTTTCTGCTTATGAAGGGCAACATGACCACAGGGCAGTACAGTTGTCCTCAATCTTGGGATGGAGTACCTAGGCCAGGTGCTCTCCAGCCAGAAGGAGGTCTCAAGAGAGTGTTGCAGTCCTGTGTCGTCTGGGGAGCCCTGCAGCCGGGGCTGGCTCTGTGTGGGACACCAGCCTGGGTACCCACTCCATTTGCCTTTGCTCAGGAGTTTGCTCCAGGGAAGACAGAGTGTGCATATGAGTGTGACCCTGAGAAACAGTGCAGCCCTGGCCTTGCTGTCCTCCACAAGCCCAAAGACATGGCAAGGAATCAACTATGGGGGTAGCATGAAGAGCCCAGAGTATTAGCTATCATTCAGCATCGTAGGACATGTTTTACCTTTATGAATATAAAGAAAATGTTGATAAATATGACTAGAATGGGGCCTATCTGGGCCTGAAAACTGTCTAAAATGAGAAATCCCAGAACTGCTGATGGCTTTGCTCACCTGTATTTTGAAATCTAGTCTCATCCAGTGTCCAGTCATAGAGACGGTAGCATGGGGCTGATGAGACAGCATAAGGTCTCCCCTCACTAAAATAAATATATTGTTCCTTCAAATCAACTTGGAAGCAGAAGTTTTTCAACTGATAATTAAATATTTTCATTTCTAGAATCTGAACAACCTATTCTTATTTGGTCCAGGTTGATAGGTGCATTTCAACTTAGCAATCAAGAACTGTTTTACTTCAATAGAGAAGAAAGAATCTGTCAAGTGATGTTTTGTTTGTTTGGTTTTGGTTTTGTGGTTTGTTGTTTTTTTTTTTTAATGGAAAATGTATATATAACACTGATTTCAACTCAGGAAAATGTAGCTAAAATTTTGTCTCAGAAATTGTTTTGCTGAAGAAATATTTGATTTCATAAAACTGGGTCACTGGAAGATGCATGTATATTCCTTAAATTTTATAACATAACTCTAGCTCTTATAATTTTAATAAAAGCAATACATTTTAAGTGTCTTTCCATAATCACCTTTTGAGGCTGAGAGCTGAAAGAGTTGTAAAATTGATAGCAAGGTGCCTGAGAGCACAACTACAGCCAGGCACCACTCCACTGTTTCATACAGCCTGCTCTCACTGATGCAGCTTGATCGCAGAGTGGTCAGGGAGGTTTCACCAGATTGTTCCTGGTATGAGCTGAGGATTTTGAATACAGATCAAGTAAATTCTTGATGCTGGCTTTTTTTTCCCCTATTCACAGAAAATTTTTAGCTAAAGAACTAAATCTCTTCTCTTGTTGAGTCCAAACACCCTCACATTTCTCACACAACTTCAGTAGGGCTCGGCATGCTTTATTAGACCACAGCGCATCAATTCCTGTATAAGAGCTCATCACAGGGCCCAACATCACGTAGAAGTAACAGAACCTGAATAAAGGGAGAAAATAATTCACATATGCATACCGATTGCTCATAGATGTCAACACATACGCACTAAGTAAACAGATCATGAATGGTAATGGCAGTGATCTCATATTATGTAATATCTTTTAAAGATGTTTATGTGACTTTTTATTTGTATCTAGCTGCTATTTTAAAGAAAAAAATCTACTGAACTAAGCAATATCTGTTGAAGGACTGGGTATCCAATACTTTCATACTTTAAAAAGATTGGAACCTCTCAGCCTGGAAGATATATATATATATGCATGTAATGAGATATATAAGATCTGATTATACCTAATAATTTACAGTATTCCTCGAAATGATAATTCCATTTAAACATCTAAAACAAGGAATAATGCAGTCTTCAAACAAGTTTGTATATTTTTCTGTGATGAAACACAGAGCTTCCATTCAAAGGCAAGAGCTCCCTCTAGATAACAGTTTAGGGAATTTTTCTAGCTTGTATTTTACGTGAACTTTGAAAAAAAAACCCAACATAATAAAGTCAATAGATGTGGGAACACCAAAGTACAGTTGTCACTCTTCTGAGAAAACTTAGAATTTGACTCTGGGATTTATGTTTTGAAAGAACGAATGGTTTGGGGGAAGAAAAAAAACCATCAACACGTTTAGCATTTAGCATAGTGTAACTCCCATTGAGTTACATGGGCCATCTCCCAAAACTAATAGCAGTAGCTCAGGAGCTCCTGACTCCTCTTCACTCAGGTTTCAGCACAGAATCAGATCTGATTGGGTCCTTCCCTAAAACTTTCTCCCTGCTTAGCATTTAAATGCTCAGATTGGAAAATTGATACAGTTTTGGGGTGACAGGTGCTGTATTTCAAGCAACTTAAGGACCAACAGGAACTAAACTTGCAAGAAGAGTCACAGAATATGGCCTGCAAGAGAAAATGGAAGTAGTTGACACTATTTTGTCTAAAAAGGCAAAGACTAAGGAAAAACAGGACAGGACACCAGTTTTCAAAGAGTGCTATGAGGAATAAAATATCAGTCTGTTTTCTGCGTCATAGGATGCTGCAGTGAGGGTAACAGGTTTAAATTACCTGGGGCAGTAGTTTTGGAGCAACCTTAATTTGTTTAATTTGAGTTTAAAGATTTCCAACTATGTCAGGAATTGCTTAGATAAAGCTGCTTCTGACTCAGTGAAAGGGAATGGTTTGCACAACAGCTTTTGATGTCCCATCTTTCAGGACTGTACTATATTGTATGCCACACACACCTCTTGCCCATATCTCTGGACACACCGCAACCTGCTTTACCTTTTTGCAACATCATGACATCCTTTTTGAGGATAAGCTAATGATTTACGACAACCTCTACATTCTTTCTGTAGAAATACTACTTGATCACAAAAATATCAGGAAACCTGCTGCTTATTCCTTTCTCTGCACAGAAATTTGTATTTAATTCTAAAGAATAACGGCCTTTTCCTCTCCAGGGTATTGACAGAATTTTTAAAGAGTCATTTTGAGCTCTGTTTATATCAACCTATGTGCTAGCAGCCTCTCTGTTTGGTCCTACTTCAACTTTTAATAAGAACATTCTCCATCCACTGTTAAGACTTGTCCTCTTCCTGTTTTTCAGTACCTTCACTATTCTCCACAAAACTAGGATTGGAGGTATCAGCTACTGTGCCTGTAAATTCTAAAAAGGAAGACTATAAGGCTCAATGAACTTTAAATCAGCCGATTTATCTAAGTGTTCTCTTACCTGTTCCTTCCCTATCTGATACCGAAAGCTTACTCTTTACTAGTGGTAGTAACTTTATAAGCCTCCTGACTGCATTTTTTTTCTCCTGAAGATATGAAATGAAGTGTCAAACATTTTAAGGTGCTTAGGATTTTAATTTGCTCTCAATATCAAGCTTGCTTTTTTTTTTTTTTTTTTTTTTTTTCCCCCCCAGGTGATGATGGTGGGGTAGGGTGGGGGTGTGGTGTATTTCTTATGACTACTATATGTCCATAAATATTATTTTTTACATGTGATACTGCTTATTAGTTGCATTTTGGTTTGCACAACTGGGAAAATTCCAGTGAGCTCTTCAGTGCTGACATATTTTACCAGTAAACAGCAGTTTCCAGAAACCAGGGAAGAAATATTAATATCAAATTACAAAATGGTTTGAGGGAATTCTAGGCAAACAAGAATTAAAACGTCCATCAACAATATTTTCACATAGTGATTTACATGTCTACATCAATTCTGAGAGAGTCTGAGTGAACCAAAGGATATTATTTCTCCAGCAAAATTGGTTTGTTTCTGATTGCTGAAAAGATTCATCTTTTTCGAATTAAGCTGCTCATAAGCCATGTATCTATTAATCTGGCTCAATAATATATATTGCAATCATAGCACAAAATGCAAGTACTGGTCATCTTTATAGGGTACTTTTGCAGCTTTTTCTATTAAAAGTAAACTCTAGGATAAGGCTGAGATTTATATTCCTTTGTGGGAATAAAAAATCATTTTAACCAAATGTTTTCTAAACATTGAAATTAAAATGTTTTAATATTGCTGCAAAAAAACTTTGCCCACTGCAGCAATGATTGTCAACATTTTTCCATGTTTATGGCCTTATTTTACAACAGAATGTGTCTGGGACCTCCCCCTCAAATTTAGCTATAGAGGAAGAGTTATAGCTGTAGAGGGTATATTTGACCCTGTTTATAACCCCCAGTAGACCTCTAGCTTGAGAAACAGTTCACAGGGAATATTCACTGAGAACACTTAAATCAGGAAGTGAAAATATAATGTTCAAGTGAATGTTCACATAACTTTTGGAGAAGTTTTTCCAGTTTAAACACAGAGACCTATCCACTTCTGCCTTGCACATAAGCAAACTGTACACATACGCTCAGCTCTTTAGGTAGTGAGAAAACCTTTATTTGCTTAGCCAATAGAAAGGATTGGCAAAACACCCTGAGCACAAGTATATCATTCTGTTTAATAGACAGCGGGAGTGTACTGACATGCAAGCCAGCAATTACAATACAAAATATTCACATGTCTGCCAAAGAATGATGTCAGTTCCAGGCTGTGGTGTTTGGTACATATCAAAATACCCTCACTACCAGAAACAGGCACGTATGTGTGAGCTGTATATGAATTTCCAAACTTAATAAGGCCACACACCTTGAAAATAGATCATTTAATGGTCAGCATCAGAGCATACATTTATCTGCAGTAAGATTCATTTTTAAATGTTAAGCATAGGTTAAAGTGTGGCCTTTTTATTTGGTTTTACACACCTGGAAGAGATTAATAAGCATTTAGTTTTCCATTCTGTAAAAAAGTCCCATTTCTTTAAGTAAAGGGCTTGAAACAAGTTATATAGAATAGGGAATACTTTTAACAATCTAACTTTATTAATAGGACACATCTTTCTTGTTATGTACTGGGTTTAGGGGTTGGGGGAATTCCCCCTGTATCAATAACATAAGAAGATTAAAAGCTTTAAAAATATGAGGAACTATCAGAACATTTTTTTTCTGGGGGATCCCCAAGAAACTACACTAAATTCAAACTGGGATTTTAAAGATTATGTAGGTATTTTTCCTTATCCCAGGCAGGGTCACAGTTCCTATTTGCTCTTTCCTAAATTTTCTGAGTCAGGCTGGTTCTTATTAGCCATCTCTTTTAGCTTCTGAATAGGTATCAGAGTTTAATACCCAGAGATTTCCCAAATAGGTTTTTCATACCATAGGCCCAAACCAAAGCCCACTTTAATGTTTGGAAATCTTTCTATGCTTTTAAAGGGATTTGTAACCAAGCCTGAAAAGCATCCCTGCATAGTCAATTTATAGGTAATTTCTGTTGCCTTGAAACTGTTTTCACACTATTGTGATCAAGAGATAACAGAATGTGGAGGTGGGCATCAGTTCATACAGGAGACAATGGGGCGTAGACATAAGACAAACAGTAATCCAAAATGCAGCAACGTAGTGGAAAGTCATAATTGATTATGAATAACTTCCTTTTCCTCCCACACATCCAGGAGCTGAGAAAATATTGAAGGAAAGATGAGAAAATTCACATTAATTTCTCTTGAGCATGGAGCCAAGCTTTGGGAATTGGCTTTGCCTGTCTGCCCCTTGTCTCCCTCCTCCCAGCGGAAAAAAATTCTGTGACCATCTCCTCTGGAAAACTGGTGAGCATGAATCATTGTGCTGATGAATAATTCCCTTATTAAAACACTTCTAAATTGTTGCCAGCTTTGTGATTCTTTTACCGTCATGCCTCCAGCGATTCCTGTACCTGTGAGAGAGAAGGAAACAACTGTGTTGGATCTGCAGGTGACTTATACAAGAGTCAGTACTTCAGCTGGGAAAGTAAGCCCATTTCTGAATGGTTTATGCAGTAACTTAGTATCCCAGCTGGATATCTGTACAATAAAGAGCAATCTCTCCCAAGAAAAGGAAGCAGATTGTTCCCCAGTCTGGCACAGACCAGCTCACATAGAGGCTAAGCTCACAAACAGGTGCTATGGGGAAGGATAGGCTCTACCTTCCTTCTCCACCTGCCCTGGTTGTGTTGGTACTCCTTGCTGAAACATTGCACTCAACTTGCTGAAATGCTGCAAGCACCTCTAGGTTGTGTTGTAAATCACATAAAATAAAAATGTGGTTTTCAAACACGGGATAGTGACACAAATTTTAAAAATAGACTGGCACTTTTTAAAAGCTTTTGGCTGAGCATCTTTTTTCTAAAAGGCTTTGTAGGCAATTACACTGTGGAGCTAAGTATGGAAATACCCACAATAGCGGTTACAGCTGTGTGAGTCCATCAGAATCCGGTTCACATGGAAATCTGCTGACTTCCTTATTGATGAGCTTCATTCACACGCTTCAAGGCAAAACTGAGTAAACAGTGACCTCTAGGTGAAGAGTCACCTAGTCATGAGCATTGCCATGATGTCCTTTATGTGTGGTCCTGCAAGAGAATATGAGGGCTGTGGTTCAAACTAAGTAGGGAAAGGGAAATCAGTGAAAATGCTGAGGATTTTTTTTTACCAGCTCCTCAGAAAATGGTTGAGCAGCTCTTGACCCCTGGGTCCGGGTTAGAGACGTGCAGTGATACAGCTCATTGGGACATGCTGCTAGAACTGACAACACCTCCTAATAGAAGTTGATCTTAAAATTAGTGTGGGTCATGCAGATTTTCCTAAGGAACTTTTGTTCTATCTCAGGAAAAGGAACATCTTTCAACCCTGAGAGTCCTCATTATGCTGTACCTACATCTGACATCTTCTATTCATACAAAATCCCAGAGTGGGGAAAGGCTACACACCTATACTAGGAAAATTAACCATGCCAGGGCATATTCCTAGGCACTGGTATTGCGATTGCATATTTAAACTACAAGAGCAGTCACTGGCTTTTGGCCTGTGGCAGCTAGCACTCTCCCAAATGACTCCTGGGCATGGCTTAGGCAGGGCACATGCAGCCACCTCATTTTGAAGGATCAAAGAGATTAGCTCTTTCCATTTCAGAAAAGGAATGATGGAATAAAGTGTATGAAGCTGAGGTCTGAGTAGCCACCTAAGAACTTCTTTATTCCCTCTGCAATTTCATGTTTAGTTCAAATATCCCCATGATTGTAAATCCAGTATTATTATCTTCATATAACAGATGGGAAACTGATAATCGAAAAGCCAGATTATCAGAAAGCATTTCAGTACTGAAATAACCTTGTAAATCTAACAGACTTGAAAAGACTAGCCAGGAAGGAAACTGATGGAGAAGGTTATTGAACACAGATCTCCCAAGTCATTTACTGGCTCTATCATCAATGGGCCATCCTTCCTTCCCTTCAGTAGAACAGCCTATACGCTGTGTAGAAGTTCATAATGTGCATAGACTTTGAGGTCGCTATAAACAAATGAAATGAGACAATTCTAGCAAAAAAATATCAAGAGGTATGCTTTCGAAATTTTTTTTTCCAGTTGATTAAACTAATATATAATGGGAATCAGAAAACAGGCTATTTAGACCACTCTTCTAGGAAAGGCAGTAAAGATATTTGTTTTAGTATAGCTAAGGCAAATAACAATAATAATTGAAGATATACTTTGTTCATCTGTTGACATGTAATTAATTACCTTGCACAGCTCAGCAGATGATGTTTGAAATATTGTCCAGCACATACCAGATGTCCTACGTTCATATAACAGAAAAGAAAAATACAGGTTTAGAAAACTATAACATCTCTCAAATTATCTCAGCTCCACAAAAGACAAAGGTTAATGAGGGATGCCTATAAAAACATGTAACAGACTATTCAGCATTCCCAAACTTTCAGACAATGACAATTTATAGGAGTTAGAGAGACCACACAGAACATGAGAGTTTTTTTTTCCTTAACTGAACATTAATCCTCTGGCTTTGGAGATCTGGATGTCTCTAAGAAAATCTGTATCCGCATCGAAAAGAGGAATTAACTGTGTAATATAAATTTGATGTCAGCTGCATTCATATAGGGAGCTGTACTAAAGCACACCCCTGTTTAATACTTATTCCTAGGGTGGACTTGCAGAACAACAAGCTGAGCTTCACTCAGCTTTGGGATCATGTAAGATACTACATTTTAGGTTCTGTTGCTTCTTTAGCAAGTTAGGAATGTTAGAAAAGCTATAGCTTTTACAAGAATGTATAGAGCCAGTACACCTCAGAATTCAGTGTTTACAATCCTAATTCCACATATATCAGTGAAAATGCTTAGGGAAGTCCCAGTATACATTACAATTTCACTGCAATTTGCTATTGAAACTGCTGAAGAGCATGCCTACCCATCAAGATCATTACTCAATTAAATGATTTAATGCTATGGCCATCTATCTTTCCTGATAGCTTTATCTTTGATTCTTAATGATTTCAGATTATAATTCAGAATCTCAGCAGAGGTGACTGAGCACACTTGTTGAAAATCGCACCTCACAACAGATACGTAGCAGGTATGTTGAACTTTAACAGACAGAGAGATCTGCCACATTTAGCAGGCATGTGGGGTTTACTTCTGAACAGCAAAGACAACTTAAATAAATTTTAAGCCTTTCCAAACAATTGAAAAATGTAAATTCAAATTGAAGGACCAGTGAGGCCCCTTAACATTTCATTTAATCAAAAGGAATTGGTGCCAGACAGTTCAACAGACACAGATATGCAAGCAAATCTCTCCCTTAATGACAAGACTAACATTAACCACTAGAATATATAATGCATAAACTCAAACACTCAAGTAATTTGTTTCCTAAAACTATGCAAAAAGAAAAGTCCTGCTCAAACATATAGCATAGTATACAGTTATATGAATGTAACAAAGTGGTTTCTGTAGAGAGAGAGGCTAGAGAAGAAGGGGGAGAAAGGCAATTTTTTTTAATATCCCCTCTCAATTTTCCCCCCAGGTTTTACTAGTGCTACCCTTCCCAATTCCAGAAGATATGTGCTCTGAAAGTCCCTCTATCCCTCCTCCCCAACACAGAAATAAAATACATTTTTAAACTGAGAATAAAATTCCTGTGGATTTCAGAAGATCCTGACTCTAAGTCAACAGCTGGTAAATAACATCATGGATATCACATTTTGATAATGGTAACTGTTTTATAAGGTGAGTCTTATATGTTATAGTTTATTACTTTATTAATCCTCTAGCATTCTTACCAGATGACCTATCTAATTTTCTATCAGAGTACATTGCATTTCAGTATCTAAGCCTTTATTATCCAAGTTTCTGCACTGCTTAAAATTTAGTCCTATCAGTATAAGACAGTTGTGGAATTTCATATCATTCAAAGCTGAGTTCCCCTAACACTTCTGGTGCTCTAGTCCCTCATTTCATATTTGTAACAGCTTGTGAGTCTCCTGGTGGATTATTGATTCTGCTGTCTCTGGGGATAGTTTTGTTGTAAGGAAAGACTCCTCTAAATGAATAAGTAAAATAGCATTGGCTATTTTCATGATACTCCAACCAATTCTGGAGTGTTTAACAAGTTAATTCTAATACCTTTTTCTTAATTGCATTTTTCATTATTCCTGCTGTCTTCCTAGTATAATATTATTTAAGCTAAGCAGTATTTATTTAAACTATTGCCATTAGATAGCTTGTAAACATGAACAGAGCATTTGTTATTCATCTCACTTGAATTTAAAAAATAAGAGCTTATATAAAATGGCCACTTATATACTATTAGATGAATCCAGGAACCTCTTCCAAGAACTCTATGGACAAACAGATTTATAAGGTGAAAACTGGAAAGTACAATGCACCTCTTACAGCCAAAAAATCTATCTCAAACCAGATGGGTGCAGGAACCACATTCATAAGCCAATAATCCTTTTATTGCCATAGTTAAGACTTGTGTCTCCCCAATTTACAATCGAGAGCTAGTTTGCTGGGCTTTGGAATTACAATGCTCTATTTTGGTCCCCTCCCACTTACGTTTGATTTTAGATGCCCTTATGGTTCCATCATTGCTATTATATCCAACTGTTTGGACTATTATTTTGGTTTCTGCTATAGCTGTGACTTATTACTCCTGGCTGCAAGCCATGACGTGATGGAAAATGCAGAGGTGGCACTTTTTGATATTGCTTGTATTGTTGAATAGACTTCCTGTGGGCCAGACACAGACTTGGGAGCCGATAGCAGCAGTTGGTTTTTTAAAGAAATTGCTGTGTTAATATTGCTGTCTTAAAGATTTTCCCTGTTGTCATCCATACAAAATTTGACCTTTGTATATCTAAATTTATGGATATAATATATTTCTATTTCTACCTTCAGTATATATGAATTCTGGCTAAATACTAACTCTACTTTACTCCTTTTCTTTCAGACTTACATACAGATTCAAAGTCTCAACTGTAGATATTTATTATTTCCAGTCTGCTGCTTTTATGGCTAAACTGACCTCCCAACCAATTCCCCCTTTAATGGGGAAATCAGTATAACCATAAACACAAAAGACTAAGTTTGAAGATTGAATAACAATTGAATAGGATGTTTGAATACTGAAAGAATTTCTTAATTGATTTATTGTGTCTTCAAATGCACAGATCATTAAATAAAAATTTTATGGTTTCACTCATAGCTTTGCGTTCATATTAATAGGTATTTGTATTACATGTCCTTGGATGCACAGCAACTCTTATTGAAGTCTAAATGACACTGCCTTTGTGAAACATCAAGGCACTAATTCAGGAGCATGCTGTTAAAGATCTTGACCTAGATTTCATGCAGGGAATTCAGGGTTTTTTTAAGCCTATTATCCATTTTCTTTATAATTGGTATTGAATTGATATTAGTAAATGTATTAGCCTCTTCTAAAGGCTTTTCAGCTTTCTTTTTTTCACAGAATTGCAGAAGGGTTGAGGTTGAAAGGCACCTGTGGAGTCATCTTATCCCACCACCCTGCTCAAGTAGAGTCAGCCAGAACAGGTTGACCAGGGCTGTGTCCAGTTTGGTTTTTAATATCTCCATGAATGCAGACTCCACTATCTCTCTGGGCAACCTCTTCCAGTGTTTGTCCACCCTCATAGTAAAAAGGTATGTTAATTTGTGTCCATTGCCTCTTGTCCTGTCCCTGGCACTACTGAGAAGTTTGACTTCCTCACCTTCATTCCCTACTGCTAAGTGTTTATACACATACTTAATACCCCCTTGAGCCTTCTCTGCTCCAGTCTGAACACTAGCAGCTCTCACAGCTTTTCTCCTTGAGAAAGATGTCCCACTCCCTTACCATCTTTGTGGTTCTCTTCTGGGCTTGCAGTCTTTATTATAATAAAGTCCATGTCTTTATTGTCCTGGGGAGCCCTGAACTGAGCACAACACTCCAGATGAGTCATACTGTACTTGACATTTTACTGTAGTCTACCAAAAGCTTGGCACTGTTAGAAAAATAATACTTTTCACCATTAAATAATTCTGTTGACAACAGTTCCTGTTTCTGATAAGGTGATTGCTATTCTTTGTATACCTGCAGAACCAACAGTCTTGATTGGATCACTAATGCTCGAAGGGAGACTCACACAAAGAGTCTTAATTTAGTACATATACATTCTTAGTTCCTTTCTTCATCAGGATCCCAATTTTCAATTCTCAACTTGCAAGTGTAGGCAAAATATGCTTTTATCTATAGAAAAATAGGGTGTAGTCTGGAGAAGCTGAATAATTCGCTGATGATCAGTCTTGGCTACAGTGATGAATATTTATCATTTTCCTTTAATATTTGTGTTTAAAGAGTCTCCTTCTTGCTTTTGATGATTTATATCTAAAAAGAACTCAGCTGCTTTCACTTCTCTTACTAATGATGGACAACAATTGTTTGAAATATTTTTCTGCTACTTCCTGGAGTTTCACTTGGTTCTGAGATTATAGGCACCCTGTTCACACACTTCCAAAAAATTCCCCTTTTCTCAGTGGGAGTTTTCACATGACTAAAATAAATAATGATGAATCAGAGTTCTTCTCATCAGCCTGTACAGTTTCTGGTATACTTAGTCTATAGATTATGAAGTTTAAGCCGTGCCTTTCCAGAATTCATTGTTGTATTTAGGTGCTTTTACTTCTCAATATATGTAGTTATTAACTTAGTTTGTTTTCTACAGAGAGAAAAAAAAAATTGTATTACCATGAAGGCTAGATAACTGGAGGTTTTCCACTAAGGACCTCAAATATGAACCTTGTAGAATATTAGGGCTGTTTATGATAGTACATGTCTCTCCTATGCCTCTTCAAAATCCTCACCTATATTTAGTTCCTTCACAGAGTCTGTATTCTAAATCCAGAACTAAAACACCAGTTTCCTAGTTAACCTGATATCTCAGTTTCTCCTCTCTCTTGGTAACAAGTTCAGCAGAGACAATCATCTTTCCAAAACATGAATACATGAGCAAAACAAGAAGGATCTCAGGCCGTCAGATAAGCTACCAGTAAATAAAAGGCATTGTGTAAGGACGTGTTTCAGTACTTCAGCCTCTCCAGGAGTTATGTTGTTAAGTTTCCAGAAAACTAGTCAGAGCAACACTAGTGTACCATGAGGCCTCACATGCTCTCATGCCTGTTGTAAATACGATTACATAGAATAAGGGATAAGGGCACATTGCTGCTTTTTTTTTTTTTTTTTTTTTTTTTTTTTAATTAAACTTTTATAAACTTCAGGAAAGTTCTTTGAATGTCTCATGGGAAATAGTTGGGGGTTTTGAGTCTGCATGGCTATAGAGCTCATTATCACTTAGTACTAATGAAGGAAGCTCAGCTTCAATCTTTAGTTAGGGTTTGTTTGGATTAGTTTTGCTTTTACACTAAAAAGATGTGCACCTCCTCGTTTTAAGCGCTCTGGCCCTTATTCAAGAAGGTCCTTAAACATCTCCTTTGTTTTAAGTAGGTACTTACAGGCTTTCTTGAATAGGATACTTTCCTAAATGATTAAACATATGCCAAAATAAAGTTAGTAATTTGTAAGCTAGAATAATGTATTTGGTTTAACTTTTCAGTAGAGTGCATGGAATGAATAGAACACTTTTATTTTTTTGGCATGCAAAGACCAACTTCAGTTCCACAGCTAAGCACCTGAGGACAGAGCTGCTTTGTTTTTTCCATCAGACACTTTTCCCAAGGGATTTTTCTGGACATTCCTCATCTCCTACTTTGTTACCCCAGCATAGCTACAGTCAAAACTTCCTATAGACTGATAGACTTGTTCCCCCAAATATGCATTCTCTCATGCCAATGTGAATCCAAAGCCATGTTAGGCATGGTTTTTAGCTGCATATTCAAAACTGTAAGTATAAAGTGAGGAGAGGATGATGAAAGAGCTAGATTTTGATAAAGGAGAATGATGATTGTTTTTCTCAGTCTTCACAGGCTAGTTTTTCCAGATTCCATCAGGGAGCACAGAGTGCCTGCCAGGGCTGATCAGATCCTATTAGGCTGACACTGGATATCTCTGCTAGCTAAACTTCTTACTATTTAAAGCTCTTTAACGATTTCAGAGCAGGAATGGAACAGTATGAAGAATCCAATCTCTATATATCTTTTACCTCTTTCTTTACAGTCATGGAAATGGTTCTACCGACTGCTGTGAGGGCAACATTTCATTTGTGATCTTTTTTAAAACTATAAATCAGCTCAGTAAAATGCTTTCAGATCTGCTTTTCCTATTCTTGACTCATTGCAGACCACAAATAATAGAAATCTATATGCATCCCTGAAACTCTCTGCAGCAATTCTGTATGTAAGTATTGAATCAGTAAGATCAATGTCTTATTTCCAACACAGTTTTAAAAAAGAAAAGAGAAAGAGGAAAAATAAAACAGTCTCCTATAAACCTCAGGGGCCATGACTGGAAGTTACTTGTTCAGTTGTGTGAATGAAATAAAAATTAAGAAGATGATGCACAGTTATACCACTAAATAGACAGTTGGCTTTAATCACTGCTTGGATTAAAGGTGTCCTACCTCAAAGAAGCACCACTACTCTTCAACTGTTCATCTACAGAAGTTATTCTGAGCTAAATTTTAGTAATCATCTAAACAGACTGGATATAATTCTACATTTCAAAACAACAGCATATATCAATCTTCAAGTGTTACATGCATTAATGATTAAGAAGTTTAATAACCTGTTATGATATTCCACACAAATTTTTATCCCTTTAACTAGCCAGGATTTTAATCTTTTAATATCCATGCAGCACATCATCATTAAAAAAAACCAAATAAATTGAAAACAAGATATAAAAATAAAAGATGGAAGAAAAACCCCCAACCCTTCAGATGACAATCTTTTGCAAAAGCAAAATACAAAAAAATCATACCAATGAAATTTAACCATAATTCCTAATTCTTTCATGATTATTAACCATGATTTCTCTTCAGACTATCTTAATTGCCAATATAATTAATTTATGTTATCAAGAGTTTCATGAATTTTTATAATTTAAAATAATTCTCTTCTAGGAAGACTTAGTCCATGGCGTGTCATAACTACCACTGATAAAAGCTTTAGCAAAACTTAAAGTTTACTTGTGATATCTTTTTTCAAAGTATTTACCAGCACACAATTTCAACATCTCACATAAAAGAAACACAAACTAAAATGAGATTTTGCATGAGATTTCCATCTTCTTTCTTAGTCACCTTTTACTGAATGAAGTCACGTTCTTGTGAGGTTTATATTCACAGGCTCTTGCAAAGAAGACTTGATTGACTTCAAGGCAGCAACAGAAGCAGATGCTATCCGAACAGATTTATTTGTTGGACATAAAGAGAAGGGAACTGCATGCATCATTCAAAAAATATGTGTTAATTTTCTCTTAAGACCTTTTAAATTAAAGCTAACAAATGTTCCAAATTCTGCTCTGCTTCAATAAAAACCTATGGCAGTTCTACACACGAAATGTCTACATGAAAAGTACACATCTACATTATTTTTATTCCCACATGATCCACCCATAACTTGTTTTACAAAAGTAAGTAAGAGAAAAAAAAAAAATAGCAAACCAAAACACAACTTTTTTTCCTCTGGGTAGGGTACAAGATTTCAAGGTGTGCCTAAGTCCTCCATTCTGATAAGAGAGTCTAAAGAACCAGAAAAAAAAACAGGGATGGAAGGATGAAAAGGCTTCTATACTCCCCCCATACTGAGAGTAGCTAGAAATGCAATTAAATTTGGATGATAATACACAACAATCCCAACCAAATTCCAACAGTTTAAAGATAGCCACTGAGCCACATGCAAATATCTAAAATAAATTGCCCTGATTTTTACTTTTTGTGAAGAGTTTTGTTATCTCCTGATAGTTTCAAAACTCATGCATGGTATTAAGCTATTCCTTTCATTTTATAAAAAGATTCTAGTGGCTGAATGCATGAAGTAGAGAAGTGGCAGGCAAAAGATGCACACTAGAAAGTGGAGAAGAGAGGTGACACCTGCTAGTTTTTTTCATTTCCAGGTTCTCCTTATCATGGACAGTAAAATCTCAAAGATTATATATTTGAAGCAGTGCAAGAATTTGGAAACATCATTAGAATACAAGGTCCATTAAACAAATGTGATATTCTTAACAGAAAGTAAAAAAAAACCCAACCACCTGGATTCTGTTAAACTGAAAAGGGCTAAGTTCTGAAAATTGTTAAATTCTGTCCTAGTTATTTCATAAGCAGCAATGAAAGTACTTGTAAAAGCCATGCCTGGAAAGATGAATTTTATTCCATTTAATGATTTTCATTTAAATGTTTTTAGTGATACACTGAGATCTATCAAGAACACATCATACTGTGATCAGGAAGAGTTAGCAAAATACTTTAGGAACATTCATTAGGAAAATTCCCTTCAATACAGCCTTGAATAGGAAAGAAACGTACTTTGCAGCTTAACCTTGATTTTTACATGCCAGTTTTTTTTGTCTTAGAAAACACCCTCACAATGTCTCTGGAAAGCTGCGTGGACACCAACAGAAAAGACAGACCATATTCATGCAATTACCAAATTCAGCTCTTTGCAACCACGTTTAGCCATAACCTCGTGATGGCAGCCTGGGAGGAAGGACTGTGCATTCAGATTCTCTGTACTGCCTAAGAAGAAGAAATAAGGCCAACTTACTGAGCTCCTGGTGCAGCAAAGACCATAACTGTTTCACTAAGAAAGCCATAAAATGCAGCTACTCCCTGAAGGAAGACAACACATGTGCTGGAGTCAGGAGATGAACATATTGACTGCGTGGCTCATGTCATATGGGAGCAGCAGCATCCAGCAAGCCTTTCCTGTCCAGGAAAACCTCGAGGTTATACAGACTCTTCCCATGTTGCTCCTGGAGTCAAAGGGCACCAGTTCTTCCCAGTTTCCCAGGCCAGGCCTGTGTTCAGCTTCCAACTACTCCTCCAGCCTTCACTAACATCCCGCATCTCCTGGCTTGGATGGTGTTTGTCTAGGGGGAACTGCCCTTGTTTCTTCCTGCTTTTTCCTTCCCCATGATGTTGTTGATGTCAGCTGCTTCTTCCAGGTGGAGCTCATGAACTCCATGACACCGGCATTGCTAAATGAGACCTTGAAGTTGTGCATAGTGTGCTAGTAAGAAGATAGAGGATGGCTTCACATTTGTATCTGCTTCAGTGGTTGAACCAGATCAAGGGCTCAGAAAGTCCTTACTTTTCCAGGTAACCTCTACTGAACCTGGTGTATGAGAGACCACCTCCAAAGACCACACTAAGTGAGGAGTAATAAACTGTGTGATCGCTGTATTACAACTGCCCTGAGACACACACCAGAGGAATGACTGATGTTAGAGTAAAAGCTGTAAAAGAGTAAAAGTAAAGTGGCTGAAGTAATCCATAACTGCGGAAGACACAAGAACAAAGCAGGGGAAGGGAAATAGTTGTCAGAATACCACCTCGGAAAGGTCAGGATCCCAACAGGACAGAAATGGGAATCCTAAAATGCTGAGATTTCTGCAGCATCATGCTTCTGCATTTTGCGGCTGTGTTTGCTGGGGAAAGAAGACAGAGCATTAAGTGCCTGGGGAGAGAGGCACAGTGCAGTATGGAAAAGAAGTGCACGAGTGCTCTAGATCACAACATACACAGCAAATAAAGCAAAGAAACCTTTTAAAACACAACTTAATTGGGAAACAATGAGACTTTGCACCAACTTTGGAGAAATTCTGATTACCTTGTTGCTTGATATTTATTCTTAGGTGATTTTTCAAGATAATTTGTGCTATGGAGAACAGCTATGCACTAGAAAAGAAAATAAACTGACAATTGCTTTCTTTTCTAACACTGGTATGCTCGCAGTTTTCCCCAATTTGTAACAGTTCGTACAGCTTCTCTTCACATTGTTAAGCACTGGAAACTTCTTCAGGCTTCTCATAGTTTAGCTACCACACTATTAACCTTGCTAATGCTGATACTGCAATTGGGAATGCACCTAATTATCAGAAACCTTTTTTTTTTATGGGCAATTCAGATTGTCTAAATCTCAGCTGGGAATCCCTCAAGCAGGAACAGTATATTATCTCTTTGTATACCTGTTACTTTTTTTCCCCGAAGACCTTTAGGATTTAAGCATAGACTTCAATAACGAGCTACATGCCAAAGAGCCTTCTTGGTTGCCACTTCCCCACAGGACATATCTCTGTAACTGTGACACCAGATCTCCACATAGGTAACATGCAGCTTCCCTTTGGGTAGTTCAGAGAATGTGCTGCAGAAGGTAAATCACTCTGAAGGGGCACTAGGACCCTATAAATCCACAGATTACTCAGACCTGTAAATTAGGAATACCTAATCATAACGACGTTGCTGGAGAATCCAATCACTAATTACACTTAATTCATCCCATGCCAAGATAAAATGCAATTAAAACCCATTTCCATACAGAGAATATCTACATAAATTTATAATTTATAAATCCAAGTGATAAGAATAAGAGAAAAACAGACTTAATCAACTTACACTGAGCTGTATTTGAAATGTCTCTTGTCCACCTCATTTGCCACTTTGATGAGGCAGGTATCAAACATTCACTTTTCATATATACGTTCCTCCTGAGACTGCACATTTTAAAGGAACTATCAAAGTACCTCTCATCTGGGTGGAGCATATTCATGCCTTTAATTGTTCTCTGGAGGATTCAGAGTTGAAATTTTCCCCTGAAAAATCATTCTGTTCCCTTTTATGCAAGCTGAACTGTTTTTCTAATCACAATAAGGCTTGCTTCATTCCCACATCTATGCAAAATACCACTCCGTCAGATCAGCTACCATCTCCTATACTCAACTGGCTAATTAACAATGTTGTAGGGGTAAAACTATTCTTTCCCCACTCCACTTAACTCAGAAATGAGGGTTACCACATTTCATTGTAAAGTGATTTTTGCGATGGTCATTCTATTCTACATTGATCTGTATATTAATAAATGTACTTTGTACAATATTTAAGCAGGATTCCTTTGAGGGCCCATGAATAACTACCAAGATAGAGAGGCATTTGTGAGTCTAAGGAAATGAAATGAAGTTTATTTTAATCAATAATTTTAAGGCAGCTGTAGTTTTTGCTTCTACATCTGCTTTGGGTGTGATGGGAGAAATCCTTCAAAATCAGGATGAGGAAAAGAAATACTCCATTAATATTTGCCTGTACAAAAATAATGCTTACTGTCAGAATGCTTTTCAGTACTCCATAACTAATAAAATATAATTCTGTTGAAGTTGTTTCTAGACTGCATGCTCAGTGTGTTACATATTCAACACACACCTTCATGCCTCTTCCCACATTGCCTCTTGTGATTGGAAAGATCTGACCCTCTCTTGATTGTTGATGCACCAAGAGCACTAAATCCTTGCTTTGTTATATTTGTCTATCACAGTTTCTATAACTAATTTGAAAATTTTCATATGTCACAGCAGGTTTTTTTGTTTAAGGTTTGGGGGTTTTCCCCCTGTATTTGTACAGCACTAGCAGAAACTAATAATTAGGGATTAGGGCTTCTAGGCACTTGAGCAATAATAGCCACTTCTGCATGACTGTTTAAAATATAATGAAAGGTTGGAGGATATTGATATTAACACTAGGGGACAGATACTGGCATGCTTTTTGGTGTGCTTTCTGCTATGTTAAGTTTCCATCAGGTACCTATGGTCTTTTGAATATCAACCAATCTTTGGATCATGGTAAGGGCAAAGAGCTGTCAGGTACTGTGTGCTCTGCCTTGGAGGACCTTCATGTCTGAGCTGGAATGGGTCTGACCACTGCTTTTTTGATGTCACAAAAAAATGAAGCAACAGCAGGAACCAAGACATGCTCTGGATGGGCCTTCAGGAATTTTAATAACTATACCATGCTAACCACATCTAGCAGGGACTGTACCAGTCTCTATAAATTACATGATACTAGATATAAACAAAAAAATAATCAGGTAGATTATTTTCTTAGAATTGCACAAAATTTACTGCAGAAATTCTAGAAAGCACACCATAAATTCCTCAAGGTTTCCAAACTTGAAAATACTTGATGCATCACAAGGAAACAGATATCAGATTATTTCAAGGATATATTCCTCAGACTTATAATTGTGTTAACATAGTGTTCAGGTTTGTGGACATGGAATAAACATAAATACATGTTTAGAATTATTATGAATGCAGCCAATAAATAGTTTTAATCACTATGGTTACAAAAATAAATAGCAGTTACAGAAACACTTAACTGGAGACAAGGAAGATGGAAACACTTATTTCCCATATTAAACAACATTCTGATGAAAGATTGGCCACTGAACAGACATGAAAAAGCAGTGATAAACATTCTTTATAAGAGCTGGATGGAAATACTAATTCTGCTTCACAGAGTGCTTTAGTAGTCTATATTTGATTGCAAACTATGCAAAATTTCAAAATTTTTTCTAAAGAGAAAAGGAATACCATCATTGCCAATTTAAGTTTCTTCCATTTTAGGGCTTGGGTAAAGGCCAGGTATCAGAATTATTGCTGCTTTTCTTGGACTACCACCCCAAGGAGGCCAAAAGTATCTGAGAGAGAAAGAGGTAGCATGTTCTGAGGAAAGATGTTCATTGATTTGACTTTCAAAAACCGTGGTAGTTCCATCTTTATAAGAAAGCTCTGTCTAACCTCTCTTTCTCTTCTAATATCTGTTCAGGAAAATAACTAGTGCTATTAGCACCAATTTTTTTAATGCAGTAAAACCAAAATAAACTAAACGGAAAAAATAAAACCTAATTAAAACATACAAAACACCTAAAAATTCTTGTGGTGGAAAATTTTTGGTTAGTCCAGCCTTGTGGATAATTTTTACGGAAATCCACTAGTGCTCTGTGGGAGAAAAATGTGCCTGCCCTAGGTCTGATCATTAAGCACCCTTATGCATGGTGTGGGTGGAGGTTAGGGAAAAAGTGTGAGGTGGAGAGAAAGGCTGCTATAAGAGGTGCTCAACCCTTCCGAAGTATGGGGTTTTTTTGCATCATTTACCTGCATACAACAAGTAGGGTACAAAATGTTTAAGTGCTGATGATGAGCGGTGAATGCTTTGGCTCTCCCTCTGTTCCCCTTTTCTTCTCCTTCCTTAACCCCAGTTAGATGAAGAAACTAGAAATGCATGAAGCAAACTGCTTCAGGCATCAGCTTCACATCTGTTTGGAGATCAGAGACAACCGGTGCCACAAGCCTCCAGCAGGATGCGCAGTGTCCAGCTCCACAATATGGGCCAAATGCTGCATTTGCAGATTTAATCTTGTTTTCCTGAACAACCTCAAGACTGTATTTTTCTCAAGTTTATGATTTCTGGAACAGCAAGAAAAAAATTACTCGTATTGCCAATAGTCAGCATTGGACTCAATTAAAAGATAATTGAAATACTATGGTGAAAGAGAAATCAACAACTGTATTCTGGGAAACAACTAATGAACACACACGTCAGAAAAAGAAAAAAAAAGAGGAAAAAAATGAGAACTGGGAATTCTGTCAGTCTGTTATCTTGGAGAAAAGTAAAAATGTGGAAGTGGTCAAGACATCATAAACTTAAGACTATCTGGAACTATTATAGTCTATGTTGGCCTATGTTTTCTTGTCAACTGCTTTTTTCCTTCCAGAACAAATGAGAACTCCTTCCCGTTCTCAGTCTGCGGGTTTGGATTGACCCCCTCCAAAGGAAATACTCAGTTTGCATTGCTGTCCTGAAATCCTAACACAAGGAGGGAATCTGTTTCTCAGTTCTGCTGCATTAATGAACTGAGACTTTCCAGCCAGAAGCCACCCTGATACCATGTGTAAATTACAGTAGTCTCAAAACAGTTCTGGTTAATACTTGTACCCTGTTTATCCGTTGCATCCCCAGGAAGCTGGAAGCAGCTGGAAAACAGCCCACTAAAACCTTGTCTTGTTCCTGTCGCTGCAGGACTTTTCCTCCCCCATCTTTCTGCTGGAGACCAAGAGTGCATTTAAGCCTGAGTCGCTCGCTTGAGTTCAGTGGTGAAATGTTTTTTCTTCCAGGAATTATTTCAAAATTGTCAATAGTCCCTTTGAGGCAGAAGATAACATAAAGAAACCCCAGTGTCACAGAAAAACAGTTCCAAGGCTCCTTGTAACTAGAAAAAAAAAAAGCCACCTCCTACCTATCAGGCATCTTCTCGGAAGTTTCCTGAAATTCCAGGCAGAACAAGAGTCATACAATATTTTTCTTACAGTGTTAACTTTTGGCTACAGTCAGGGAAAAGACAACACCAAAAAAAAGTAAATAAAAAGGAGAACAGGGCCTATTTTTGCAAGTACATAGTGTAAGGAAGTAAAAAGATCATTTCACAAAGTTAATTCCAAGTAATTTAACTCTCCTGAACAGCTTGCTTAGTATTTCAAAGAGGCAAAATGCCACACATCTGGCTTTTTGATCATTAACGCTGTTCATTGTTTCATTAAAGCAGAGGTCATTATTTCTCAAGGAGTTAAGTTATTAATGCTTGCAGTAAGGAATGTGCAGCAGTTTTATCCACAACAAGGTGAAAAGGACTTTTAGCACATACAGAGGCTCAGAGTTATTCTTTAAGCCACAGCCATGGAAGTGGAGAGGAGATTTCAGTAGCACTTTGGCTGCCTCTGCACAGATCCCCAGATGAATCATTCACGTTACCCATTTCTGTAAATATCAGTATTTAGTAACCGGGAAGTGATTTTCTGAGGAATGATCACTTATATGTCACTTGAAGATCTAAGCCCAAGGAATTCAGTCAAAAACTGGACACGCTTCTGTTCCAAATAAAAGTAGTTTGATTCAGATATGCAATCATCATGTTACACTACAGTGATATTCACACACGGAAGCAATGATTTCCCCTCATTCTTTCAATGTTATTAAAAATACAAGGGCATTGATACTTTTACATGTATTTTAACAGGGATAAGTAATTCCATGAGATACAATTATTTGAACAGTGTAAGCATACGTAAGCATACATCTGGTAGTTTGTTCACACTCAAATGCCTTGTATTGTACTAGTTACTTTCTGGTATGGAATTGGGGCTTTTTTTATGGATAAGAAGTCTTTGGTAGCTTCTTCAGCCTTGCTATTTGCTACTCTGTCAGTGAGTTATGTGTGTGCTAAGACATATACTTAACATGTAGTAACATTAGTAAGTTTATTATTACCTACTGCTTTATTTAGGCATCAAACATAGACATTTTTAGCCTACATTCTCTTAATCCCCATTTCCCATTCTCTGTTACCATTTTGAAGTTATACTCTTGTCTTCACAATGCAGGCAACTGACATTAATGAGCACTCCTTTTCTGCTCAGTTTCTAAACTCAGAACAAGTTTTTTTTATGAGTCTCTTTCCAGTCTCTTGAGCAAAAATGGTCTCTGGAGGAGGGCCAGGCTTTCTACAAGGACAAAAGCCAGAAAAGGACTTGGGCATAGCTTTATAAAACACAAATAAACCCCACCTGTAACATCCTAAAACATTCTGATTGTTGTATTGCTACCTTCACATATCAAAAATTTCTCTCCAAATGGGTAATTAAGAACATGATAATTGAAGCCAAGGAGCACAATATTTCATTTCATTTCATTTCATTTCATTTCATTTCTCAACAGGAGGGGAGTTGAAACTGCCGTACTATTTAAGAATGAGCAAAGCACAAAATTCTCTTTTTGAAAATGAAAACTGTCAAGGAAATCCAAAAAGTAATAGAGGAATAATAATAATCATATTGATGACAATACAGCCAGAATGGCAATACATTACACCCTGCCAGTTGCACTGTAGTGAGGGATACAATGCAGAGACTCTGTTTGTAAATTAAAATAATAAAATAAAAAACCCCAAACATATCTCATTGATAAATTTCCCCCTTCCAATATTTAATTTGGGGGTGGGGGTGGGTGATGGTTCTTTCCACACAAAATTACAGCAGACTGGACATTTTCTTCATCAGGAAGTTTTTGAAACCCCAAACAAGCAGATGTCAGTTGGTATGAGTACTCCACATGAGCTAATTCATTTGAGGGTAGTATGTCTAGTATTTACTGCTGTATACTTTTTGTTTCAGAGATAAAGATTTCTGCATTGCACGCCAAAGCAAGCTGACATCTTGTCTGGACACATACAGGGGATAAGGAATGATGCATATACACATACAGTGAAAGCCAATGTCAGAGCAAATATTTCCACTAAAAAGGAATTGAGATGCCAGTAAGAACATAAGGGTTCACCAGATTGTAGTTGTGCTTCTGTGTTACCACACAGGCAAGAGGAAAAGTTCCTAAAGACTTTTTTTTTTTCTTTCTTTCTCTACATTTTCATAGTCCTAGATTAGCCACTGCATTCACATAAGAAATTAATCCAATTTTTTAAATAAATGGTGTGCTAAATGTAATTAACTTGCATGTCTTTGGTGTCCAAATACACAATAGCAAAAAATGTGGCTTTGATTCTAGTTACAGACACAGGATATAGCCTGTCTAGACCATCAAGTAATGTACCTCTAAAGTGAGAGTTTTACACGTGAGATTTCATCCCTGAAATGGAAACTGCTTCAAGAATATTGGCCAGAGAAGAGAAAAACTAGATTCCTTTACACTGTCCTATTTATTTTACCCACTTATTCTTCTAGCCAGTCCACTGGAAACCTTATAACTAGGATATTTTCAGTCTATTGGATATGCCAGTTTTTCCTGTAAGATGTTTAATGATCAGATACCACCTTCTTTCCTCTAACACCCTTGGAAAATGTATATTTTTCGTTAGAAGTGTGTAATTAATGTTCACATCCAGATTCAATGAAATCAACACAGACCAGAGAAATTAAAACTAATTATGTAATTCAAAGCTTTACAACCCATGACAAAGTTGACTTGCAGATCTAAGTTCATATAAAATTTCAAATTACAATTTTTCTGATTTTTCATTATCTCTGCATAATTTACGTAATCAAGCATGCACTCAGATACACAGAACCTTGGGCTGGGAGATGTGAGAACTCTTTAAAAAAATCTTAAGTTTAAGGACTCAATTTGTTTTCTCCATTTGTACTTCCTTCCCACTCAATCTTTTCTAAATTATTGCCCACTCCCATACTGGATTCAGTTTCTAGTGCCATCAGTATGGAGACACACGTTTTCATGATGTGGCTAGCAAGGCAGCTCCCAATAGGTATATCAGCTACAAACCTTCCCATTTCTTTTAGCAGCTTACAGAAATTCTCAGGCTCACAGTGCGGTCAGTATGGCCCCCAACTCAAATCCTCAGTGAGAACAACCTGCCCAGCATTACCAGCCCACCCAGACCCCCAGATGCCAGCAGGGCTGCTGGGTCATGTGGAAAACCTACTGTCCCAGACAGCACAGCTGATGTCTAAAGGCAGAAAAGTGCACCAAAAGTATCAGAATTCAGGCTATAAAGAGACGGTCTTAAAACCCTGCATTACTTGAACATCCTTGTTTTTTATCTTCTATACCAGGGAAATAATAACAGGACTTTCAGGAGACAGGTAGACTTAGCAAAGTGTATATGTAAACACTGTGAATAAATTGTGACCTCATTGGACTAGATATCAACCTCTTCGGAGAGATCTATATGGCTACAAGAATTTTTAGCAGGTTTCTGTCTGTAAAACGTGTTAATATTGGTCTAATGATACACAGATTCTGAATGCAAATATCAGTGTTGCACTAAAAGGGATTTTCCACAATCAGCTAGGGTCTGGCTTGCCAATGGCACCTAAAAAACCCCTGAAAGATCTCTCACAGGATATGTATTTCAAATACATCTAGGTGCAAGGCCACTCAGTGCAGCCAAGCAGGGATAGGTGAGGAAGGGGATCAGCAGTGACCTAAGTCTCCTTGCTGTGGCCTTTAAGGTACCCAAGCCGCAAGGCAGCTTTCCTTTCTCCTCAGGGGAAAACAAGAGCATCTGCCTGTCAGACATACATCTTGCCAACAGAGGGGGAAAAGAGGAGCAAGTTTAAGGTAGGAGTTGTGAAAAGGGGTGGTTTGGGAGAAGGAGACATGCAGGGAGGACAAGTGAGAAGCGGCCAGGCAGAGAACGTGTGAGTGCCTGTGTGTGTCCTGACCGAAGAGAGAGAAACAACAAGGCAGCTCACCAAGAAAGCCAAGCCCAGGGTCTGCCAAAGATACTGGGAGATTTGTCCAGCCAACAGAGCTGTCAGTCCAAGTGTTCATTTAATTTGACAAATTAAAAAAAATGGTTTAAACCACTTTCAAACTGAAAGACGTTGCATTTTTTTAATATATTTTAAGTAATATTTCTCCAAAAACCACTGACCTTCAATACCTTAGGAAGGAGCTAGTGAGATCCAAGGTCTTTCTTTTAGGATGCCCATATTGATTTCAAAATAACTGGTTTTCAGCACACTTTACCTCTAAATATAAGAAAGCATGCATTCAGTGAAGATAGTATTTTCACTTGATGCAAGATTTTTTCATTCATATTTTGGGAAAAAAGGATATACATATATTTCATGCTTCCCACTGTCAAGAGTATGCTTTTTTGTAAATGTTGACCAATTAAGAAATAGTTTTGATACTATTGTGTCAAAAAAAAGCTGCCAGTTTTATTGTCCCTTAAACACGGATTTTAAAAATTCAATTTTTCTTTTAATTGATTTTGTCACCCTGTTTTTCTAATTGTGGCAATTCAGTCACTTCAGAACCATGCTTTGTTGAATTTTGTAATAAATCAAACAAAGCCAGAGAAATTGAAAGAAATTGAAAATATTAGTATTTGTGTCATAACTTTCACGAAGGGGAGAGGGAAAAATTTCCTTCACCTTCAAGTGATTTATTGAGACTGCTTTCTAGCAGGCCATTTTGGCACAACTCCCCCTTTGGCTATTGTCACTGGTAACAGACTGCATGTCCACTACAGGTCTTAAGGAACCCAGCAAACTTGCTGTTGACAGTTTGGTGAAAACACAACAAAAGTATTGAAAGTAACAGTTCTTATTTTCTAGCTTTGATGCCTGGAGAAATTAGGGGTTTATATGTTATCTCAAGAAAACAGCCATTGGTTTGTGTTCTCTAAAATATTACTTTCATGTTGGGAGTACGTGCTTATTTCACTGCTTGGTTATGACCATTGTTGGATCAATGACCAAATGCTTACTCCTACCTAAGAGTCAAATTGTTTATTTTTCACCAAATTACTAATGGTGACTGAGAAGATTTGATGGACTAGGCCTTTGCCAGATAATTGATAGAACACTGCTGAAAAAGCAGTACACACTTTGGAAAAGAAAGTGATACTTCTCAACATTTCTCAAGCTTCTTTTGAGAGGCCCATTAACAAACTTATTTTCAATTTGTCCTGAGAGTGCAAATGGAAATAATTGCTGCTCTGATGTTATGTTTATTCAGGGTGTGGGTGGGTGTTTACACATGCACATGTGCATTTTTGCAGAACAGAAACCTCTTGAGGTATAACAGGTCCACACTGGGGTTCCTCTTTTTACCCTATCGTATGGGCCTCAACCATGTGTCTAGCCCTGGTTTCAGGGGCTTGACAGGTTCACACAGTCATCCACATCACAGGGACACTGCCAGTGTCTTCCTTTCACCTCCTATCCTGTTTGAGCCTGTAATTACACTTTTTAATAAAGATCTTGAAAAATCCAATAAGAGAATTCTCAAAAAACTAAAGCAAGTAGAATTCAGGTAGGCAAGGCTGTATATGGTACCAACCACTATAACTCAATGGAAAACAGAGCTGTATGATTTTCACTAGTCAGGATCTAGCACAACTGAAAAAGAGGTGGATTAAAGCAAATGTTTCCTTGCCATGTTGTTCTAATGTATGGGAAGCAAAAAATAAAATTTGAGATTAAGTACAAACAGAGTGCAATGACACATGTATTTATGAGTACTCAAGACTTAGGCCACCTGGGTAAATGGTTGGAAACATCTCATTCTCCATTTTATTTGCTTTCTCTTCCCACACCAACCCTTCTGCATCAAGGGACTGATGATGACAGTCATTAACAGGTTTCTTTGTGCAAATACACTTGCCTTTGTGTTTTCATTATCCTACTTCCAAATAAAGGAGAACACAGGATATTTGGTGGTGTTAAGTTACCCATTCTGGAAACATTCTGTAAAGCAAGTTCTTTGATATTTAATAGATATTACTGATGTAGAAATTCAAAACTCCTCGATTTGTGGATAGGCAGTAAGTTTTTATCCCCATCTTAATAGAGGGAAACAATTCATGAGATACCACCTACAGACTGAGACAAGACATATTTTCAGACTTCATTCAAAGAAATGACTATGCTACAAGATGCTGCACAAGACTCGTTGCCTTTTCAAGGACATGGCTAAACTTCAATCCCACTGTCTCCCTGAAGTAAAAATAAAAATAAAATAAAAATTAAAATAAAAATGTTGTGCAGGGGTTGCTCTGTGATAGACGTATGCTCTTCACATTCCTGCAGTGCTTTCCACTCTTTCTGGTGACTCTACTCTATGAAGCAATGAACATACAGTTCTTTTTACTCTACCAAAAATACCAGCTTCTGGCCTCTGCTTTACTTTTACCTTCACCTTGCACCAGAAACATAAATAGAATAAGAGTTGATTTACAGATAGTTAGAGATTTCTTTCTGGGAAGAAGAGCTTATACCCAGGTAGCAACAATTTACTATCAGTTTGTGCTGGCCACAGAGCACAGGGGGCAAAGATAGGTACGTTCAGGGAATAAAACGGAGGAAAGGCTTTCAGCAGTAAACTGAACCTTGTCTGTGCTATACTAGATGGATATGATTTAAAAAAGCAAAATAAACCCATAAAACTCTTTAGCTAATCAGAACCACGACAAGAGCCAAAAGCATCCTTATTCATTTTACACTGATGGTGGCGCAGAAGGACAGAACAGAGCAATCACCACCCTGCCCAGGCTTGACACTTACAGTCTGGCACATCAGGAGCAATCTGTGTCTTTCAAACAAGTGAAGCCATTCCTTGAAAAGTTCTATTACCCAGAATACGGAAGAATTAAAGGTGTCTGCTACTGATTTTCAGTCACCCAAATAGAAAAGAGCTGCAATTTTCTTTTTAGTATTTATGTCTAAACCATGTGGGAAAAGTGTCAAGCTAAAGACAGAACTTCTAACCCTTGCTTCTATTTTTATTACCATCATAGTTTTTTAAGACCATATTTACTAACAGCAAGAGGCAGACTTTAATTATATCAGTAAGAAAAAAAAAAATAATCTGAATTTCATGTCTGCAGAAGTGGGGAAAAATTTTCACCTTCAGACAACCTATGAAATACACAATTACTCATGCTGTTTGGGGGCACTAGTATGAAGAAAGGCTGAAACATCTGTAAAATATTAACCACATAGGACACACTCAAAGGCAGATGTTTGTGACTCATGCGGCCATGATGGATGCCCATTTCCTCTCTCAATAAAAAAGGGAAGACTAGATACATGTGAACAATTTATATAATTATAGGAATGTAGTAGAACTTCAATTTTCTTCATTCTTCTCAGGAATAGCATTTCAGATCTGGAAATAAAATAGAGGAACTACAGTGGGTAGTTTTTATTTCCTAAAACTTTTCTTGTACCAGCTAGAGGAGCATACTGGTACATAATTAAGACATGGTTCCAAAACATCAAAGAAGAGACAGTAACTGTAGATGTTTACATAGACAGTGTCTTTCTACTGAAGTATTATGACTTACCGTAAAGCTGAAATAGAACATAGAACTCCACAAGCTAAATTTCCTGAGATATTTAGGATCCAGGGGGATCTACGCAATTTTGTTTAGTGTTTTCTGACATAGATTTTAGTATGTCAGAACAATCTGAAATCTTTCAGTGTGTAAAGCCAACAGAATCTATGGGATTTTAATGTCCATTTAGTATCATGTCTGCTACTGGTACATTGCTACTTCTCTTTGTTTCTCCTTATGTTAAAATTATATATATGTATGTACATGTAAACGTATGTGTGTGCATGTTTGAGTGTGTATAAAAGGCCTTTTTTTAAAAAGAATTTTTGCTCTGAGTTTAACAATGTCAGCTGCATGGCTTTCCATACAGTGTCATCTGTGTGGTTTATAAATCTTGAATGCATTTATACACTTGGAACTCTCTGAAGCAGAGCTGTTCTGTCAACCTGCATTTTGCAGGGGAAACCTAGGCTGAATTATAATAGGCAATCCAGGGAACCTAGGAAGCCTATGACAGAGATGCTTCTCTTCTGGGATGTACGATGGTCTCCAGTGTCTTGATCTCCCAGTCTTGCAAAAGCTGTTATCTGTCCACACACTCTGATAGCGCAGCAAAGAGAGGTAGATGCACACACAGAGCACAGGAGTAAGAGTGCTGGATTACTGTAACTGTCCTCATTTTCCTAAATGTAGATGTTATCAATGTCTGTATCTAATGTTGCTTTTGAGCAACTGATGCACACATAAGCTGGATCTGTACCCATCCTACCTGCTGGTGCCAACACTGTTCCTTTCTAGGAACATAACTCTATAAGCACCCCCATTAATTTGCACCATTCCTGTCTTTCACTCGGCGATTGCTCAAGTGGGATCATGGCAGGAGAGGGCAGTTCCACACATCACTGTTCCCAGGCAGATTACCTAATAAGATCATTGACGATTTGACTCACACCAACACAAACCATAACCACATGAAAATATACTTTATATACAACGGACTGCTTCTCTTGCTACCACATATTCCAGCATGATTTAACCTTATTCAGGTGACAGACTTCGCTGCTGATATGTATGTTTGGGAGGAAGCCAAATTCAACATGATTCATGACATGAAGAATCTCACTGACATTACCTCACTTTTGTGCTGCCCTGTGTTTGTCTTGCAACTGTGGGTGCTATGAGACAAAGCATCTATTTATATTGTTTATAATTGAGAGGTTTATCAAGAAAAGAAGGGAGACAAGTTGCTAAGGGAGACATTGGAAATTTCTCTGCCCAGTAATCCCCAGGACCATTTTCAGTTTCCTTTTATGAAAAAAAATCTCATTTATCAGCTGTCAAGAATGCAGGAAAAAGTTGGGTGACTTCCTTATCTGGAAAAAAAAGAGTTGTTAGCAACATATGCAATACTCCTTTTCCTGTCTGGGCATGGCAAAGCACCATAGATGGGCAGAAGTCAAAGGCCAGTCACTGAGATCGACTACAGATTTGTCCCTGTAAAACACACAGCAGCATTTAAAAGGAGCTGTCACAGATGATTTTTCAGGACACTGTGGGCAAAGGCAGCAACTATGAATTTTCCCTGGCTCCCAACTAAGAAGAAATTGACTCCTCTCATGTAAAATCAGGCTTCACATTATATAAGTAACATTATATTAACCGTGACATAATAATCCATACTCGCATTACTCTGTTGTTTTCCACAGGATTGGGCTAAATATTAGCTGAATAGTTGACAAGTGCTACATTTTAAACTCTACTCCCACATTTCTTCCTCTTTGGACAATTTTCTAAGCCTGCCCCCAGTATATTTGTATATATATATATTTAAATATTACATATATATATGTATATATTTGTGTAACAGACCTAGGGCTTTTACTATTTCACCTGACTACAGACTTTGAGTATTCTTCCTAAGCTGCTCCACTACCACTACCTTTCAGCTCCTTATAATGCTTTCCTTCCCTGTTCTCATACACTAGCCAATCTTAGCCTAGTATGGACAGGTAGATGAAGACTTGTTGGACTTGCTGTGGCCATTTCTCAGCTAGATACCATTTGACATATTCCCTGAATATAGGTCAAAGTCTGTCTTCATACTATAGCTAGTCCTTCTGGGGAGGTCTTATTTAGGCACAGCAATCTTGTGAGTGCTGCTTTCCCCAAGAAACCTACTGATTACATCACCTCATAACCAGAAACCCTGGAAGTCAAGTCCCTCCCAGGACACAGAGAAGAAGGGTTAGGGGCAAGCTGGCACAGACTTCCGGGTGGCACCTAACCACCTTGCAAGCATGAGCTTATTTCCATGTATTGAAATTATATTTACTGAAGAATGGGCAAAAGGGGAATGTGTGAAACTCATGTGTCTGCACCTTCATTTTTTCACTTTCAGCCTAAGACAACAACTCTGCCCAAGAATGTACAGCAGTGTGGGAGACAGGTTAGAGAACAACTGTGGTTAGCCAAAGAAGCTGAATTCCCAGTCTGTGGGAAAATGAGTTTCTGAAATTGGTTTCAACCCAAATAGGACAAAAATCTAAAGAAAAATAAATCCAACAAACCCCCAAATCCTCAAGAGCTGGAAGCTCCCTGAATCTTTTAAAAACTCAGTAAAACTGACAAAAATATAAGTTTTATTTAACAGCTGCAGGGGTCACCCAAGGATGCTGGTCCTAGGGCAGACTTGTTAACAGGCCACCCATGGCCAAGGCCATAGATCTCCCTGCGCCCCCAACTGCAGGGAGGACCTGCCAAACCCAGCCATGAGGCAACACTTCCTCTCTTCCTCAATAAATTTCCAACCAGCAATAACAACCATACTTGCAACAGCACGCCCCAGCCTTGGAGAGCAGACATACTCAGTTTTAAAGAGAGGAGTAATTGGAGTTTGCCATCGCTACAATGACTAACCATAACAGTGACTGTGCTGTACTAGCACTTTATTAAGTTGTATGAAATTTCAGAATTACTATTGCTGTATACTCAGGCTTAGTAACCTCCAGTTTTGCAACAGTTTGAGCCTTTTAAAAATGTGTTTTAACAAACCAGTTAAAAAAATCAGATTTTTAATGCTAACCTTGATGATTCAGACAAAATCTGGTTATTTTATGTAGTAAGATCCCATTGAATGTCCATTATGAAGGCTAATGGAAAACCCCACTGGATTGTCATTTGACGTCAAATCTGGCACAATACAACCTGCAGGCATCTGACTCACAGTGTTAGCAGAGACTTAGAAATTTCCAAGGAAACTTCTATATATTTAAACCATTATAATTCCCCGAGAAAGAACACAACTTGAACCAAACTTGTCTTAAAAAAAATTTGTCATTATCCTATTTGGGAAGGGATTGGTTTTCTCTTAAGGAAGTGGCAGGGAATTAGTTTTGAGTTTCTATGGAGAATGAAAATTAACATTGTGGCTTTTTCAGTAGTTCTAGTAGGTATTTTCCTATAAATGCAAATTACTAATTTGTACTTAAGAACTGTGGTGACTGACTGGAATTTTTTGGTTTTTGTTTTGGTTTGTTGGGGTATTTTTAAACAGAAAAAGGGAAAAACTTCCAGAATTCATTTATTCTTAATACTTTGATATGGCATCGACTAGTGGGTCTAATTTATATGTGTGTGTATATACAGATTCAAATTGTGCCTAGGTTTATCTGCAGATTACATATCTGCAGAATACATGAAAAAGTATTTTGGCTTTAAACACATTTCTTCTCACAAATTTTCAGATCCCAATCCACAGCCTGTTGCATTGTAAGAAAATCCTTGCAGCAGTAGAAGAAAATAAGGCCCTCCATTGTTAAAAGACTGAAAGTTTGCTTTGCAAAGAAAAAAAAATCTTCCAATTTACTTTTCCACACATAGAAACTGCAGTATGACTTATCAGTAAATATGTGTGAGTGTGAAATAAGCAATATAAGCAACAGCAGCCTATTGTCATTATCAGACAGGGTAATTTATACACCTACAGAACTCACCATTTCAAGTTTAAATACTTAATGATAAAAAGAATATGGAGGATAGCAATTAAAGCAGCCAGAAAAAAAGATAACAGTATGTCAGGTAAAAATAATATTTTTTTCATTTGTAAGTATTCACTGTAGCAAAGGCAGTGCTTCAGTAGGTTTTCTTGGTACTTGGTTTTATAGAAATACAGCAGAAGAAAAACTGCAAGAAGTTTTTCCTTTAGCTTCACTGTGAGTCAAGAGGCAACAGTGTCTGGGTGAGATTTCTGAAAGAACAGGATACTGGGAACAACCTAAATACTGCTTGGTTATCCTATAGCAGAAAAGTAATATGTAGTTAAATAAAAGAGGTTGCAACTGAAATGGATGCAGATTTCATTTCACTCAATTCTCTTCCCTCAAGAAACTGCATTATAAAGTCTAGTTTCTTGCTTTGACATAGCAAAAAGCTTCTGACAAAGTGGGACAACGGTATTTCAAGCTGACAGGAATTTTTTTGTTAGATCTGTTCCAGACAATAAATAAATATAATGAAATGGAAACAAAACATTTAATTGATGTGTTTCATCAATCTGCATCCATCAAATCTTCAAGTTTAAATCCTTTGATATTATTTGAGACAGCTGCTCATTTTGAAATACCCATGTATCTTAGTTTCAAATACAACGTCTCAGAAAATGGTCAGATATAATTTTGGTAAAATACTTAAATTTTGTGAATTTTCAGGTCACTAAGAAATCTTCAGAAGAAGTAAACAACTATTTCTTTTCTCCAGAGCTGCCAGTAACCTGTGTGATGAAGGGTTTGCACAAATCTGCAGCTAGTGAAAAACAGTTTGGCAGAGACATAACACTACTGCATGCATTGTTAGGCTATACCCATGACAATCTCAGTCATCCGACTCTACATTTCTAAGGCTGAAAACTAATCCACTTAAATCAGCAAGAGCTACAAACCAGCTGAGAGAGCTGACAACACAAATTAGGCCTGTCTTCTCAACTGCAGCAACAGCTGGGATTCGTTACCCAAACATAGGTTGAAACACCTGGGAATGAAGACAAGGACTTTGCAACATGGAAACAAGGATCCTGGGTGCCTCAAAAACAAATGTTTTAGCTTCTACAGAAACACTTTGTCCTCTGCTTTAGGACATGGCTCTGCTAAGGGCTGAGGACTACTTCAGAGTCGTTAATTTTTTGAAATCACAGTTTTAATTGGCTTCATGAATTAACTTAAACTCATACCAAAACTTTATCTCACAACTACATTTTTCTCAGCCTGAGGAGGACTGAGAAACCTGCTTGCATGACTTGAAAGAGGAAACAATGCCTGGGACCAGTACCAAGTCATACAAAGTTGTCATTAATTTGTCCTGTAAAATTTTTACTTCCTTAAACGTAGCAGTATGATATTCCACCTGAAAGAGGAAATACTCAAAATATTAAATTATTACCATATCATTCTTTCAAATTTGGTTGTTTTTTTTTAACACATTTGTGGTGGCTCAGTCATATATGTAGCAAACTCTTCATTCAAATTAAGGCCAAAAAAACTTGGCAGACAAGAAAAAATCCTGAAGAGATGTCGATTCACTGATGACAATACTTTAGACTTGTTTGTACACCTTTCAGTAAAGGCACAACTTTATTATGTCTGTATTACCTTAAATAGTTTTAAAATTCAGTCATCTGAAACTGTTATAATGGTCTTCAAGCTCTGATACAGATACAGTGTTTTTGAAAAGGTGAATCCTCCCATGACTCATGAAAAAAATATGTACGTCCCACTGTGGAAAAAAACAGTTATGTGCCAATTAAAAGTGGAAGCTGGAACTGAATCAGTCTTGTCTGGTATATATGCCTTTTTCCTTACGTCAGGTATGGGATGCACGCTTTTGTTCATACTTTATTCAGTCAAGGCATGAGTGACTAACCAGAATTTGCCTAAGTAAGGTGCTGTGCATATTCCAGGAAATTTTAGCAAGGCCTTTTTTGTTTCTCCACATTGGTAACTGTCCTGAAAACTGTTGCTTGTTTCTACAAACATCATGTTTAGTTGTCATCTTTGCCAAAGGAAAGCCTCTAGAACCATTTCACAAGCAAACAGCATTTCCTCCCGTTTTATTTAGTGCTGAAAAACTTAAATAATTTGGCTTCCCTGAAGCCCATTGTAAATTAAGGGTTCATATGATAAGCCCTTATCTTTTAAGTGACTGTATTATCACCTGCATAGAGTTATATCTCACTTTAAGGAAAAAGAAAATCAATTTCTTTCCCTGACACCCCAAAAATGTGCAAAGGCATACATTTTAATTCTTGGCCCTCTTGCATCTTGGCAGCCTTATAGTCTCCCCTTGTTTTATAATAATATCTAAATTAAAATTAATAACTTGGCATCTTGATTCAACTTTCTATCCCTGGCACTGCTGCAGACAATTAGCTTAAAGCAAGCTTTGCTGAGATCAGACCTCACAACCTTAAATTGGCTTTAAATGTGTTCACATTCAATGATTTCACTAAGATTTCATTCAACAGCTGAATTTACATAGTTATGAAGCACAGAAATAAGACAATGTCAGACAACTAAATATCAAATTCAGTGGGGACAGTCATTACCTGGCAAATCCCTGTGTAGAGTCTATCTTGTAAGGTTGCATCAGGAATTACACTGTCCCAATGCATGGGCAGAGTAGAAGACAGTTCTGCAGCCATATATTTCTCCACAATGGAGAGCAGGCTGACAGTCAGAACCACAGGTCTCATGAACATTCATTGCAATGTACACAAACTATACAGAATTATATAGATTATACAGTACCTGCTCATACCCACTTCCATACCTTTGGCAAATATGGCTGTCATCCTGTAAGGCCCAGCAGTGTTTTATTTCCATTTTCTAAGATATTTCCACAGCATAGGACATACAGGGAGAAGAAAACTGGATAGGGATGCAAAAGTGGCGCTTCATAAATAAGGTGTGTCAACATCAGTGTGGTGTATGCATGCCCATGTTCCTCTGGCAGGCCTATTGGAATAATTACAGTCACCCATTGGGCAGCAGAAATGCACACTCTTGGTAAGCATCAATTTAGAATTCTTTCCCAAGACTCCCAGCCCCTTGACTGACATTGCATAATGTCCCAGATGCCTTATGGAAGAAGATTGTGTTCAGGAGCACTGGATTCTGAGACTCGCTGCTATGAACAAGTCGTTTGGCCAAGTGTTGTGAAATCGTATCTTGCTGTGGAATGACTTTATCATACCTACATCACATTCTTTCCTTCTCTCTTCAAGTCCCAGCCATTCACCTCAGTATTTCATCACACATATGCTCTGCATCTCTCCTGACGAAGGTAATCTCAAGGCACCTGTAAAGGGCTCATCTCCATCCAAGCATTTCAACATACTGAATCAGGTTGCTCTAACCTAATCATTTTGTGGATGCTTACACAGCACTGGCCTGTGCTCTAGGTACCCGGAAGTCACACAGTTATGGTTTCCTTATCTGAAAGTTTGCTATTAATTTTCTATTATGTGTAACTTAGGGGGAAAAAAAAATCACAGAATAATCTAATTAGTTTATATGAAGACTGTCAGGAATTGAATGCAAATATTTGGAAAAAATAATTAAAATAAAGCCTTTTTTTAATAAACTATCACTTAAGCCTCACTACAGCAAAAGAAAAAAGTTTAGGGGTTAAGTTGTCACAGCACTCTCTAAACTATCAAGCTGCAACAAGGTCTTTTACCATCTCATACCAACACACTCTTCATGCCAGTCCCTCTGCTGCCTTCTCCTAGTCTCTCCTCACCCAGGGCCCACGCTCTCTCTCCTCTTGCTTCTTCCTCGGCTGCTTTCTCTTCATTGGCTCTCAACCTCTTAACAGCACCAGCCAAGCTGCACCTGATCTACATCAGCCAACCTGACACCCCTGAGGACAACCCATAGTTGTATATTATCAATGATAAAAAAATAGAAGGGAATGAAGCTGGGTTAATTAACATTTCATACCTTATGTTTTTAACAATCATTATGAAAAATTTATTTGTTAAAAGGTTATACAGTCCTCTATAATTCTCCTTTTTTTTTTCTTTTCCTTTTTAACTTTTCATACCCGAGGTATTTAACAGTCATCATAACCTTTTTACAAATAAACTTTTCATACAGTCCAGACAACTTGTTCCTGAACTCATATTCCTTCTTTACTTTTATCTTGGGCTTTTCATCTTCTGCTGGTTGATCACCTTTCTTCTTATTTGCTTTCTTAGCATCTGAGATTTTGATTTCTTCAGAGGGGGGTTCTGATGAACTTATAGTGCCTTGTCCTTTCACCTCTTGGGTCACCTGAGTGAGCTTTCAGCAGCAGCAGATCTAGAATACAGCACTAACAAATCATTCTGTGTCCTGAAAAACTTAACATCCTTGTTGTCACTCATTTCTTCTACGACTGGAGACACCTTCAATGAGCACATAAATGCCGGCAAGAATACCACCAGGCCGAGCAGCAGCAGCAATGGCAGGAGCCGCCCGCAACACCACGCTGCTCCCGTGCCTTCCCCCGGTACGGCCATCACCTCTGTCCGGCCAGACCCGCTCTGGACCCGCCACCGCTGCGGGCTGCTGCCACGTCTGGCCATGTACTCCGCCGCTATCACCCATTACCCTCAGTCTCTTAACTCCACAGCAGTCAGGCTTCCTTCTCTTTGATCCCAACGGCTCACCTTTACTGGTGTCTGATCCCGATCCCCAGGCTCTTCCAGATCAAGTTGAGATAGGTGGGATCACAGGCTATCCCTGCCTGTCTCTGCTACGTTGGGCACCGCTGTCACTGTTCAAAACTTCAAACGTCCCCCGGCACAGCCATCACCACTGTTACCGCTCATTACAGGAGGTCTCATAATCTGAAGGGCCTCACGTGGGGCACCAATTGTTGCAGCACTCTCCAAACTATCAGGCTGCAACAAGGTCTTTTACCATCTCATACCACCACACTCTTCATGCCAGCCCCTCTCCTGCCTTCTCCTTGTCTCTCCTCACCCAGGGTGTGAGCTCTTGCTCTTTCTTCTCTCTGCTTCTTCCTCCTCTCTCTTCCTTGGTTGCTTCCTCTTCACTGGCTGCCCAACCTCTTAACAGCACCAGCCACAGCTGCACCTGATCTACATCAGCCAACCCGACACCCCTGAAGCCAGCCCACAGTTGTATATCAATGCTAATTAACCCAGCTTCATCCCTCTACATTAAGTGGAAGATTCTAATTGTTTTTCCCACTACATGCTCTATATTAATACTTACTCTGAATAGACATTCACAATCATTAGTAACCATCAATCCAAAGCTGAATGAAGAAAAAAGTACAGCACACTCAAGGCAGCCTGAATCCACAACATCTCTCAGTGGTCCTTTAATATAAGCAAAGGATGGCAAAGAGGACTAGAAACTGAGTACTGGAAAGCAAAAGGAATAAGAAGATTTAGGTTAGATATTAGGAAGAAATTCTTTGCTGTGAGGGTGGTGAGACACTGGAACAGGTTGCCCAGAGAAGCTGTGGATGCCCCATCCCTGGAAGTGTCCAAGGCCAGGCTGGATGGGGCTTTGAGCAACATGGTCTAGTGGCAGGTGTCTCTCCCCATGGCAGGGGGGTTGGGACTAGATGATCTTTAAGGTTCCTTCCAAGCCAAACCTTTCTATGATTCTATGAAGAAGCACAAGGGCCTTGGGTTAGAGGAGAAATCATAAATAAGTCAGAATGATGGTGATTCAGTTAGAAGCAGTTGTTCAAAGGAATGTTTAATGAAAAGTGAGGGAACCAGGGGGAAAAAAAGAAAAAGAAGAAAAAAAAAAAAAAAAAGAAAAAGAAAAAGCACAAAGAAATGGAGTAAGGATTGTTTTGAGACATTGAGAGAAGAAGGGGTTCAAACTGAAACCAAATTTTATGATGACATTCTGAAGGCAAAGGTTTACTGCTAAGGATTTTTGATTGAAGAGGAATATTTCATGTTTCATCATCTGTAATGTTCTAAATTTCTAACAAATAGTGGGAAATCAGTTGCTCAGAATGTCTACCCCTGGATGACATGACCTCTGTCTGTCCTGTAATCCACTTCAGGGGCCAAATGTAGCCCAAGGAAGTCTGCACCACCAAAGGTACCTCCAGCCCTCACAAAGGAAGAAGATGCACTGGTTTTACTGTGTTTTCAGCTTGTGATCTATAAACACCCACCAGAGGGGAAGCAATGAGCCTTCTACCTCTAGTGTAGTATTTCTACAGGACTAGGTAAGTCTTACAGTCTCCTATGCTAAGCATTTTGTAGTTCCAGGTTAAACTGCTGTTGAGTCATCAATGGAGCTAACCTCAACTTTTGTAACGTCATTCACGATGCTTGTGTGTTTCATAAACCACGTATAGATTCAGTAAATCAGGAGGTGTTCTGCTGGAAAAACCCTAAGGAGATAGAACCTGAAGTAGTTTTCCCTTCTCTGAATGAGTAACTCTTCTTCCCAGTTTTCTTGAAAATGAAATTCCATTCTCTTCCAAATTACTCAGAGCTAGCCACATCCTCTCAGCAGTATGCAAGGATGTAATGTCACAAGACATGTTGTTGTCTTCCTGAGGACATGATGAAACTGCTTAGGGTGTTTCAATCCCTGATTCAAATTTAATCTTGACCACCTCAAATACATTCAGAGATTATGATAATACAACCATGAAACCAGAAAAATGTTTGTCTCCTGTCTGCCAGTAAATTAGGTAATTCCCAGTAACAAATAGCTTTACTAGACACAAAAATGTTTGATTAACATTTCTTCATATAAATAAAACATAGCACATTGAACATTTGAAGACAAGGCCCCTAATAGGTAACACAGTCTTGAAGAGTATAAGTAAATAGCATCCACATTGTTGTCAATGACTGTCAGACTTCAAGTTAATAATCTGGGGATTCAATGCCACTGCCTGCATATGGCCATGATGTAAAAATGTCATATGTAATCCAAACTGTTATGAAACAGCCAAGAGTACAACCTCTTCACTCTCCTGACTATCAAAACAATATCAAGAAATCTTAACATGTAAGATTTTCCATGTATCAGAAAAAAAAAATCATAAATGTAGTCCCAAGTTCATACCATACCTGTTGAATGATATCTTTATGTCTGTTGAGGTTTGATATCATGAACATCAGCCAAGAATGCAAATATGTTGTGAGAAAGAATTCAGGAGCAGAGCTGAAGAGCCAAGTGATATGTTCAGTAACACCATTTACATGTTGCCTTCTCAAAACCTTGAGGAAAGAAGGCAAAAGGACAAGTAAAGTAATAGCATTAGCTGCGATTTAAGTTTTGCATTTATATTAAAACTGATTTTTTTTTTCAGTGTTGCCCTGTTCCTATTTCCTTCTTCCCGGGCTAGATGATGTTCTAGTATGAATGGGTAAGCTAACCTTTACTCTGTCTCTTGCAATAGAGTTTCCCTTGCTAAGTGTACAACACTTCTCTAAAGAAGTGGCTCTTCCCCTCTTTTCTACATACATCATAAGCAATAGTCCATATATCAGCACAGAAAAAGTACATGTAAATAAAAAAGTCATACCTCCAAAATGGAAACGTTATTGATGTACCTAGAGTAATTTAATGTTAGAACATGTTTCCTAACCTCAGATGTGATGTGACTTACTGCTTCAAACCTACTCTTCCTCATTGGCCTGGTGACATGGGAGAATCATGGCCTTGCCTTGGTCATGAGTGGACTATGATGGCAACAGGGTTGAGCATGGTGAGCCACTGCAAACTCAACAATGCAGACAAGAACAGAGCATGACAAGCCTTGGCACAGGCTGTGCGTTAATGGTGGACAAGACAATGGTACCTGAAATTGATGGACAGGCGTGCCATGGTACCACCATAGGCTGATCAGATTGGCAACCAGGACCAACATCTGTCTAGAAATATGCTCAGTGATAAAACCCAAAGGGTGGGACATGGGGGACAGGGGTAGGTGTGTGCCCCACACTGCAACTGCAAAGCCGAGCTGCTGCCCTTGCCCAACCCCTGGACTGGCAGGAGCAAGCAGCATCCTGCTGCTGGCCCCACTGTCCGGTCCCAGCAGGAACACAAAGGTGAAGAAGCAGAAGGCTTAGTGATCCTCCCAACCACTCCCCAGCTCTACTGGTTCAAAACTTGTACCTGAGAGACCGTAATATACAGTTGATAATATTTTTACTGCCCAGGCAAATCTCTTCTCAAACCTAACAGTGAAATAACCTGGGAATATTAACTACTGCAAACTGTAGTCAGTGGTGTTAGTTGTAGAAATCATTGATATAAAGCTGTAGTACACATTTAAAGGTACAAAATAGGGCACATGTAATTCCACCAGTCAAGGTCTATTTTATTTTTCATAAAGATATTCTTTAGGCCACCAACACACTATGAGAAATCTTAAAAAACTGACATAACAGAGTGTATGTTGGGACTATATTCCTTTCATAATCTATACTAACATAAGCAAAACAGTACATAAAATTGTCTGTGTATAGCCAAAAACTTATTTCCACTGCAGGACAAATGAAAAAAAAAATAAATTCCAAGCTAAGGAGATGATGCGACTTAAGAAAGACTGGGAATAATGAAGGATTATGTGGTAATTGGGGAAAAAAGCTGGCTTCCTTAACTTTTCATTTCCAGAATGTAGTTCTCAAAAGAAGCCAGAGGTGTAGTGTTCCTCACCAGCCTGGGAATTTTGAGTTTGTGTTTGTGGTTTGGGTTTTTTGGTTTTGGTTTTTGGTTTGGTTTTGTTTTCAAGGATGAGGGGAAGGCGGTTGGGAAAACCGGATGCCTCTGAAACACACTTCCACTTTAGCTTTTTTTCCACTCCACTGTTTGCGAGTGGAAGAAGTAATAAAGCAGGTATAGCTCCCACTTGTTAACTTATGTACCATGCGGAAGGATGAAGCGTTCAGCGTAGCTTTTAAGGGACTAGGCAAGATTTGTGGGCGTATCTGATGGTGCGAATGCTCGTTAGCAGGGATAAATACTGCTTGTTTTATTCCAAACACCACATGAGTGACCCAGGAATGATAACCGTGCTTGAGCGGTTAAATCAAGCCAGGGAGCATCCCAGCCCGGGCTAGAAGCAGCCGGCCGCGGTGTTGCGCGGTCCCCGAGTGCCACCTGGTGACCGTTTTCCTGCTGCCGGGGCCCGCGTGGCGGATCCTTCACACCAGCGCCCTCTTGGAACGCTTTTCAGAACTGGGATTTCAATCGATTTAGCCAACACTTCACATTAACTGGCAAGTACTCAATTCATCAATGCCGGGGGGAGGGGGGGAAAGAAATAATTAAAAATTGCCAAGGTTCAAAGTATTAGAATTGCCACCTCATAAGAAAAAATATAAATATACTTCACATTTCAGGAACCTTTAGCTATACAGACAGTTTACCTCGCTACCTGCTGTCGCAGAAACGTGAGTGGAATGGCAGTTTTTTGTAGCACAGGCATCAAATAGGTCGTCATGCAACAAGAGACTCAGCTTAACATTTTAAAAGTGCTTTCAGAATAGGACAAGAACCCCTCACATGAGCCTGCAAGAACTGCAGAGTTCCTCACTCCTGAGATCCAAACCATGTTTTCTATAATTCTACCTGGAAAAATCTCCACCATCTATGCCAGTAGTATTTAGCAGAGCCAGATAAAATTCTGTCATTACTGTTACCACATCTCTTTACTGTATGTTTTTGCTGACTGTAGATTACCATCAAACTTCGCAGCCTACACCACAGCCTGACTGATGGACTTAACTGTCACAGGGCTTCTGTCCACCCTCTGAGGGCACCTTTCCCTCTGGGGACAGAGCACAGGGCAAGATGTTTATTGCTAATTGTGCCTCTTTCAGACACACCTGTGATCACCAGCAAGGGACTCCAGGTCCAATTTGTCAAGGACATGAAGGGCCCTCAGCCACTACACTGTTCCCTTTTGCATCCCTCCTGATTCCTCTTCCCTGACGCCAGCAGCCCATGCTCCCAGTACAGTGTGTGTGGGAGCAGGGTACCCAGCTGGGAGTCCAGTGATGGCAACATGGTACCCAGCTGGGAGTCCAGTGATGGCAACATTTAAGGAGTGAGAGATGGGAGCTAAAGAAGCTGAGAAGACAACATGCAAGATATAACCAAACACACAAACGAGGGCCTTCCAGGAAGCACAACAGACAGGAAACATGGACTCAACTCCCTTGCTAAACCTTCAAGAAAATAAGGGGCATCTTCTGCTCAAGGCCCAGCTTTAAATCATGGTATTTAGAGAAGGTCAAATAGGACCTGGATTTATTAGCTCTGTAAAACTTTAGGGCAAAGTTTTTCGTCTTTAGCAGGTATGGCAATATTAGTATAATGCAAACTAAACTAGTGCTGAGAGCTTAACAGCACAATAATTAGTAACAGGTAATATTATATTACAGTAGGTCTAAGTTTCAGCATTAAACAGGCATCTCAGTTTCAGATTTCTAGGAATGTTCAGTGTTATTTTCCATTTTCCATTACTTTGCTAATAGCACGCTCTGATCTATTTCAAACCATTAATACAAATGGACAAAATATCCCAGAAGAAACGGAAAAAATTCACTTTTCATCTGGAACAATTTTGCTGCCTGCACTGAAACCAGTTTTTGTTTTGAGAGTCTATAACATATCTAGCTACAGACTCGTTTCAGAAAGTAGAAAGTAGCATTTTGTTCCATCTTACAGCTCCCTTTCCTCATCTTTTCTTTAAGAACAAATTCAATTCCCTCTCACCTTTCTGTCATTCAGCCTGACCTCTACCACCTTTCCTAGGGCTCCTCCTATAAAAGATGCTGTTGCATTAAGTCCATTAGGAAACACATTTGCTGTTCATTAAAAATTTAGCAAAGAATTTGAAAGGAATATTTTTTTAGGGTACCCTGTATAATGTCAGAACTCTGAACTCAAGAGCAAGACTGTAAACCACCTATGGAAAAAAAATAAAATAAAATAAAGCTGCCTTCCTTTTTCCCCAGGAGCATTTGAAACAGGAGTGTTACTCTAGTTTTATTTCAGAATGCTATAGCATAAGGCTTTCATTTTCTTTACTTGTGAGAGGGAAGGTGAGAAAGTGTTGGAACTGTATGAAGAGGAGAATAAAATTCTCATAAAATGGAAAGAGGCAAAAAGCAGGAAGAGAAGGAAGATCCCATTAAAGCAGTGAAGAGAGGATAAAAAGTGGCAATGACTCAAGTTTCCCTTCAAAAAAGAAAAAAAAAACCCAAAGAAAAACCAACACAGAACAGCTGAGAGCAGATACGGTGAGAAAGCTGTTAGAAAAACTGTCACACCAAGCAAGGAACACTGTTCAGATCCCAGACTCTCCTCACACATCACAGATACTCATCAGTAAAATAAGGTTTAAAAACTGTGTGTCATCTCACAGTTTAGAGATGAGGGGGATACATTTTCATACAGCATGATTTACTGTTATTTGAGTTGACCTATTTCCTTCAGTTTTCCTTTTAAGGAAAGCTTGGATTCTGCAGAAAGTGAAAGGACTCAATTCCGCATTCTGCCAGGAACCTGCTTTGTGTCCCTGATCATATATATCTGTTTTTCTTTGCCTCTGTTTATCTTTTCATTCATTTTCTTGGCTTTAGTCCAGGCCTCAGAGGGCTGGAAGAGAGATCGATGTCTTCAATACCAAACTGAGAAATGCAGGGAGGGGAGGAAAGGGGAAATCAGTCTGGATTATGTGCAAATTTTTTTTATTATTATTTATTTTATTACCTTTTTTCCTAACCAATACAAAAAAGCCAGGAAGAAAAATCATCTCATATGAAAAATTTGACTCAGCATGAGACATTTTGTTCAAGTATTGTAAGAAAAACATAGGAAATGAGCAGCAACCCTGCAGCTGACATTTTCCCCCACACCCACATACTAGAGCACTCACATGGGAGCAGCAGGTCCCAGCCTCTCTTCTACCTAAGGGCACCACTGACATCTCACACACATGTACCTACCCCCCACCTGTGGTATAGAGCCTATTTTCTCTGCTTTCCATCAGTAAAGAACCACACCATAGACCTGGGATTGCTCCAGGAAAAGGCTCTTCAGAGGCTGAGTACCCAACCCCACCAGTTCCTAGTCAGTATGCGAGAAGTTTATACCACCAGCCGCTGCCCTGAATCAAAAGAGATTAGATTTACAGCTGGGTCTCCCACCTCAGAGGTGGACATCTTAGCCCATTACCCAAGCTGGAGAGTCTTTCAAGGTGGCTTTCCAGTTGCCTCCACTCCACCCTTAATGACCCTCTTATATATCACTTGGACAGAAGGAAAGTGACTCCCCAACTTAATGGCAAAGACACCCAGCTTTCAGCTGCTGCCTTGCTATTTTTAGAAAAAGGAAAGACAACTCACATTGCAGCCACACCGCATAGCCTGGTATTTGTGGTGCTTCTTAAGAAAGTATGGGAGAAGACAGAATTCATCCTGATTTCACACATTTTAGGCAAAGCATTTTCAAGTCGTGCCAGGACATGTTAGGTACTGAACTTCCTGGTCGCATCCTCTAGGCTAAGGAGTAGACATGGGACTCAGAGGACAAGTGTTTAGCTCAAGCACCATCACTGTCAGGGAGGGTTCATCCATAACACAAAATGGGCAAAAGCATTCTGAGACTCTGTAGTCTGCTATTCCCTGTTGCTGTTTGTTTGGAACCACACCTGTAGCCATCACCAAAAGCCTGCCTGCCCTCATGCTCCCTTTCCACTGTGAAAGTCTTTCCTTGTAAAGTCTTAGAAGCTACCACACAATAAAGTATCCTGTGGAAAAAATAACTACAAGTGAACACGTAACAAATGCAAAGGTGTATTTCTTAGAATTAGCTCTCAAGACTGGCACAGTATGTCATTAACGCAGGAGAAAAACCTAACTAATATGATCTCTTGTGCAAGACATGCAACAGCCTTCACCAAACTATTTGTTTGAGTGACTGAATCAAACAAAATCAATAAGCAAAAGGCCAGTTACCTATAGTGATTTTCAGGCATGCATGGCATGTTGTTCAGGAAAAAACTGTCTTATTCACATGCTCAATTCATGCAAAACAGATCTTTATTTATAAGCTCGTTGCCTGAGCATGTAATGATTGTGACAATCACTTCATCTAAGAAGATGTATGAATACATGGTGAGCTTAACTTCCTCAGTCTCCAATTACAAATACCTTACATGATCATCCTCTCTTGCAGTGTGGCAGGTCTCTCTAGAAGCACAGGGAGAAGCAAAGCTTTTTTGTTGGGTCTTTTTTTTTCTCCCAATATTTTTACTGATCTAATATAGAAACCTCTGAAATGCAAGGTCTGCACTCCATCCTTCGAGACTCAGCAGATGTCTTTAAAATGCTTTAGTCTATTAAAGCTCATAATGCATGATTAATGATGAGGACTGCTGATCTGAGGTGAAATACTCAGCAGAATTTGCCCAATCGCTTTTGCAGATTAATGTACTGTACATTAGAAACCAGAATCATCAGTGTAATTATTTCACAAAAACTCAGCTGCACTGCTAAAAAATCCTCCCCAAAGCACTAAAAAGCAACTCAACAAGCAAAGGTGAAATGCACCCCAGTTTTCCTCTGTCTCTAGAGTCCTGGCTTCTGTTTGTTCCTTCGTTTTCTTTTTTTGCCATAGCACTTCAGCAAGAAATTCGCTTATTTGTTTATTTTTGTAAAACCATATTATAGTTTTCCCCAATTTTACGATCTTTTTACTCAGATCAAAAATACATGAATTTTCTGCATACCTTTCAGTTTAGCTAAGGGCACGACTTAGTGGCTTTCATCATGGACATTCCCAAATTAAAAAACAGCACTCTGCAGTGCTGATTTGTGTGATGAAAACATCACTTTGTTCAACTTACAAATAATGTCCAGACAAAAAAAACCCCAAAACATTTTGTATTCCTTTTCATATATGTAAGTAAAGGGAAATAATTTAAAGATAAATGCATGCTTCTCAGGTTAAATATCATGCTTAAAATCTTATATATAGATGGAGATATGCATTGTTTTTCCCAGGAATCTTGCCAATTTATCACAATAGCTTCTTGGATGCAAGCAAGCTGTGCAGAACATTAGCATTAGTGATACTTTAATTTATGATTGATCTTTAGCTCTCCAACTGTGAGCACATCAGGAGCTGTGTATGAATAAGGAGATAAATTGGTTCTCTTAAAGTCATCACTATCCAAATGATCACTATCTAGAAAAAGACAGACATGCAAAGGAGATTAAATGGGCTCTGAGGTTGGTGACACAGTCTGCAACACCCATCTCTGTTGCACGTCATAGCCCAAAATTCCACCCTTCAAAAGAATCTGTTAACTGGGGGAAAAAAAAAAGCTGAATGAAAAAATAGTATGATAAAAATTTAAAAATACAGTAAAAAAAAGAAAAAGTGAACCAGATTTATTTAAGACAAAATCATTCATGTTCCATCTCTACTCAAGATTGCATCACTGTTACTGGCTTTTTGACGCACCCTATAGGCCTATGAGCTAGACTAGGTTGGACAGTATGAAAAGTATTCCATTTCCCTTAACAATATGAGCTTAATGCATCAATAACCAGGAACTTGTGGTTAGTTCATTGCTGTATTTTTCTCTTCATTCTGTCTTTGAAAAATGTATTGCTTTTTTATTACTTATTTTTGCTTACCTGATGTGTGATAAAAATACGTGCTTTTCAATTAAAGCATTATTTTTTTTCTCTGGTTCACAAAGCAAATAGATATGCAATAAGAACTAACCCAGATACAGGGAGAAAAAGTAGAAAGAGAGAGAAGCCTCTTAAACCATCTAAAACCTTGTAATAATCTAATGATAATGTCAAAATCATAGTCATAGAACAGTTTATCTTGGAAGGGACAGTTAAAGATCATCTAGTCCAACTCCCCTACCATAGGCAGGGACACCTTTCACTAGATCAGGTTGCTCAAAGTCCCACACAACCTGACTTTGAACACTCCCGTTAATGGGGCATCTGCAACTGCTCTAGGGAACTTGTTCCACTGTCTCACTACCCTCATTGTGAAAAATTTCTTCCTTTAATCTAAATCTTTAAATTAATGTCTTTAAGTTAATAAATCTTGCCCCTTGTCCAGTCACTACAGGCCCCGGTAAAAACTCTTTTTCTATCTTTCTTATAAGCCCCTTCTATATATTGAAAAGCTGCAATAAGATCCCCTTGGAATCTTTTCTTCTCTAGATTGAATGACCTCAACTGTCTCAACCCCTCTTCAAACAAGAGGTGTTCCAGCCCTCTGATCATTCTTGTGTTCATCCTCTGGACCTGCTTTTACAGGCCCATGCCTTTCTTGTGCTGGGGATGCCAGAGCTGAACACAGTACTCCAGGTACTCATGAGACTCCAGGGGTCTCATGAGAGCAGAGTGGAGGGGGAGAATCTCCCTCAGCCTACTGGCCATGCTTCTTTTGATGCAGCCCAGGATATGGTTGATTTTCTGGGCCACAAGCCCACATTGTTGATTTATGTCTTATTTTTCATCCACAGTACCCCCAAGTCCTTTTCTCCAGGGCTGCTTTCAATCCATTCATTCCCCAGGCTGCATTGATATTGGGATTGCCCTGACCCAGGTTCAGGACCTTGCATTTGCCCCTGTTGTATTTCCTGTGGTTCACAGAGGCCCATTCCTCAAGCCTGTCAAGGTCCCTCTGAATGACAATCCTTCCCTCTAGTGTATCAACTGTACCACTCGCTATCACAAATTTGCTGAGGATACACTCAGTCCCACTGTCTATGTCATTGATGAAGATATTAAATAGTACTGATCCCAGTGTGGACCCTTGAGGAACACCAGTTGTTACTGGTTACCATTTGGATGTTGAGCCTGTAACTCTTTGAATGCAACCATCCAGTCAATTTCTTATTCATCTAACAGTCCATCCATCAAACCCAAATCTCTCCAATTTAGCAGCCAGAATGTTTTGGGGAACCATATCAAAGGCCTTACTGAAGTGTAGGTAGATAATAATATGTCTATTACTAAGAGGGCTACAGTGCCACTGTTTCCCAAATTGAACTGTGCAGTTCCCACCAATTTTATTTATAAAGCCAGTTTTCCCAAGTATAGCTTATAAGTCCACATCAATAATTTTTTATTTTTTTTTTTAAATGAAGGTAGGAAACATGTAACATAGGGAATGGCTTTGTATTTCTTTCTTGTGGGAACCTACTCCCCAGGACCATTTGAGCACCCTCCCAGTTCTCCCACTACAGGCCTAAGCAACCCTTGTGCTGACACCTTACAGCCTGTCAGCACAGGCACACGTTCAGCAAGCCCTGCAGGGAGATTTATTGATCCTGACCATTCTGAAGTCTTCCATGAGGCAGTGAAATCTGTACAGGAAGGGTTCACAGTCTGAAAAACAGGGAAATAACTGAAATGAAATAGGAGACAACTGTAGGGTCCAACTCGGGATAAGGGGGAAAGAGAGAAACACATATGATTACAAAACTTCCTTTGGGTTTACCTAGGCTTGTCCTAAAATGTTTTTAAATTGCCTCAAGTACACCTGGTAGAGGACTGGCACCATATGTCTAAATATGTGAGTTATTTTCATATAACAACCTCACACCACACTGCCATTCAATATCCAAGACTCAAATTCATACATATTCTTTGACAGATCCAACAAGCAATGTGAACTCCATTCAGCTGTCAAAAACACAAGTATGTATGGGCAAATCTTGTCCACTTTACTGCCCTTCCTTTTAATGGGATTTGTCATTGAGTAAGCATCCAGGTTATAAGTGGATGAGCAATATTGTCTCTACAATCAAACTTGAAAGGAATTGGGAAATAGAAAGTACTCAGTACTCCTGAGTAGTTCTCATTCCCTTTTGTATTCTAGCAATTACGCAGCCAGTCTAATCATCACCTAGCCATGGGGACACACCTTGTCCTTCCATGCAATACCTTTCTTTGCTGGTTTGAACAGTGGCGGTAGATTGCCTGACAAACAGCACAAGGTATGCCTATGGTTTTGGTTTCTGGCACGAGAAAGTTTGGTGCTACTAGGTGCTGGAGGGGAAACAGACTTCAGGGTTTAGAAGTTAATGCTCTGGTCATCTGCAATCATGGCTGTCCTTCACCTGGCTGAACGAGGCAGCCTCTGTTAGCAGACACTTACAGAAATCATGGAAAGGCTGTCACATAAATGTTATTCTCTGGGAAAAAGCAATTTATCAAGTTTCCTTTCCCCTCCCCACCAGCATCTGCTCATTCCTGCCCTCCTGAACTTTAACAGGCCCTCTGAACATTTGAGGTCATACTGTTATCCAGACTGCTGAAAGGATTCAAATTTGAGGGGAAGGGAAAAACACAAAATGTGCATACAGACTTAAATTGGGAAAGAAAATAAATCGGGAAACACATAGCAGGTTGTGTTCTTTTTTCCAGTTCTGATAATTTCAGTGAATTGTTTTGTGCTGCATCCCCACAAACATGTAAGTGAGCCGTAAATTGTGCTGCAGGATCTGACACAAGCAGCCAGGCTTAACCCTGCAGCTGGCAAAAGGTCTGTATAATCACACCCTACATTTATGTCAGGCAATAGACACATTCCTTGGAGTACCGTATGCCTGCATGTGGGCCCAGTGATTTGGGGGTCTTTGGCTCACTTTCAGCAGGGCTCTCAAGGAGGCATAGGAAACTGCTACAGGGACACCTTTGACACATAGAATAACATCAGCAGAATGTATCTGGCTTTTCAAATTAGCAATGTCAAAGTTGTGACCAGAAAATCTGAAGACGTTTCTGGGTATGAAAGTTATGATGTTCTGAGGTACAGACCATTTGTATATGTGTGAAAAAATGCATTACACATGTAAAATAAAATAACTTTTGGGGCTCTGAACAGCTACAGAGTCAGAGAAAGAAAAAGAATATTTTGTCAGAAATGTCAAATCTTTCAAGATTTCACATATATAAAACAGCTTAATATTTTTTCATGGGTGTCTTGCATTTCAGATTTTAATTCCTTAACTTTTATTTCTGTCACAAATCTGTCTGACCACGTCTAAATCAGATCCAGGCTTGTGTAGATGTGTCAGCATAAAAACAGCCAAGCCAGATAGCTTCCAGGTCAATATAAAAGCCTGGTAAGTATCTAGCCATAAGGCCTTCTGCTTAGGTCATGCCACATTGGGTCTGTGAACTCTTTAGTACATTGTGATACCATCTCTTTCTTTGACTCCTAAGGCACAGACTCCTGAGGTAATTTTTTTCAGAAACGGGATAACAGATCACTCTGGGCAGCAAAATCCTGCTCAGCCATCTGAAGAGACTACCTCTTTCTGCCAAGTTTCAGCTTTTTGGACACTCGTCAACAGCTCAGGGGATACATAAGCACATATGCTGAGTGTTACAGGAGGTTTTCTTAACCCAGGCAGTCTTTAAGCTAAATAGCACTTGCGGAGGAGATGTAGGCAAAACATGATTGATCACCTGCATGCTTTTCTTGCTCTGCTCCTCTCGTCATCACAGGATGTGCTTAAAATCAGCTGCCCTCAAGTCCACCTCTGGCTGAGAGCTTCTCCCCTGCTGTTGTTTTCTTCCTCTCAGTCAAAAAGGAATCCCTCGGCAAGGAAACCATGTCCCTGTGTTACTCTGCTGGGAGAGTTCCCATTCTCTGCTCTCTCCTCTGTCTAGAGGAGCCTGGTGAAACTAGTTTTCCTACCTAGGCACCCCCATCAGCATCCCGCTCTTTGAGCACCTACAGCACAGTCCTCCTGAGCTGACAGCTTGCGTTTGGTCCAAGCAGGGTGGTTAACACATGCACCACTTGCTATCCACAAACTGAGGTGCAAATTACAATTGCAATAACTAGAAATCTCAGCTGTAAAAAAGCTGCCAGGGTTCTCACCAGGCTGCATGTATGCATGCCTGAGGGTATTGTGGTAGGGGTCTGCAGGGTAATTCAGGGCAATATGCAGTTTTGCTGAGGAGGGGAGCAAGCAGGATGAAAACTTGGCAAATGTGTATCATCCTCATCCTGAGCAGACACAGCAACCTACTTGCAGCATGCCAATTAAGGCTCTGACTCTCCTATAAAATAATTGAAAGTCTCTCGTATCTAATCTTATGTTACAGTATGGTGGCATATTTGTTTAATAGGCTCTATCAGCCATCCTGCAAGGAATTAAGCACAACAGAGGATGAAATTTTGGCTCTAGTAAGTATGATGGTGATTTAACATGAAGATTAAAAAAAATAATAATACTACAGAGCTATTGGTAGGAAATTATGCTCTCTATGGTACAGAATTTGTTTTCCATTCAATACCATTAAGAAACTCAGATATTGGTATATGCCCTATCTGGAATAGCTCTGAGAGGGAGACAGAAAGAAGCACTGACTTCACACCTCTGAAAGAGGGAAGGGAAGGTTTGATAACAGACCTTCATCACTCTAGATACCTACCTAGACTCATATATAGATCTACAGCTGTGTCTTTCCCATCCTTACCCTCTCTTCCTCCATGAAAATCTCCACAGACACAAATTTTGTTTTTAACAGAGCTGTATCTATTTTTTGCGATCTAATGCCGCACATTTTGTATTCTACAATTATTTAAAAGTTTATGATATTTCATTTTGTTTCATTATCTCGGAGATTATTTCTTCAATATCTGCCCAAGCTGCTTCCACTAGTATTGCTTCCAGGGCAATTAGGCCAAGATGTGCTTCAGCACAGACCTGCATATCTCTAAGTGCCATTCGTGTATTTCTAGCCTTGTCTGCTAGATCATCGTCCCATGTGAAGGAGCCTCAAGAATTACTATGCACCTAAGGAGTTAGTGTCTAGTTTAGAGCACACTAGATACATCTGCTGTGCTGGCTACAGCAAGAAAAAAGACAACAGAGTTGTTAAGTAGTTTGCGGATCCCTCTAGGCTGATGGGATCCTTCCTGGGCTGCTTGAGGAGCTGTCAGGGCAGCTTTGCAGCACGGGAATGATACAAAATGATCTAATGCTCCCGAGGGTCTGGCCCAATGCACACAGCAGAAAAGTAGGTCAGAAAGGAAATCTCGCTACTACAAACACAGCAGTGGCAGCAGTCCATTGTACCAGGCACAGAGTTTATGCAAGGCAGTGGCTGGGGCTGCTTCACTCTGAGTTTCATGACCAGCAGAAGCCTGGTGCTAAAAATGCCTAGCTGCTTCGCATGAAAGCAGGAACCGGCTTGTGCATAAATTTAGAAAAGTAAACATATCACCAATACACTGGTTCTGTGTTTGCGCTAATCTGAACATTGGAATATGATTAAAGAACATGCAACAAGGCTTTTCTGTTCCTCATTCACAAAGGATACTCTGAAACAGAGGTGGTATCTTTGAAGGCATGACCAAAATTTCAGTCAGTAGTTATTCTTGTGGCTTCCTCCTCTTCGGCTCTATTCCCAGTTATTCCAGGGTGTCTACATGCCATCCCACGAGACTAAAGAGACCTTACAAGGATGTAATCAGCTCCCTGGCCTCTCTGAAAAAGATATAACTAATGGAAAGGGATGTCTCAGCAGTGTTCCCCAGCTCTCACAGGAAGGGTATATCAGCAGTGTAACCAGAAAAAAATGTCCTGTTCCCTCATTTGCAGCTGTCAAAGGCTAATGAGAAAGAGGGGCAGAGAGATGCAGAAAGCATTAGGGATGTCACAGGAGGCCCCGCTCTGGTGACACTTACACTGGGAGTTAGTTGAAACTGCTCCAGATCCCAAAACAAAATATGTAAAAGTGGCTTAAAGCAACCTTAATTTACCTCCACCACTTCAGCTTTTCATTAGGGTGTTGGGAAAGAGGAACTGGGGTATTCTTCATGCTTACTTATAAGCTGCTTCTGGTCTTCCAGTGACTAAATGAACAGATTGGATATAAACACGTAATGTTATTCAGGGAACCAAAAAATAAAATGGACTCTTGTCTTCTCTGCAGTATGAATTTTCACTCATCAGTAATTCTGCCACTGGCCTTGCTGACAATGCTCTTTTTAGGTCCTTACTTTTGATATGCTCCAGTTACCAGAGCCAACACCCGAGCCGATCCCCAAAGGCAGCAGCACATGCTTGGCAGTGGCAGTACCCAGATGCTAAAATGTATTTTGCAGTAACAGAAGCTTCAGCACGTTGGTAAGTGACCAGTTTGCTGGAAAACCTTCCTTCTCTTAGATTTAATAGCTTGCCTGGAAAGAGCTGATCAAACAAAAAAGGTCTTTTTCTCTAGTAAATATACCAGGTAAAACAACACGGGGAAATAAATGCAACTTAAGAAACACTTTAGTGGATCATGTGCACGTATATTTTGACATGAAGAAAGGAGAATATTTCATTCTGAATGCTTTGGGTTGTGCATAAACTTACCCCAAGCCAGGAACAACAACAGCAGAAAAATCAGCCGTGGCCTTCGGTCCCTGGAGCAGCCCATTCCCTGCACTCAGAGTGTGCTTAGCAGAACAGCACATTTTCTAACTCTCCTAGGTCTGACCTTTAAATTTTAGCCCTCTGCTGACTGTAAATGACTGTGCAGGCAGGCGAGAGTACTAATGACAAGATTTTAATCTCTCTCCTTTATCACAACGGACCACTAAAATTGATGCCTATAAACACACAAACCATAGGGTTACTGGGTCTATTCCATAGTCATATGCTGGAGTTAGCACATTCCCTACTATACTATTAAAAAGCAACTTGCATTTCTTTACATCTTTTTTGACCACATTTCATTGCTTGAAAAGTCAAGATGATGACTCCACGGTGCTTTAAAGCAGATGCATAAATTGACTTTTTGAGAAAAGTTGTGTCCTGTAAGGGATTAAGATACAACCTCTTCATGCATGCAAGCATTAGAAGAATATAAGACAAAGGATTTTTAAGCATGAGGAAAAACGGTTTGAAGAAAACACTGAATCAAAGAGATGTGTAACTGCAGATTAATCAAGGTGGTGTAATATTGGTCTCTAGCTAACACTGACATCTCTTTGGACAATTGATTTCTGTAATTTCTTCTGATTTTTATTTCTAGGAGCTAAACATAACCAAACACTATGCTGATCCCTTTTTAGGTCCTCTCTGAAGTGGAAAGGGACTTTCATAGTCACTTTCTCTTGGGTACACTTTCATTGAGTCAGGTTCTGGTACATAATTTTTAGATGTTACAAAATAGTAAAGTTGTTAACATAGAACTTTGGTGAATATTTATAACTTTGCTAGGTAAACTCATAAATTTACATATAATGTTTAACAGCTTGGAGCCCCATTATATTCAGTGTGGAAAATCTCTAAGAACACAGTTAAAATTGCATGTTGCACCTCTGATCAGTGCATATACCAGTCCAGCTTTTGTTTATCAAAATAATTCTACACACATGAGGCTAAGACAAATTTTCTATACCAAGTCTTTTCATAGATCAATTATCTAGGAATCAGTAACAAAATTACTGTAAATCCTGCCATAACATGGATTTTAGAAGTTTGCTGATGCTCATCACATTCACCAAAGAGGTTTGTAATTATGTTCGCAGACAATGCCTGAAATATCAGATTTGAAAACCAAGAAATGTCAATCAAGTAGGAGCAAAAAATTTTGTGCTAGCAATATATTTGACAGGGCAGAGATGAGCAACAAAAGTCAGGAAGGAACTGATCTCTCTTTTGACAGAGACTGAGAGACAGGCATCCTTGCCAAAATTAAAGTCTCAGAAAATAAGCCATTTGATCAATCAAGTACTTTTGATATACTTTCACACAATTTCATCAGAGTATTAAAAAATCAGTCATCCCCTCTCAATGGAAAAGGTCAACAGAATCTGAGATGGCCTGAGTCAGCAAAATCAATATAGAAGCAGGGGAGCATAAAATACCCCTGTTAGTGCTGGCACACAGATTTCTGCTCTGAACTCTAAAATTCCTCTCACGCTGATCAGCAAAGGAGTATCTGTGTCATTTTCTGTCTGAAAGTAATTTCTCTTGTGGTGATTGCACTACAGTGCATGCAGTGTAGTCACTTCACCGCACCTCCAAAGGTATCCATCAGGGATCTCCACAACAGATCTCTCCTTACTGCTCTGTTTCGTTCCAGGGCCCCAGAAAAAGAAATGAAAACTGTATCTCCCCTCTGCCAACATCCAGTTTCTCAACTGGCTGTAGCATAGAGATGGGTTTGTATTCATGAGGGGTATTTTGATAATCAAAGTTAGTGGAAAAACATCCATGCTAATGGACCGCTAGACTTTTTACAAAGTATATGAAGTCAATAAAAGCAAGCACTCAAAAGGCTCTGTTCATACATTTCAGAATAAACCCCAGAGAACAGTAATTACAGGCTCAGTTTCTGCCTCCCTCTCCCTCCATGACACTTTGCTTGTGGCATACCACAAAACACATTTCTGCCTCCTATTCTATTCAGAATAAACCATAAAAAGCTGCAGATTTCTTAAGTCTGCAATACAGCTTTAGAGATCTTGAGGTCATGAGGTCCTTGATTTAGCAAGCCTTTCTTGCAAAATGCAGACCACAGAAATCCGGCAGTTCTTAATACTGAGAGTATTGAACTAAAAGTCTCTTTTAGGAAGTTGTTTAATTTAGGTAAGTGAGAGAGGATAGTCACCAGAAAAAAAGAAGAAAAAAAGAAAAAAAAGAAAAGGATTCCAGCTAAAAAAGTTACGCTTTTCCACTGAAAGAAATTCCACTGAAGTTCACTTGACCTCAGACGGATTAATCTATATTTACAATATAGATTAATTAAAATACAATTACAATATAGATTAATTAAAAGGAGAACAGTTTAGGAAGGAGCTCTCTGTCAAAGGTTTTTATGTATCACAGTTGCCTTTAATGGCTTTATGAGCAGCCTTAGCAGCACATACAACTGGATTTTGCTTAACTGGGCATGGAAAGAATGGTAATCTATGCTACAGTACCCTGCATTACTTTGAGATACATTCGTACACATGTGGTTGCCACAGATCAGCTGATGCAAAGTAACTTCAGTAAGGATTTTAGTACCCTGCTAGGTTCTTGTTCCTTTTATTTATTACATTACCCAGAAGAGCCAAAAATTACCCTGGAATCTGTTCTTTTTTCAGAACAGATCTGAGTTTAATAGAAATTTGTCTTTAAGACATGTTGAAAATGCACATATGTTTTTATTTTTCCACTAAAGGGCTGTGTTACATGGAAAGGACTACACAAGTGTCTTACATAGTAACGTCTTGCTTTTGTAAGACCCAAGTATGGTTTAGATAAAGGTGCACTTTCTCTACTATGAAAAATCAAGGTGATATTCTAAGAATAGCCTTTCATTCTGTGAGTAGTAGCTACATCTTGTACAGCGACACAGCTAGGCAAAACACACACAGAATAAATGGATGAAATGCAAACAAATTTTTATGGAAAATATGATTTTTTTCTACAATACCTAAGAGCCTCTGAAATCAGGATTTCCAGGAAGAGATCAATCTCCTAGATCACTAAAATCTTTAACTGAAAAGATTTCATGGATCAACTTAGTTTCTGTGCTTTGGATGACAACTCTATAGATGGCAGAGGCAGGACAAACTAGGGAAAACCTAAAATTTTTATTTTTGCCAATGTCCTTCTAATCTGCTTCCCACCCCCCACCCCCAAACAGTTAATATGTTCCTAAATATATTTAGTGGCCTAGAGTGACCCTTCCATTATAGCATCTGAGGGCACCACAGTGATTAATTTTATCCTCCCTAATGTCTTTGAAGTTGAGATAAATGACTTGTCCAAGGTCATATAAAAGGCTGTGGTTGAACTAGAAACAAAAGTCAGATTTTTTTGTGTCTAGACCTCTGCTTTATCTCTGCCATAAACCTTGGTAGTAAGAGGAGACAAGGAAAAAGCTGTTAGAGGAGTGTTGGTTGCTTTCCGAGAGAGGAAGCCAAGAGGACGAAGACAGTCATTGCTCCATATAAGATGCTTTTAAGGCCAGTCATCATGCATTTTATTGAGCTCCCAATAATTCTCTGCTCTGGAAAAAAGATAAAACTGTAAATAGTTTTAATTTTTAATATTTATTTTGAATAAGACGGTAAGTCCTTTCTGTAGATTGATGAACAGTTTTTCCCCATGATTGTCTAGCTTAATTCAGTGAAATGACCTACTGCCTCCTTTGAGAATGAAAGGCATTAGACTGTAACATAAGCAGAAAAAGTGAAAAAAGTTTTTACTAAATTTCTGTGAACAGATCAATTTCTCTGAGAAGTAAGATTTATACTGCTTTTGCTTTTGGATGTGACACAAACTCTTGGGCTACGTTACTGTCAATTTGTCTCATTTTTTACTTTTATGTTTTCCATAACTCCAGTACCAGTGAAAAATATAAAATTAATCTTTATTTTCCAAGAAAATTATTAATAATAAAACTCCCTAATAAAGGCCAAAACTAATTCATCTGACCATACAAATCATAGAAAAATTATGTTATGTTTACATTTCTTATTTTTGACAATACAAGTTTAAATTTTTTAGGTCCTTGAAGAACTTCCTAAACATGCTGATGCAAACACAGACCTACCATCCACCAGCAAAGGAAGAGTTGGTATGTGAACTATTACAGGAGCTTGACCCCTACAAACCAATGGGCTCTGACAGTATCTACCTGAGGGTGTTAAGAAAGCTGGCTGACAACATTGCGAGGCTGCTCTCCATAATCTCTGAGAAGTCATGGAGATCGGGGAACATTCCAGAAGACTGAAAGAAGGCTAATGTTGCCCCCATCTACAAGAAGGGCTGAAAGGAGGATCCAGGAAATTATAGGCCCCATCAGCCTTACTTCAGTCCCTGGGAAAGTTATCGAATGAATCCTGCTAGGATCTATCACAAATCAAATTAAGCAGATGTTTGGGAAAAGTCAGCACAGATTCACCAAGTGCAAAACGTGATTGCACTTGATAAACCCAATTGCCTTCTACGACAAAGTAACCTGCTTGGTTGATGTAGGATAAGCGGTAGACATTGTCCACCTGAATTTCACCAAGCCTTCTGATATGGTTTCCCACAGTTTTCTGCTAGAGAAACTGTTGTGTTACGGTCTCGACAAGTGGTCTGTGCGGTGGGTGGGGAAATGGCTGACAGGCTGCACCCAGAGGGTGACAGTAAATGGCTTTTTTTCAGACTGGCAACCTTCACAAGTGGGATCCCCGAGGGATCAATATTGGGTCCAATGCTGTTTAATATCTTCATAAATGATCTGGATGATGGGATCAAGTGCACTATGATTAAGTTTGCTGATTAAACCAAGCTGAGTGGGCAAGTAAATACTTCAGAAATGAGAGCCACCCTGCAGGAAGACCTGGATAGGCTGGAAGAGTGGGCTAACAAAGCCTTATGAAGTTCAACAAGGACAACTGTTAAGATGTTGGCTCCTGGGAAAACATAACCCAGGAGTGCAGAACAGGCTGGGCTTTACCCGGCTGGGGAGCAGCTCTGTGGAAAGGGACCTGTTGGTCATGGTGGACAACAAGCTCAGTATGAGTAAACAGTGTGGTGCTGTGCCAAAGAAAGTGAACAGAATGCTGGGGTGCATCAACAAGGGCATCACCAGCAGAGATAAAGAAGTCATTATTCCACTCTGCTCAGTGCTTGTCAGGCTGTACCAGGAATACTGCATTTAGTTTTGGTTCCCAGTATATAAAAAAGATGTAGACAGACTGGAGAGAGTCCAGAGAAAGGCCACAAAGATTATCAAAGGACCGGGAAGCCTGTAATATGAAGAAAGGCTAAGAGACCTGGATTTATTCAGCCTTGAGAAAAGGCTTACAGCAGACCTTATCACCATGTTCCATTATTTAAAGGGTGACCACAAAGAAAATGGAGACCCCTTTTTACAAGGAGTCACATGGAAAAGACGAGGGTAATGGGTACGACGGTAATGGGTGCATTAGTCCCAGGGAGATTCTGACTGGGCACAAGAATAAAATATTCACAGTGAGAACAATCAGCCATTGGAATAATGTCCCCAGGGAAGTGGTGGATTCCCTGGCACTGAACACTTTCAAGATTCAACTGGACAGGGTGCTGGGCCATCTTGTCCAGACTGTGCTTTTGCCAAGAAATGTTGGATCAGATGATCCTTAAGCTCCCTTCCAATCTGGTATTCTTTGATTCTATGAATTCTTTTAATGCTTTTTTTCCTAGTTATTATGATTTTAATCCAAAGGCTAATCAGAAACTAATTAGAAACAGTTCCTTGGCTTTAATGGATTTTGTATCAGCCACCAAATCTTCTTTTATTTCTAGATATTATAAACCAAAATTTATATACAAGTAGTTCTATACAAAACATATAATTGTGTAAGTAGGCATTCTCAAACTGGATGAAATGTGTAACAGCACCTACAGTTAAACAGAAGGAAAAAGAAGTTTTCAGAAAATTTTTCAGCAACTCCAATTACTACTTTCTAAGAAAAGATTTTTCATTACAGTAGTTGGTAGCAAATGAATGAAGTGTTCTCTCTTACCTGCAAATTTAGTTAAATGTATTTTGAAGATAAAAAGCACGTCGTTGAGCTAAAACCAAACTAACAAGGAGGTAACAGTAACATTAAAAAAAAAAAAAAAAAGCAAATCCATTAACAAAGATTTGATTCTGTAACCTATATGAGAAGAATACAGTAGAGTTGAGAAAGAAGTAGTTACCTCCCTAGTGGCCCAGTAATATCAGAATCTTATTTCTTTGTTCTCTTTATGTTTATTGAGATATGCTATTACAATGTATAGGATATGATTCTGTAATCTTGTATTTAGTCACGAACTTGATGTCTTTGAGCAAACTGGGGTTTAAGTTTTGAATTGGCTAATAATGCACCCTATCAAATGAGTATTTACCTCCTAAAAATCCTAGGCAAAACAAACTACATTTTGGATATATTACATAAATTGAATTAAATTCTGAAACAGAATCTAGGTTATTACTAATTCATTATATAAAATGTATTCTATTAATTCTAAATCAATTGTAAAATCTAAGACAGTTACTTGCAAAATTGGAATTATAATTCCTAATTCTGATTCGCACGTCTGTATAATTACCACTTGCTCTGTGAAGCTATGAGTTGCACAAGTGTATTATGAGGTGAACTGGTTCCCATTTCAAAAACTTTCAGACTAACAAAAAATGTGGTGTTTTTTCTTCTGAAAAAGCTGTGAGCAAATATTAAAAAAAAACTACCTTTCCTATACGATGGACTTGCTTTTTCTTCACTCTCCAGCCAGCAAAATTCACATCAGTCAGAAAGGATGAGCATAGTTTGGTTTAATTGTTTACAACACTTGGTAATTGCTCCACTTCTTGACTGCTTTAAACAAATATCATCGCTTGGATTGTCCTCTCTCTTCATCCATCTTTTCATCACCAGAAACAACTGAGACTAATTATTTAACCAGACTTCTCTATTGTCTGTCTCTACTTTGACCCTTATTACCCAAATGAGAAGTTATTTAGACATCACTCTACATTTTGCTACCCAATAAAATGGAGAGTAATATGGCATTTCTATGTTTCTTTTTTCTAAAGCTATATGAAAGAGATTTAAAAACTGTAGATAAGCCCTTTGCATTTTTTCATCTTGACATGTCACTTCAGGTGTCATTTTCCATAGCAAATGATTCAGGTCTTTCTCAGTAGTTGTAGTTCCATTGACAGCAGCAAGTTGAGAGCTGTCATGAGCCCTGAATACCAAAAAATGAGCAGAAAGGACACCAGAGTTCACCTCCATCATATCAAAAGCAGAAATAAAGAAATAAGAAACTAAAATTGGTATATTTTCATACAAACATCAGAGCAGATTTTCTGAGGATTTTAGCTCAGATTCTCTTTCTTAAAAACTTTCATAGACGTGGGTTTTATTTCAGACTCAAGAAGAATAAAAATTTATGGCCTTGTCATGTTCATTCAATTACTGTAAATATTTCACTGGTATCTATTTTCTTTAAGATACTGTCCATATATGCTCTTCTTTTTACTTTTAATATCTATATTCAGGAAACTTAATCTGTGTTCTATGAGTGAACCTTGTTTCTTCAGTTTTACAAAAAAGAAAATATTAATCATATTAGTAGTGGGAGTAAAGCTTTACGAGACAATATATTGGCCTTCAAAATTGGGTTTTGTTTTGTTGTTTTTTTTTTTTTTTTTATCCAGATGTCAGCTACGTGCATCAGTGTTCCTGCAGTTGGAAAGGAAGGCAGAAAGAAAAAAGAGCATAGAAAAATACATAAATAAAAGCCTAAACTCTAGTCAAGGCAAACAGAGATTAAGCAGTTCATTTTTCATACATACATGACTTTTGCCTTCTTGATGAAAACTCAATATAATTTAGCACTTCAGTACTTCAAAACATCATTAAATATCATGCATGACTGCTTCAAGAAAATGTATTTATGAAGGCAAATTAAAGAACATTTTCAGTATATCTTTCAGAAGTAAATCAGCTCTTGGCCTAAGATAACTAAGTTGAAATACTGTGGAGGAAGGTTTCAGGGGCAGTAGGTTATTTATCTGTTAGCTTTACTCCATATTTTTGAATGGTTCAATTTTTTCAACAGTTTAATGCTGTACTCCTATGCAACTGTGCTATAAAATTTAATATGGAGAAAAGAATTGAGATCCATAAAAATGTTAAAGTACTCCAAAAAGACTATAGCACCCAGTACAAAGCAAAATTAATTTTAATGGTGAATATCTTAGAATTATTCCAAATGTATACTGCTGGAAATCCACTGGCTTTAACAGAGTAGCTACATCACAGAGAACAGAATTTGGCTTGTTTTGGTTATTTTATTGCATGTTTTCTGCAAAAGAGCTATACTTTCTTATGTATTTGGGATTATGTCATAGTTTGTTCTCCCTATGTCAATGTAATCACCATAGAAGTTTTATTTCTATCAGTGCTTTTAGTCACTCAGGTAATTAAATACCTTGCAACAAGGCAACTTTCAAGATTCAAAAAGCCAGTGAAATATTCATGCCAATTTTTAACATGGAAACTTTCAATGTATCTATATAGGACAGTGTTTTACTTAGGCTAAGTAAGAAAATTACAAATGCCTTAATACCATGCAACACTTTATACTTTTGATAATGTGCTTTTTGGGATTGTTAGATTTAATTATTTTCTTTAGGATCTTAATGTTAAGGCAATAAAACTGTCAGGTGTCAAAAATAAGATTAGGATTTGAAAGATCCATTCTGAAGAAACTAGAATGTGTGAAAAAAAATCTTTTTCTTTCTTCTTTTTGTTTTTGTTTTGATGATTGAAATGGCTTCAGTTATGCAAGAATTAATGAACAACACTGGCATGATGTTTAGCAGTCTTGGAAGTCAGCACATCTTTTACTGTTCTGTACAGGCTTTTCTTGTTAAACAGTGATTGCCTCTAATGATCCAGTTTGGTAATATTTTGTGCTACCTAAATCACTTTCATGTAGTAATGATTCTGTACAGAAATCTAGCCGTACCAATAGTAAAGAAACCTCCAGCTGTATGTCCAATTCAGGTAAAGATCCCTTTCTTATGCCTGGGAAGACTGATAGACAAGAAAGAGGATTCCATCAATGAGGACTCTAGGTGGTCATATGGCTATTTGTGCAGTTTATTTTTATGGTCATCCAGATATATATATTTGCGGTCACACACTAAAGTTGTGTGTAAATGGACTGTGGTAACAAGTAACAGTAACAACCTTTTAAACAGGGAGCAGCAGTAGCGCATGTGTCCCAAAACATGAGCACCATGCATTCTTAGCACATCAACCTTATTATCATATTGGCTTTCCTACCATCCACAATCTCTTTCCCACTCTCTTAAAGACCACTAATACTTAAAGTATCTTACATCCTACCTCAAAAGTTCTCTGTGTTGCAATGCACATGTTCAAGTAATCCCCCAATGGTAACATGGAAGGTGGAGTGAGAAAGCATGATTGTCCAGGAAAGCACTTCAAGGATACCCAAAGGCATGTTTTCAGTGCAGTCTGTTGCAAGTTGGGAGCAAAATATTGGCAAAGTAAGGCAATTCGTAAGTCTTTTTGTGCTGCAGTAGAGTGAAAGTGTATAAGAAAATATGGTGCTGTTAATCTTGTGACAAAATGAACTTAATGTGCTGAGCTGCCTACGGCAACCTGCATCTGCTCAGTCTCATTTACTCCTCTCTGTGCCGGTGTTAACGTCCTTCACCATAACTATGATTATAAAACTGACAATACAATATCTGAACCATATAGAAAATATACATTGCTATAGCTTACCTACATGTCACTTGAAAATACACACCTATATTAACCATAGTACAAATGTATGTGTCACCATGAAAAGGGAAGCAAGGCTTATTCCTTTCCTTGTGGCAATAACTGCTTCAAAGTCACATTCTACCTGGGCAGTAGTAGGGTTGGAAGTCCTCATCAACTTTACCAATAAGATTAAAGGCACAGAAAAAACTTGCATAAATATAGATTGACAAACACTGCCCTGCAAAGAGGTTTGGTTGGTTCTTTTTTCCCCCTAAAGTATTTTTTCCATATATCTTGAGCTCCATCTGCCTACTAGGCAAAATTTGTCCCCTGTAATGAAAGATTTCCTTCTCTGCTTCTCTTTGGAACATCAAGCATACTGCAGCAGGAACGTTTAAATTCAGATTCACATGGAACAATCCTAAAATTGTGTAAGAAAGGTTATTCTGAGAAGATTTACTTAGAAATTTAAAGTTTTAAAAACAGACACTAAGGTAAAAGGTACAAACACTTTTACACATTACAAGATCAAAGTTTCTAGTGAACATAAGACAGACAGTCTTTATGTAAGAACAGACCAAAAAGTTGGATGTTTCAATGGTGCCAGCATTGCCAGAACTTGCCCCTATTTTGCCAGAGTTTACGACACCATAGACAACTTTGACACTTGCCTAGAACAACCCGATCATCTTTTAAAAAATCCCACACTTTACTATTAATAAGACATTACTAAGACATTTTATTAAAATCATTTTAAAGATTATAAATTAGAACTTTTAGGTAATTACATCTCATAGAGAGGTAAGGAAAGCTTTAAATTCAGTAGGTAATTCCCTAAGACTTCAGTGATGGACATTCTCATATGCTGCAGCATATGAGGAAGGGGAACAATGTGCTAGAACTGTCAGATAGGTTCACTAAGCAAAGGAAAGAAATGAAAACATTTTGATTACCACTAAGCAAAACAATCTGTGCAAGGACCTGTGCTTACCTTGCAGCTATTAAAACAAAGTCTACAGCATCTAGTCTAGCTCTTAAAATGGTGAAGATGAATACACTTCTAATGACAGTAATAAAAAAATATTTTCCTTCAGCTTCTTATTTTCACTATTGCAATTTGCAAAATAGCTCAGGTCCCTATTCTTCATAGGGGAATTATTTCTCATATATATCAAAATACATAAGCTTGTTTTGGTTAAAAAAGAGAGACATTTAGAGAGAAACTACCAAATGAAAATGGAAAATACACCACATTTGAAATCAGTCTCAATGCAATTTGGAAAAAAAAGACCATGACCACCTCAGGCAAAGAACTACTAAAGACACAACATGTATCTGAAACTAATTAAAAAAAGTGGTCAGAGAAGTGACCAAATATAAATTTCCTTGGGAGGAAAACTGCTGCCTAGATATAAAGGTCCTTCTTTAAATGGGAACATTTTTTAAATTTAGTTGTCATGGTTTTCGTCTTTCCCTTCCCTAACTTCAGTGCAGTGTTCTTTCCAGAGATAATGGAAAGGCAAAGCCCAGCCCAATGTTCTCCTATTAGTCAGCTCACCACCCTACATGCATCCCAGCCTGGATGCCTCTATTGTTCTTGTCCTGGGGCTGGCAGCAGAAGCCAGCAGAGCACAAGCTAACACTTACCCTGACCAAGGGAGCACATGCAGTGTGCGTCGCTCTCCAGTGAACCTCGGCTGGAGCATCCTTTACATGTGAGAGGGGGCTTCCTCGCCGGGAAGGCCGTTGTGAAACGGACCTTTGTGAAGAGCCATGCGAGCACCAAGTCAGGCACTGCCTTAGGGATTTGCACCACTGACAAATACAGGCGGTGCCTCACATAGTCTTTCAAACTATTTTCCTCCTCCAAACAGTATTACCTCTGTCTTTCCTTCCTCTCTTCTTCTTCTCCAACCCCCAGTATTCCTCATGCGGGCACTAATCTCTTGGTGAAATAGTGACACCTTCTGTTCATACCTTTGTCTGTCTGGATTACTATGGGTAGTAGGACACCAGCAGGTGAGTCAGGCTGGGAAGTCTTAATACCGCTTGAAATTAAATGAGAGGGGGGAACCCTGTAGCACCTCCAAGGGTAACAGCTGAGTGAAGAGGAGCATTAACTTGTCAGAAGACTGCCAGGCCATTGCAGTATGGCCGTCTGTGTTGCAGAGATGTCAGGCTAGGACATTCTGAGCACTAGAGCTCCTGCCTACTCATCTGTAAAGGAAGAAAACCAGCAGTCGTCTCCCTCAGGAGACAACTGCTACTTGCAAGGTCACCCGGCACTCACGGTAAAGCTACCTACACAAACCAGACAATACAGACAAGTTCTTTAAAATAAGTTGTGCTGCAGCTGCACAGAAAATAAATGCCAAGATAGGGCTGGACCTTCAGTCTGCCCAATGCATGCAGTGTTTTCTCTGTGCTGCAGCAAGTGCAGTCTCCCCATGTTCCAGACTGCCCTCTGGGGCTGGGACACCAGCCTTTAGGTATATGTCTGGAAGTGGAAGCACCTGACTTGGTGATCAAGCTGGTGGGTGGCACTACAGAGTAGAAATTGCCAGTGAATTCAGGTGAGGAGAGAAGATGAACCATGGCCCAGTGACACCCTGGAGCTAAAAGGGAGAGTTGTTTTAACAGCAGGATAACGAGGCCCTCAGGCTTCCCTTCTCCGGTCATCAGATGATGGCACTTCTCAGTGCAGGCAGCCTGAGCTGGGTACCAGGGGATATATGAGCTAATAAAACTCTTTGCTTAAAAAAAAAAATATAAAACTTGAAGAGGGGTCAATACCTCAGGAAATTCTTTCCTGACTGCAGCTGGTATAGTTTCCCTACATACTCTAATCTGCATATATACTATCTGGATAGCAGTGCCGTATAGACCCTGACATTTCTTTGTAGTAGGGCAGTTAGAGAGCTTTGAAGGAGGGACAGAACATTATGCAAGCAACAGTAGAACAGCTTCTCCATGAGTGGCAAAAGGGAGAAGGGAAGACAGAGAAAATATTGAGGACCCACTTGATTTCATGGAAAGCGTGTGTCAAAGCCATTGGACTTCTGATTTGAAGCTGTGCACAAACTGTGCAAACTGAGCCTATTTAAATACATGACATTTTTACTATTGCCCTCAGTCTCTTTCCTATTGTTTTACAATTAGTTCTTGTTTTCCTGTCTTTAATTAAACTGTAAGCTGCTTAGGGCACCATCATGACTACTCCTATTTATACAATGTTTGGCACAGGGACTTTGAGGCATTGCCAAATGTGGAGAGAAAAAAAGAAAAAGAACCATAAGACAGCAAACTATTATAGAGTAAGCTCTAACTTAGACATCTATTCTTCTAGACTATATAAACTTTGGGTATTTAGCTCTGGAAAAGTAAAATCAGAGAAACCAGTGGAAAAACAATCAATACAGAAAAAAAAAAATGTGTACACATGCACAGTGAAATGGAAATATAAGCAGGCGAGCAGAGTCTCATTAGGGAGCCTAGCCTTGGATCAGCAAGGCAGCACGATGTATGCAGGTGTCTTATAATAGGAAGCCCAGTAACTACTATGCCTTAGAATAAAACAGAAATAAACAGTCCCCATGACTCTGTTCCCCTGGATTCTGCCAGGGAGTAGGTGGTCCTAGAGTTTAAGTGATCCCTGTCTTTCAGAGCATTTTGAATCTTCAGATAGGGTATGGACCTAGATCACATACAGACCTTCACTTCCCAGAGGAGACCTATATCTGAACTTGGCATAACATTAAACAGATGCGATCAGAATCAACTCATGTAATTTCCGATGTTGTTGCTAGGCATTTTCCTCAATAGTATCACTCCACTGTCATCTACCCTGAAATAGCGCTAAGAAGAAGTTATCTTGTAGCACAAAAATAGGCTTCCACATGTTTTTCCTTGGCAAATTTTATTGATCTATTTGAATTTATGTCATGGTGAAAGAGACGAGAAAAACCTTTCATCTAGCTGAACATTCATTGTAGACAAGGCTCTGCTTTACTCCTTCAAACTCCTCTTAAATTCTTATCACCTGGATGATTTTGTTTACTTTTGGCTGTACAAATCTTGGTTCCACTCCAGCCAAATCCATATTGTGTTCTGTAGATCTCATCTCTGCACAGTCAGTAATGTTATATTTTCACTGCTTTTGCAAGACTAGCACACGAGGATACCGGAAAAAAACTGGTGATGTCAGTAACTTCACATGAAAGACCAAAAGATGAAATAATCTCTCTCTTGAGGGGGAAAAAAAAAAGGCCCCATCTAGGTCCCAAAAGGGCCCAACTAGGTCATTGGCATTGAAGGATGAAGATGTTATGCAATATTCCTTTCCTTAAAATCAAGACCTTTCAGCTAACAAGAGGGAACACCTTAAAAAAAATAATAAATAAATCAAAGACAAAAGGCAAAAAAAAAGAGAACCTCTCAAAACTCAGCATCCGCAAGTCTCAAGACGTGCAACTGTATGTGAACATTTTATATGTCTTAACATCTTTGATTTGTTTTGGAATATGTTACTACCCTTTCCGCAGTAGTGACCTCATCACTTAGCCTTAACAACTGCTGCTGCTCTGACCGACAAACAGCACAGAGATTTCAGGGTGAATCTAAGCATTTGACTAGGAGAGTAGAGAAAGATGACATGCTCCAGAAAAGCTTTTTCCTGGATCAGGAATGGTTAGTTATGGCAAACAGATGGAAGGAATCAAATCCAAAACACAGTGTGTGACCTATCTCAGATAGAGTCTCCTTCTTGCGTTTCGTTTTGGCAAAGTTCGAGTATCCCTGATGCCAATAGAATGTTCCTGAGCCGTGGATCTTGTCAGCAGGCTTCAGGCTGCAGTCCTCCCCCTATCAGGACTTAATGGACAACATAGTCCAGCAGTAAATATTGACTTGAGAGAAACTTATGCAAAAAGTAACATAACAGAAAAACAAAACAAGACTATTAATCCAAAGTCAGGAGAACCCATTTTTGCCTTCCAGCTATGTGACAGACTTGGTTTCACATTGGCCAGACCAGGCGGCTGTCTCAAGGCTCTAAAAATCCACAGATGGGAAAGAAAATGAACTCTCAATAGTGCTGTGCCCCATTGTTAATCTCCCTAAATCAAAGGGTGGAAACAGGACTCTATTTCTCTGTTTGACAACAGTGTGACAACTTCCCAAGTGAAAAATGGAAAGACTCAGTGCCCACAGAGACTTGCCAACAGAGGTACGGGTCAGAAAGGCAGGAACCAAGACTACCAGCACAGCACCTGGTATCTGAAGGACCCAGTCCTGCACTTATGAGAAGCCTTTGGTTATTTAATACCTGTTTTCTAGAAATGAATCATCACCCCTTAACGGTCTGCTAAAAACGAAAACTAAAAACTGGGAAAGAAAACAGAAGGAATGGAAAGAAGACGACAAAACAGCAAAATCTCAGGCTGAAGTAATCCTGTGTGGCCTGTCTTCTTTTGTGTGAGTCAGGAAGAGAAACCATCACATAGAAAAATGTCATTGATGTTAGAAGTCATGAGGAGAGTAACACAAAACATTCACAATAAAGACATTTGGAATTTACCGTCTTTGAGTATGCCCCAAACTACCGCCCTTTTCGATCTGCCATCTCCGCTCCTCATGCTAGCACCCCCAACCTGTTTCAGCAAAAGCAAACTGGGTTGCCTTGAACAGCCTGAGAAGAAGCTCTCTGCCAGCCTACCCCATTTTGAATGAAATGGCTTTGGGCACAATTGAACCAACAGCTATGCCAGCAGCCCAGAAAGGACTGCAGCCTTTGAGAAGTGATAACAAGCAGCTTGAGAAGGAAACCTCTTCAGTATGGATGCCTGCTGACTCACAGCACATATGAAAGAACCAACAACTTTTTCCTTTCCAATCCCCTATTCCTGCTATTTTGCTCTTCCTTTTGGCTCTTCCTACCTGCATTGGACCTGAATGCTTGTTTGCCTTGGACATACTTAGAGGGGTGAAGAACGTTCTGGTTTTTGCTTTATTCTGAAAGCAGCGCTCATCTCAAAATATATCAAATCTTGTCTGTCTGTGGTATTTACAGTTTTCTGTCATCTCCAGCCAGAGACCCCTCGTAGCTTGTAGCTTGTGGCTGAAGTTGCAACCTTTTCTCTCTGGCTTAGTTCTGGTTTTGACCAGTGTTTGCCTTATGTCAAATGTATTTGCAGCCACCAAAAGAGGAAGCAAACCCTACCACTCCTCACATGCAACTATACTAGAGCCACTGTCCTTTACACAGATGTGTCAGTGGCTGTCATGGAGGGTTGTACCAGCTATAACCTCTAGAGCCTGGGTGGGGATTATCTCAGAAGGCACCTGCTCTGGGTTCAAAGCTCTCCCCAGGCTGAGAAGGTGGGTGCCACCAGACCCATGTGCCTTCTGCCGCAGCAAGCTGTGGTCAAACCATGACTAATGTATTGGGGCTATTTAAGATGCCCATTTCTGAACCACCAAAGAGCTTTGTCTGGCTTTCTCCTCCTTCCTTATTCAGGGTACTTCTGAACCTGTGGAGGAGCCTTGGGTTAGGCACAGAATGGTTTCTATTTATTTTAGATGACCCTTTGTGACTTCTTTCTGGTCCCTGTCCTTTCAGGAGTAGGGTGGTGGTTGAAAGTGAGGTGGTCTTAGTCATTCTCAGAGACTTGGATGCTAAGGTCCTCCTAAATCCTCCTTTAGTCACTGTAAATGGCTATAAGTTTTTCTGCGCTGGGTCTGTTTCTGACTATGTCTTTTTATACTGTGAGAACAATGGGATTCAGATGTGGGGGAAGGCCTGCAGGGACTACTGTAATACAAATAATGCATTAGTACAACATGCTGCTCGGAGTGTGAAAACCATAGTATAAAATCCTAACAGCTGCATTCCTTTGCTGTTCTGGCAAATAAAACTCAATTGCAAGCACAGAAAGTGGATGCATGTGCACCTGAAGCAAAACTGTCTCTCAGCCCGAGAGATGTCTAGTGGAAACTGCTGTGTGCTGTGCGCCAAGTCTTAGCCCTGAGTGAGCCTGGTGAGCTGCCTTTCCCACATACCTCCCTCGGGCAACAAAAGAGCTGGATGCCAGGATTTTAGCTAGCTTGGCATTACACAAAAGGCCCGTGGGGTGGGTACAATGGAATTTAGGCTGGGCAGAGAGGCAGGACGCAGCAGCATGAGTCTCCAGAAAACAATAGCAACAGCAGGATCAAAACAGCAGGCAGAAAGTATATGCACAATTACCAAAACAAAATATCTGGAGCCACAAGGACATTACATCCTCAGCCCTGTCCCCGAGCAGGATCCCACTGTTGTTAACGTAACCACTACTGAATCAAGCATGCATTTCACACAGCGCAATCCATATTATCCAAAAAGGAAGGTGAAAAGCAGAGGGATTAACCTAAGGCAATAAATTCCAGTCAGGTCCTCCAGGTTAACAGGGCATTAAACCAGCTGATGTCCAGACCTTGTCACAGAGGCACAGGCATTAATGCACAGAAGCAACAGGACAGAAGTTCAGGAGACTTGACAGCAACAGAATTGGGTACGGAAGAAAGCAGGGAAATACACACAATCACATTTCAATCATAAGTGCCCAAATGAGAAACACTGGAGAAAAAAAGTCATCTAATTTGTATGGAAACCTGCCAACTTAATCCTCCCTTTTAGAGGGGAGGAGGAGGAGGGGATGAAATGGTCTCTGCTCTCTGTCTGGACTGAACAGGACATAAACAGAAGAGCTAGTTGGAAAACAGCTAATTTGTTTTGGGAAACTTTCAGGAAGAAAAAAAAGTATTGAAAAAAACTCAATTAAAAATATGAACCCCTTCATTTTTCAGTGTTCCTGAGAAAAGCATTCCCAGTTTTAAAGTTTCTGAATGGCACCTGCTCTGTTTGAGGTCTGGGTTTTGCCTCACCTTTTTCATATTGGCATTCAGGAGAGAGGGAGAGAGAAGGATTTAAATGGAAATATGGTAATTAAAAATGGGACATTCAGTTTTTGCAGAACTGTGAATAACTTTGTTGGGAAAGAAATGAAGACAGAGGGTATGCTGTACTGAAGGGGAAAGCCCTGACCTGTAATGTTGACCACAGCTCTACTAGTGAATCAGAAGCATCTTCATATGGTTATCAGAATTTGTTTAAAACCTTTTTACCAATCCTAGCAAACTCAAGTAGTAGCACGCAAGACTGCATCCTTGGCGATTTAGATGGTGCTCGCATTCAACATGACAACACAAGAAGACAAGAAAAGGACCAAGAAAATTTGTCTCATTTTTGTAAGCAGACAATTTTTTTTGCTAAAATCCTTTTTTCGGCATGATTCTTTAGGCCAGGTTTGTGTGCTGCAGACAGAAATAAAAGATTTTAGGCAGTTGATAACTTTCCATATTTGGCATAGCTTTTAGAATTAGACTTCTCCTTGCTGTCTTCTCAGGACATGTTCTTCTATGACACATGTTCCTGGAGTTAGAAAACAGCTAAAACCCCAATATGAATAAATGGAGTCTGTCCATACTGTATAGATGACCAAGAATTAGTCCTCAAGTACTGCAAGGAAGCTTGAATAGGGAATTGAATTATATTTAATTTTGGGGAGGCCTTGCAAATAAAAAGGCTTTCAGTGTATATGAGAAATAACACATGCAGCTACTTAAAAACATTTCCCACTCCTCACAGTACAGCAGTTGAGGTCTGTCGGAATGGTGCTTCCCAGCTTAACAAGTGATGGACACAGAATAGCTTTCAGTTGATTCACAGAAGAAAATTGTCAAAACAGGGACAAAACGTGCTATACATTTCAGAAACAGCTGCCTGGTTTGATTTTGTTTTAGGTAGAGGTGATTTCTAAACCCACTTATGTCACTATTGAGCAAAAATCTCTGGATAGAAATGGAAAGTATGTTTTACAGTCCTGTTGCAAGTCCTTTATGATTCCTATATGTTAGTCTCTTATTATAATTGCAGAGACCGGGATCCTTAAGCAAAACAGTCATGAGTTTTTACCTGGCTTGCAAAGAAATAAAATATTCATACATAAAACAATCTGGAAGCTCCTGACATGACTCAGTCAGTGAATATCAGCTTCTGACTACAGAAGAGCAAACAAGAGTCAGTGCATCAGTGTTCGTTCACTTGGTTTTGAACACTTGGCCCTCATGTGAAACTGTCTTTCAGCGGGGTCTGGTACAAAACCAACAGGACAGATTTAGCAGAAGCTTTGTGCAATGCTCTGTTGCTGAGACATGACAGCCTGCCAGCAATACTCTTTTTCTATAAGCTTAGCAGGCACAATAGCAGAGTAGCAGTTGCTGGTAAAAGCTAATAAGCAACTTCTTAAGGCCTACCTGGCACTTACTGCCTATAATGGCCTACAAGGCTCATCTTGTCAAATGTCATTTCAAGAGTGCTTTAGTGCCTGATGGCAAGAAAAAAAAAAAAAAAAGGAAAAAAAAAAGTCAAGAAAATACAAAGAAGTAGCCAAAGTAGTCAGGAATCTCAGTCTGTCTTATCGGGGGTTTGTTTGTTTGTGTTGTTGGGTTTGTTGGTTGTTGGTTTTTTTTTTTTTTTTGCTATAGAGCATTAAATAATAATAATAATAATAATAATAAAGTTTTATTAAGAGTTTCTGTGATATTCCAGATGTTAGCAATTAATTCTCCAAAATCTGCTGAAACATTAAAATCTCTTTGTGATTTAGCATTGGGGTCAGCACTAAACTTGTTCCTACAGTCTCGAGCAACAAGTGAAAAAAGCTCTTACTCAGATCTGATCCACCATGTGACTCATCTAATCTTGACATTTTCCCAGCAGCTGGAAGGAAAAGTGAAGCAAAGGCTCATTCTTCAAGAGAGAAACTCAGCACATCGCTTCACACAGGCAGATGGCTGGTTCTTTCTAATGATTTTTGTGCTGATGCTGTGCTGGGGTTTATGAGCACAAGCCCGGAGCGAGGGGCGGGTGGGAGAGGGGGAGAGGAGCTGCTCCCGGTTACAGAGTAAACAGAGAGTAAGCAGAGGCTTGACCACTTTGCCTCTCAGCTGGAGCCAGGCTGATTGCTGAAACCATTAGAGTAGCAGCCCTGGCAGCAGGCGGTTCTTCAGCCTCCAGGCCACCATAAAACAGGAGCTCCTTTTTTCCACAAGAAGAAAAGGCCAGTGTCTCTAAAGCAAGCGCTTTACCACATGGTCCTTTTGGTGGAGAGAGAAAGCCTGACGCTGAACCTCAGAAGGGGGGTGGGGGGAGAAGAAAAAAACTGCTCTTTTCCAGCACTCGTCTACAGCCTTCTTATTTGCAGGGAAGAAAATACAGGCAACACAAGTACACCAGGCAAATACCTGTAACCGTTATATAGTTGCTTTTCTGAAGTTCCTTTTCACCACATTTGTGCAGAGCCATGACACCAAAGCAGCTCAAGGACTTCACGGTGTTGTGATGCTACCTTTTCCATCCCCAGAGCTCAAGGCATTTAATATGGAAAATGTACCTTCAGAACAAGGCTGGGTTGTGTGTCTCCACCGTGCAGCACCCTGGCGACCCCAGCTTCCACCACAGCCTCCAGATTTCCCTGTAACACATTCATTAACGTGCTGCTAATGATAAACACCAACTCTGTTTTACCTGTTACAGGGAAAGTGAGTCAGTAAAAGCTGGGATAGTTGGTCTAAAGATAGAAACAAACACTGCTGTGGTCTCTCAAGGTTTGTGAGCGTATCCCATCTCTTACTCTGGCAGATCAATGTTTGATGTAGGAGGCCTTACTAAAAACATGAAGATACATCAAGATACCTGAGCAAAATGATCTATTATTTTCACTGCCATCATGCAATGACTACAACCTTTATTTACACAGTTGGATTTGTGTGACAACAAAGTTCACAACTAGGATCACAGCTAATGTGGTCTACTTTTTTTTTTTACTTTTCTTTTTTTCTTTTTTTTTGTGTGCTTCCAGTATAACTAGTAGGCTTTTAACTTATAAAAAGACACAGGATCTGTGTTTATCAGCAGTTAGGTTTTCAGAATAACTCTAAAGAACTAGAATCCTTTTCCTTTATTTTCAAAGGTTTAATGTTTTCAGAATTATTTATTCTTTAAAACCTTAACTTCCCCATCTACAACATGCTCTGACTGTACAAGCGTTGTAACGTTGCTGTGATTCTCAACCATATTTCCGCTGACATAACTGGAAATAATGATATCGTAGCAGCAAACCACTTGAGCTTTAAGTGTCTGCCAGTGATTTCTGCCTCCCCACACCCCTCAGTGTTGCGAACTCTGTATGTGAAATCTTTAATATTTTCTCACTGATTTCATAAAACTTTTTTTTTTCCTACCTAAACCAACACCTACCTACGTGCTCACAAGCTGACTACATCAGCTTTAAACATGCAGTCTGGGACCTGCACATGCCACTGCTTGAAGTAAAGGTTTAGCTTCATTACCTTAGGAAGTAGAAGACTTGTACCTCAATAAATCATCATGTCTCAAGAAGCCAAGTGACCATAAAGTGAATTAAGCAGATCTGAGCTAGAGATCTATCTCTGTATGTTGTGTTTTCCCCTCTCATGATGTGACAGAGCTCATGTCAGACAGAGAAGTCAGCTACAAACAGCTTTTCCGGGGCCATAACATGATGAACTGATGAGATTTATTGGAAGCTTAGACCCTGTCTGCCCCCAGATTACAATGGTCACAGTACCAAATTACGCATCTCCCCTAATTAGGCAACACAGGCATAGAGAACTTGTATTGGAAAACGCTGCGACCAGCAGTATAGCCATAGCCAGAACAGCTGGTGGGGATGCACAAAACAGTCAAGCAACTGAGGAACCGCTTTTCCCACTGTTCATTCATGGGTTTAATTACTAACAGTATTTACCTCCTTTATGCCAGTTTAGTTCTTGTATCCCAAGGTGCTTTGAAAAACCCAGTTTTCCTATCTATAATGAAGACATGGAGAGGAGAAGTGGTTTCTTGAAGCTCACCCACAGGCTTTGTAGTAGAACTGGGAACCTGCCTTGGGTCTCCCAAATAAACGATGAGTGCTTTCACTGCTAGTCCAAATTCATACTGTATTTAACCAGCTCAGTCACACATGGTCTGGTGCTTTGCTGCAGACACAGATTAAAATAAACACCAAAAGAAGTGATAGGGTTCTGAAGTGGAGTTTTCAAAAGACTTATCTGGAAGAAATATTTTGAAATTCAGATTTTCCTTCATACTCTTCAAAGAACTGCGTTTAGTAATTTTGCAGTGGAGCCAGACAGGGATTCAAGGTGAAGCAGCCAAAGCAGAGACATTTGGAGAACAATGTTTTCATCAGCATTTTGTACAGGTTTTGCTAGATGTTATCTCCCTCATGCTGGTTGATTGCTTACTCTAACCCCTCCTCCATGTTTCTCAGTTTCTATACAAACACCCCCACACCCACCTCAGCAAAGACTGAAATAAAATTACTGCTATTGCTGTGCCACATGTAATATTTCTTCTCCTTTCTTTCTGTCCCATATATTTAAAATCATAATCTATCCAAGACAGAGGCTGTCATTTTTTCTATGTTTGTAAATTATGTGACATATGATATCCAAACTGAAGACAGGCCCTCAAGCACGAACAGATGAACTTTGGTACTTCTTGATGAAGTGATTAATGCATCTACCTCACATTTCTGCCAGAGGTCACTGTCATCCTGGAGCAAAGGCAGCTAAGTGTTTGCTCTTCAGCTATCTCACTTCACTGCCCAGGGTATTGACATGAACAGCTTGCAACTGACTATACTGAAGTTTCTGTGCCAGCCTGCAATTTGCAGCAATTGAGGAAAAACAATCAAACTGTTCATCCACCCATATCTCGCAAAACATTTTCCTCAACTGCAGATCTCCGTTTCTCAGAATAAAAATATTACTTCAGTACCAGCATGTTTAGCACTTCAGAAGGAGAATTTACACAGAAGAAATTGTACAGCTCCTTAGTAAATGGTTTCCATCCTTTTGCTGGATCAGTTTGAAGGGAGGTGCTGTAAGAACAGAATAAATTTCTCTATAGCTACAAGACTGCTTGTGTTATATCCCTAGTTCTACCATCTCAAAGACCAGAATAATTTAGTAAGTCACAAATGTTTAGAGGGATTTGTTCAGTGGCCTGAAGCACAATTAGGCAAACTCAACTCCTGTTGAGTTTAAGAGCTGGATTTCTAATTGCCCCTATAATGTGAAAAATTCTCATGCCAAAATATAACAAATACAACTTTCCACTTGTGCTGAATAAGTAATACCACCATTATTTACATCCTCATAGGATTTAACAGTTGTATAATTCACAGCAGATCAGAAATAGGACTTGGGACACTTTTAATGCTTTCTTGGTTCCGCCAGAGCCCTATGCCCAGCAGATCCCACTGAGACCAGGGTTGCTGGGCATGCCTCTCAGTTGTGCACCCATGCTGTCCCAGGGACTGGGCAAAAGAAAGGCAGCCCTGCCTGCCGCTGTCCTTATTTGCATGTAGTTCCCATGGTTTCAACCTCTGCATCCTCCATGTTAAATTGCCCAGTCCAAGAATAGATTTTATTGGCCATGGGGGCAAAAAGGCTACCCAGAGCACAAGTGGGAGGCAAAGGTCATGCCCACGCATCCAGCATGCTTCCCTGAGCCAGGGCCATAGTGTGGCTGCAGGCTGGGGCGTGGGGAGAAACCCAGAGCAGAGTTTGGATCACCAAAGGCTCTTGGTTTTTCCTCACAGAAGCCCATTGTGAAAAAAGGAAGTGGGGGACAGAAAAAAGAGATGGTTTGGGACCCAACCAGCCCATAAAGATAAATAACATCCTCATTTCTTGTTTCCTTCATTCCCAAAGGCATGTTAGCCAGACAGAGCTGCACTGCTCACAGATGAGGTAAAAGGAAATTAGTAGGGAAGTCCTGTGGCAACAATTAGCAAAGAAAAGGAGCTGGGGGAAAAACTCTGCTTCTGATCTTCAAATCCTTTTCTTTCTATGGCACTGATTTCTATCCTTCCTATTGGGTTTACCAAGAATTATCCTCCCTTTACCACCTGCCCTCTACCCCCCCTTACCAGGTAACAACCTCACCAGCCTCTCTAATCAGCTGCAAGGGTGACTCAAACTCAAACCATACGTTTGTATCCTACTAGGCTACTTTTATCCACAAGCGGTATTTGTTGTTTGCACTGCCCAATTTACCTCTCAGCACCAGGTCTGCATCTTGTGCAGTCCTCCTCTTCTGAAGCCAGAAGGGGTTTATGAGTTTCACTGAGTATCAGTGATTAGGTCCTGCCTGTGGACTACAAGCTGAAAAGCGCTGGATTTTGCTTTAAAAAAAAAAACAACTGATACAGAAAATCAGTCTTAAACACTTTTTCTTTTCTGTTTTTGTTACATTTCAGGATTTTCCTTTAAAAAATTTTCCCTCTGTAAGTGTATAAGGACATGGATCAGTACACGTGTTTCTAAGATGATTTAAGAACACGTCTTTTATAACTGAAAATATGATAGGGTAGACTTATCTATTCTATATTTTAAATTTGTTTTGGGAAGAGAGGATTCATTTAATCAACCTCGAACTTTCTGTTTGCCTAATCTTTCTTTCTCTCTGAACATTTCCCAATCCACATTCCTCTGAAAGTAGAAAGGGCCCTAAGCAATGATATTTTTGAAGTTTACCTGGCAAGGAAGGAACTCTTGTACAGAAATGTGTGTCCACAGATAAGGTGGGAAATGAACAGTTTCATGTGTTGCAAAATTTACAATTTTTACTACAGGACAGCTAGGCTGCATTATTTCAAGTATTGGCTGAACACTGTTTACTGATTGGTCTTAGATACAGCAAAAAATATGCCGTGGTTTGGGTTTGCTTTTTATTTGCTTTACATCAGCTAAATCTTCCTTAACAAAAGACTGCAGAAAAGCTTCCTTATTCTGCTATAAAGTAGAAAAACTTGAAAAACAGGTTATGAAGAGCTCTGAAACAAAGGCAGACTTAAAAAATAGGATTTTTCACTTTTGGTCAACAAATTAGTTTTGATAACTTCCATCAACCCTGAAATCATGTATGAATTGATCACTATATCACTGAAGTACTGGATTTTTATCTCCTAGGAGAAATTTACAGCTGAAATCCAAAGGTAGTAGATATATTTAAATCTGATATACTACAAAGTACATCCAAGAAAAAGAAATATGACACTTTTAATTGTTTACAACTGGCATATAGTGTATCAAACATTTTAAAAGCTGAACGGTTATTTAATATGAAGCATACTTACACCTTCCAAACCCTTTACATTTCTTTGTAAAAGCCTACATAATAATACCTCTTCTGTCAGGCTCTAGGTTATCTTCCCTTTACGTTTTCATCCTATCTCGGCAGACCCTTCCTGTCTCGCTTTTTGGCTCAGGATGCTCCACTCCCTTTTGTTTGAGTAGTAGGAAGTTCACAGTTCCAACAGGAAGACCCCACCTTCCCAAGAAAAATCAGATGTTATTGTATGACTCATTTTTCATGGATAACCTTGATAATATGACATACACTTGAATTTTTTTTCTTTAAAAAAACCAATACAATAACAACACCAAAAAAACCCACAAGCCCACAGAGGAAAAGTCACAAGAAATTTAGCTGAGTTTTGGGGATTCCTCTTTCCTTCCCTTGAATTTTACATAAATGTACCACATTTTCTCTTTCCTTCAATGCATGAGTAGCTCCCATTTCTCACTGTTAATTAAAGAATAAAAAAAATCATTTGATCTGCATTCTCAGTCTTTAGCTACAACATGTATTTGAAGGCAATTTCAATTTTTCTTTTACCTAATAGTCAGTAGAGCTTGATACCTGCTGGCTGAAAACCACCAGACATATGGATATTCAGTCAGTTGTCTACATGTAGACATATAGGCATAGAGTTTATGTTTCTAGCATAAGTTGGGAGGCTACAGGGAAAACACAGAAGGTACAGAAGCAAATTCATCCCTTCTGGAGTAACATTTGAAGGCCAGGAATAATATAATAGAGTATTTCAAAAAGATATGCGATGCTTATCTTTAGGCAACAAAACTAAGCCTGTTCTGTCTTAATTAATACACAAATAATGTGAACTAAAACCTTGTTGAGATCTGGTGAGTCCTGTGTTAAAAACTCATGCATTTCCATGACCTGAAACTATAAACATTTACTGTGTTTCCCCTTCTCTCAAAGAATTCACCTAGCAACACAAATTAATGTGACACAATTAAAAGTGTTGAGTTATACAAAAGAAAATGGAAACTCCATAAGAGTCACATACAATTTGGAACCCTAAATCCTGTTATGATTGCATTTTGCTAGACATTCAAGAAAAAATGATGCAGGCTTTTGAGTCTAAATTATTGCAGCAAAAGAAGGAAATATTTGACAGCTCTTTATAGCTTTCACTGCGATACCTGAGATGAGCAAAGATCCTCAGGGATCAAATCCAGAGAAAAAACATGTATGAGAGAAGAAAAAATACTTTTAAAAAGATTTGCGAAATAGAAGTAGTTTTATGCTAACTTCTAGAAGACTTACTATTAGAGTTTTAATGGTAAAAATGTATTAAGGCTAAGATCAAGACAACTGTCTCCTGCAGCATAAATTCTATTGTTTTAAAAATGCAAATGGTCTGAGAGTCTAAGTTGTACTCATGTACATCAAGGAAACCTTTAATTGGGAAAGAAGTCAAAGAGAACCACTGTGTTGTCTCAAGGACCCTTCCTCAGCAGCAGTGGGGTTCATCCCTGCTCCCCCATGTACCACAAAAGACTCACGCCAGCTTTTTAGATGGCTCAGCCATGCTTCCACTTGCCTTGGCTCATCTTCTCAGTGGGACTGCTTGTCCTGCCAGGGAAATTCCAGCTTCAGCTGCAGAAGCAGGTGGCTGTCTCCCAAAAAGGCATGAAGCTTAGGTTTGTTGGTCTCACTTGAAATAGGAATAAGCTTTATGCCTGGGTTTTCACAGGTTATGAAGCTGCCTTGTTATGCAGAGGATATAACATTTCGATGGTTGCCTTGATGGTGAGGACGACATCAGCTGTGCTGAACTGGAAGGGCATGGCCTACTGCCCTGGGCCACTCAGTGATAAAAACACTTTTTTCTGCTCCAGCTGAAGAGCTGGAGATTATTTTGGCATATCCTGTTTCAGTGGCCAGGACAGTGACAGGGGAGAGACATGGAGATCTTTTGGCAAGAATCACCCGGCTTTTTTCCTCTTCTGCAGTGAAGCAATTGCACTGAGGCAATAGGGAATGGGCAATGGTAGAGGTGCAGGAGGAGGAGACAACCCCTTCTGCATGTTTTTTTCCTGCCAGGGAGGGCAGAAACATTTGTTTGATCAAGTCACATATCTGTTAGTTTACATGTATCAACACCACAGTTTCCCTGTATATCCTTGCCAGGCATGAGTGAGAGAAGGAGAGGAGGCAGATACCTTTGTGAAGCTTTCTTTCCCACATTTGCTCCAGATGGGAGTAGGGACAGCAAAATGTTGTAAGAGGCAAGATGTGGCATGGTCATGAGGTCTGGGGTGGTCAGGGATGGATATTTTCATTGGACGGATGAGCTACTAAGAGAACTGAATAGCTTGGTACCCTGTGTGATGCCTTGTGAGGAACATGTGCTTCTTGGCACTGTAGCCTCAGGCAGGGATGGGACACCCAGCCCAGCATCTGCAGAAGACCAGGGAAGTGCGCACACCAAGACTGGGAGTCAGCAGCTCTCAGGGCAGTTTTGCTCTGAAGGTCAATTGGCACTCTCAAACATTGAGAATGAAGCTGTGGAAACCTGGGCAAAGAAGTGTCTGTCAGCCCCAGCTGGGCTATGACACATTGGATTTGCAGCTCTGATGGCGAGGAGGGTATTCTTCAGTGAACCTCTGCCCCTGTAGCCCACTGGGCAGAGGTCCAGCTTACACATGGCAAGGCAAAGGGACTGAGCTATATGTAATACAGCAGGGGTCCTCAAACTTTTTAACCAGGGGGCCGGCGCGCGGATGCAGTGGCAGGCCGTCATCTGCGGCTGCTTGGTTCCCCCCCCCAGCCCCCGGGGGGGGATGGACAGGGGGTTCTGTAAATACCGGGGGACGGATTGAGGACCCTGGGGGGGCCGTAACTGGCCTGCGGGCCGTAGTTTGAGGACCCCTGTAATAGAGTCTGATGTGGATGGAGGTGTGGGCTAACAGAGAGCAGGAACAATGCCAGTGCCTGGGAGATTGCTCTGTTTCTCTCTCCCACTCTGGCAGCAGGGAAGAGGAGTGGTGACAGTTGCCTGGGAAGCACCACAAGACAATTTTTTTCCCTCCTGCACAGGCAACAGAGAGCAGGTCAAAAAAGGCTAGAATTGGAAAGAAGGAGGAGTGAGCTCCACGAGCTGTCCTTTGGGTTCAAAGAGGTGCTGGCAGCTCACGCTATACTTATGTTAAACTCAGAACTCTGCAGCAGAAGCAGGAGAGTGAGGTCTGTGGCCAGGGAAGAGGCAGAATGGCCCCAGCAGCTTCCTTGCCCAGGCTGGTTCAGGAAAGCCTGCCATGGAGGCCTTGGTTATCATGGGGGTGGCCGGACAGTGGTAGGGTATTGCTAAGTGTGTGGGACTTGTAATTGTAATGTATTGCTAAATGGCTGGGACTTGTACTGGTAACACAAGGTGGCTTGAGGCAGCTTAGGTAGCTGAGCAGCTCCTCAGAAACTGATACTTTTTGTGGGGAATAGGGATTACTCAGAGGTCTGGACTCAGCAAGGTGTGGGAAAGACTTTGCATCCTCAGAAAGAAATCTGCATAAATTTGCTATCAATACTTTGGCCTTGGAGTAAATCCTAAGCATGAGATATCTGCCACTCAGTAAGACTAGCATCATGTAACATATTTCTATTGCTATAACATATATATAAAATAACTATTGCTATAACGTATTCAGTTATAGCAGTTAATCAATAATTATGGTAAACACTTCCTTGACAAATTGAAAACCTCTGGAGGTGTCCTTAAACCTAAATTATTCAATGTATCTGTGATCTTTATTTGCAGGTAGGTTTAGTTTCAAAAAGTTATTCCAATTGCATTGTGAAGTCTATGTGCCATCTGAAAGTTAGATGTTACGCATTCTCTCAAAATAATTTTTTAGAGACAAAGCTTTCTTTTACATCACTGTTTTACCATTCTTGGATTGCTACTTATTATTGGCCTGGAAACAATAAGATGAACCCTGCTCTCAGAGTGTGTAATGGCATAAATTCATGGCACTTAGATGTAATTTTTTTGTTTTTAATTCCCTGGTGATTAACCTCTTTTATTCAGTTCTGTACACTTGCTGGTCTCGTGCATGCACATCCACTGACATGCAATCTCAGTCAGTGTCCTGTTATTCCACAAAGATCACATTGGAGCTGGAAGGAGGAATTCTCCATGCGGAAAACTAATCCTGTGTCATTTTCAATGTGACAAGAACCAGGACATGCTGTAATTCTAACCAGACAGTCTGTTATTGAAAATTACGTGGTCCAATTACTTGTCTAAAATGCAGCTTTTAATAGGGACCAGAACTTTGGGGTGCTAATCTAAGCCAAATTAAACTTTGAATACTTTGAGGCTTAACTATCACTACCATGTTTTGTACTTCAGTATTGTGTAACTCTTTCACTGCATCCTGTTTGTCGTGTAATGTCTTCTCTGCTGGTTTCTGATGAAACCAATGCAAATGTTACAAAAAAAGAAGCTACGGATATTAGACATCAGTAACACTTTAACACCTTTAAATTAAACTCTCTATTATTATTTTAGGGTCAGTTCAGGAGAAAAAGAAATATAAAAATCCTCTGCCTAAAATCTATGGAAGGAGAAAAAAAAAACCCCTCATATGGGGAATTCAAGGGGAACAGGAGGCCATGGAAGAAGCAGCATAGTGCTGGTGTCTGAAGATAAAGTCAGCTGACTAGCAGGCTTAATTTGCAGCATTCTTTGGTAACTTTGGAGACATTTCTGTTGAAAAACATAAATCACATTCTGAAGTTAGAAGTTACGGTCAATAGGAAAAGAGCAGTTTTGCTAAAGGCATAATTGACCAGTCTATGTTCTGCATGTTGGAACAGAATCCCTTTAATTAAAAAAAGAAAAAAAAATATCCAAAACAAAAGAGGAAATCTATGTCAGTCTTCCGAAAAAGTTGCCACTGATCTGCATATATTATGCAGACTACAGTCTCAGTAATACTGTTTCCTAACTATCTCCATCTGGATCACTGAGCTCTGAAATACATAACAAAGCTTTTCTCATCTGGATCATGATTTTGACCAGAGCATTTTGTACCCCAGAACCTCCGGGCCAAGAGAATTTGTGCCTTGCAAAAGTCCCAAGGATTGTGTTGCTGAAGGTGTAAATCATAGACGGCTGTTTACCAAGGAATGCCATGGGTTATGCTGGCTAGTACCAAACCTAAATTAGGAAATCAAAATGCTTTTGTACATCCTATGTCCTTAATTCACACATATAGCAGCATTGTTTGTGGAGTAGAGTTTCCTTCTGGGAATATCTGAAAAAGTTACAAGTCCTTTTAAGATGACCTCAGTGTTTGTAACACTCACATCCACAAAAAGCTGAAAGCAAACCAGTTCCAGTGCTCCAAGTTCCTTGTTTCACTGAGGTCCCACAGCCCTGGCAGGACACTGATTATTTCCAAGCACCTAGGGTTCAGCTTTCCGGGCTGAGGGTCAGCTTAGCAGCAGTGTGGCTGGTGGCCTTAAAATAAAGAGCCAGCAGCGAGGGGCTCCCCCTGCTTCACCCAGGGCTGCTGCCGAGCTGAGGTTCCAGCTCTTGCTCTCAGTCCCTGGCCAAGCTGCAGCCACAGCCATCCTGCAGGCATGCTGGTGCTTGGCCCTGTTCCTCGCCTATCCAGACAAGGACCTTGATCCACGAGAGGACTTCCATGAATTTCCGTGTGAGTCTGGATGATGCTGGTTGCCATCTCTGAACTTGGCCCTGTTCTTGCCCCCGAGGCCGCCTTCTTGGCCAGGCCTGGGCTTTCAGGTGTTGCCTTGCAATGGCCAGGCTGTGGCTGCCACCGACTCCCATCCCTGTCCTTGGCCCATCCCGGCATGTCGTGCTGAGGGCTGAGGGACAGGGCTGTCCAGGAAGGCAGGGCACAGGTCTGCTGGCCCCTCTCCAGCCCTCAGTCCTTGGCAATCACCTTTACCTGGGCATTTAACAGATAATTTAAAAGGCATTGAATAAAACAGTGTGGATTTAATATCTCCTCTGAGCAGCAGCACCTCATACCAGGCAGCATTTAACTCTAGCTCTGACCGGGTCCCAAGGAAAGTAGATTGCAAAGCTGTGTTCGGATGAGTCCTGTCATCCGAACCCCTGTCAGCCATGGTGAAGGTGCAAGCTGATAGTGGTGATTAACATTTTCCAGCCAAACACAAGCACAATGGTGGAATGTAAAAGAGGTTTATAAGAAGTACCAGGCTGGCCCTGCTGGAAGCTCCATTCTTCAGTTTTTCCACAGACTCTGTACAATGCGGATGGCGGCAATAAAGTGGTGTTCTCACTACCCGCCCTACTGAAATGTGTGTTTTAAGCAACTGCTACATGGGGTGGAAAGTTTAGCTCTGTCTCGGTGCCCATTCTGTGTTTGGCCTTTTGGCTGAGACTGCTGAGGAGCAGGTTGTGTGAGGTTACTTTACATTATACAGGTCAGTGTCCACTAACACCTGGCATCTGACTGCCAAGTCCTATCACATATGCCCCTCACATCGCATCCCATCATATTGTGTGCCCCCCAGCCCCCCAAACACACACACAGCAGCCAGTACTGACTTCCGATCACTACCAGCTTGGTCCAGATTTGAATAAATGGCTTGAACTCTATCCACTACAAATCCCTGAGTCACCCTGTTCTGCAGTAAAAAAATTTCCAGGACAGAGGTCCTTTTTGCTTGTCCATCTATTGAAGCTTGGACCTATAGATGAAAAATTAAACAAACAGAATTTTTTATGTGTCACAGTGTTCATTTAATCCATGCTCACTACATAATTCATTTCATGTTGGCTCTTCCCTAGAAGTCAAAATTCCAACCTGAATTTATCTGCTTGTCTGACATACATCTGAACATTGATCTTTATAGCCCAATTCCTCTTCATGCACATAAAAACCCTTCTAAAAGAGCTAAGAGAAATTTATGATGTTGATTTTCATATTTTTATGACAGAAACACCTCAGTTTTAAATGTCACTATATTCATGTTTATTCAACAGACCACTGAATCTTATGTGTAATAATTTCCAAGAAATACAATAGGTTTATTTTTATAAATTAAAACAGACATAAGACAGATATAGTACTACCAGAAACAACAAAACTTCCTGTTTAAAGAAGACTATAATACAGACATAAATAATCCCAATGCAAGATTTTATATTTACATCATATGCTGTGATTTCTTATAATCACTTTAAATAGGCCACAATCTTTTTTATCTATTCATTGTCTGTTTGGCACCTAAACAACAAGATCCACAGTTGACACACAGACTTCTTTTCTCACTAGCTTTAGACAAGCTAGTACTTTAGGACAGTACTACCTAATATATATTTAATTCTTATAAAACTAACTCCCTTAATTTTCTTGCTGTTTGAGAATCTAAGACGTGTGTGCTCGGAACAACACTGACATTAATAAAAAGGTCAAATAAAAGTGCTTATAATGGGCCAACAAAGCTGGGATCTCAGCCAGACATTTATGGGCTAGCTTTGGCATAAAAGTTGACTTTCCACTCTCCTAAAAGCCAGATGTACTTGGTTGCTCTCCTCACCACTGCAATCAGAATTCTTTGATGATTCTAAAGCAAGCAAATTGCTGTTAACCAGTTGTTCAGTTCCTCCCTTACATCTATAACAGGGATTAGAGTATTGTACTCTTCTGCCCTAGGCTTTATTTCAGATCTACACAGGCAACCCTCTCTGCTAGCTCTGGGGGAGGAATAAAGGAAGGGACAGTCATATACAAAGGCCTCCAACCTCTGAACAGGAGCAGGTGAGAAAATAACTGCAGCAACCATCGCTGGTTTGGCAGTCTAAATGAGTTTGTTGAGCAGTTTAGGTCTCGGAGAGGAAAAGACCAAATGCTGAGTAGACAGTGGAATCGGCAAATTGACCACAATATTAATGGAAACACTGCTGCATTAATTCTTGCTCTGTGGTTTAGACATTTTTTTGGACAAAATCTGGTATTAATATCTCTGTGTATTTTTTACTCCGTTAACTAATGTATTGATTTTAGTGGAAGACTACCTACAAAATAAGGTGTTAGCCAGACTAAGTTACTACATTGAATCTCTTTGGGGGGAATGTATTGAGTGATGATGAGAGCGTGAAGTGAGTAACATGATGTCCAGAAGAGGATGAAGAATGAAACTTCAGCTCTTCAACTTAGTGCCAAGATTCAGGGGCATCCTAATGAAGTGGTTAGCTCCCTATGGACAGTTCTGATAATAAAATCTAAATGAATACTTTTGGGTCCTCTTATCCTCCACATAAATTCACACTCATGTTGTCATTGGAATACCTCTCCCTTCCTGAGAAATTTTCCAGGAGAAAGCAATGTGGTCCATAATTCAGATTTTAAAGGACCAAACTACTGTATGCATAAAATACCTGGAGCTTTGTCAATTCTGTCCTCTCAGCTTGCTCTCCAGAGCCAAGCTGGCAATGAGAGTGGAAGAAGGTGTCAGAGGTGTTTGCTGCCTTTGGGACAAAAATTGTGATTCTAAGAATGTGGTTTTTTCTGGGTTTTCTGTCTTCCTGAGAGACAAGGAAATAGTAATCACGTCACATTTGCGGTCTGCTATCCATAGAAATTTAGACATTATAGATAAAGTTAATACCTAAATATAATGTAAAAAAAGGCACACATTTTACCTACAAATAAGATAACAAAACTATAGTGGTAAAAGTAGCCATTCCTTGCAGTGGTTCCCCGCCCGCCCCGCCCCCCCCCCCCCCCCCCCCCGGATTATAGAATTTGTCAATGCATATTAAAATTTAAAAGGCCAAGTTTAAGTTTACACGAGTGCAAAACTGAAGCTAGTATATTACTGTCAGTGGAGCTGTATAGTGTGGCTAATTTAAAAGGTGGCCAATCTGCTTTAGAGATTATTTTAAATGAACTTTCATTATTTTAGGATATTAAACTTAAACCCAACTGAAGGTGGAAAAAATGTTTAATGTAAGTATTTCTTTAAAAAATTATAATTTTCCAAAAAATGAAATATTACCACTATCCTAATAATACCATTCAGACTTGCTGAATTTTGCCAGCATGAATATTTCCATCAACTCCAATACAATTTTTTGCAGTCTTATCCAGCATTGGGCTATAGGGAATTTTCCTTTTATTTTGTAGAAATGGGATATAATGTTGGAAAACACTTTGGGAACTTTTAGGATAAAGAAGAACATACTCTCTTTACATTTTGATTTTGAATCACTCAGAGAGAAGGCTGATAATTTCCTTATGAGCCAGGAAGAACTTGGGGATTTAGACTATATTCCTTGGAGACCAGCACTTGAGAACCTACTTAGAGCTTGATATTTTCCCAACACTGTCAAGTTTTGCATTTAAGGTGATAGGACTACCAGCCTGAAGCTCCAAAGCTCCTGGCTCAGCTTAACTTTTGGGACTTCTAGACTTTGGTGTCTCTGTCACGCAGACTGAGTGTGTTTGAGACCAAGCTAGGCCTGTCTTGTACCAAACAAAATGTTTCAGTTTTTGAAAAAAAAAAAAAATTCTCCGTATTTACCTGTTTGACATATTATGCCCATTGTTCTGAGACAGAGCAATTCACATTTTTTCAGCATATCGGGTTTCCCAAAGAGCAGAAATGTTCATATGTCCAACAAGAAAAGTCCCACTCCTGTTAATCCCTTTACTGCCAGTAACCAGATGTAAAGCTGATCAAGGAAAGAAACCCTCAAAATCTTCCTCAGAAACTAACTTCCAGGGCAAGGACAGTATCCACAATTCAAACTGTATAATACAGCTACACTTTTGAAAAGCCCATGAATGTAATTTTACATTCCTGTCTGTATTTAGGTCTGGACTAACAGATTTCAGAGATGAAATACCCATAAAAAATTAGCAAGAAACTTTTGATTTGCAAATTGACAGAACAGATATCTCTTGGGATTCATTTAAAAAATGAAGCTATATCTATGGTTTAATGCCTTAAAGTTTCCAAAACCACAGACAACTCCATTTCATTACAGTCATGTGATAAAGAGCCTAAACTCAGCGTAACTGTCAATGGGTCTTTATATATGACCTATAAAACCTAGAAAGATAACATTTATAATGGAAATGCTGAAAGAACAGTATTTTAGCATAACTACTGATTTTTTGACAACTTGGCATCTTTATAAAAATCAGGTTTGTTATGTTTTTCTGAACTCACACAAACTCTTTAAATGTCATCCTGTAATTTTCTCCTTGCCAGTTATTTTTCTGGTGTGAAATACAGTTCTTTTTATGTTAAGCTTTTCCAGAAATAAAATATTTTTTTTTACTGAATAAAATAACATGACTTTGACAATAACACTATTTCTATGTTTTATACTCATGGAATCTGAAGTTTAGATAACCTGTATACAAACTGGTAGAAGCATATTTACCAACATGAACTCTTTTCTACAAATGGGTCCCTATTCTTCTATATCTATGAAATATAAATGAATACATTACTAAGCATATTAACTATGATAGATTAACAATTGCAGAAATACCACATCCTCAGCATGTCTTTCAAAGCTATTGCTTTAATTATAATACATACTGGACAAAGGGACTGCAAAACAGTTACTGGCAAGAGCTGATTTACCATTATATCTGATCTCACAGGAGAGGTTGAGAAAAATCCATTTCTCCTATTTAGTTGATTACATCAAACGTTTACCAAAACACAGGTTGATAACAGAATAAAAATCCAATAGAGAAGCTTGCCAATGAATCCCTGAAGGACAGATTCAAGGAGCTATCTGCTCCCTAGCCGGTCAAGAGACTAACCAAAAGGCAAAAAATACCCCTAGATCCTTTATTTTAAGAAAATTAAATTAGCTTCAGATTCTAAACAGTTATGAGACTTCACAGGGGAGAGAGGTTGTGTGAAGTACCCCATCCTCCTAAATAAAGCCAGCCATTGGAAGTTGCAGTAGTAGGATCATTCCTGAGGATTGCAATGCATGGTCTCTAATGGATATATTTTTTGACAGAATCTTGCCAGTATTTTTTGTAAACATTTGCAGTTTGCTTGGCTCTCTGGGGAGTTATGATTTTTTTTATTCCACTCTATTTTACTTGCTTTTACTCAACCATTATTTTAAGCTACCTGGACAACAACAAGGTGTTACATAGCTTGGATATGAGGAAGAAGCCACATCCCAGTCAGGACAGTGAAATAATGGAACTGGTTGCCCATAAACTTTGTGCAGGCTCTGTCCTTGAAGGTTTTCAAGACTTGACCAGAGAGAACCCTGAACAGTCTGGTCTGCCATTTGATCCCAGAGTTGGCTTTTGTTTGGGTAGGAGATTGGACCAGAGACCTCCTGGGGGCTTTTCCCATCTGATTGATTCTATGATTCTCCTCCTTATCTGGGGATGTAGTGAAACTATAAACAAGAGTTTGTCCTTGCTCTCCAGCACCCCTTCCACTGTCTGATAAGTGTAATGGCACTGTTCCCATTTCAGCTGTCCATGCCACGTAAAGGGTGTATGCTTCAAACATCAGGGAGAACATACTTTACGTACTTCACAGTAAATAACAATAACGACAATCTCTTCTAGCATGTGGTAAGTGACTGGATCTCATTTCTGCATTCTGTGAACCACAGGGCGTATTTCTAGCCTAACACATACATAAAAGCTAAAGCTGAACACCTATGCATTAAGAAAATCTATGTATTTATATGTTCAGTCTTGAAATGGGGATCCTTTGAAGAGAGGTACTTTTAGACCTGTGACTGCTAACACATGAAACTGCTGAAGGTGAGAATAAACTGTAAGGCAAGATGGAAAATATATTTTCTATTACAAAACTTTTAGTGGTTTGTTTGTATTGGGGCTTTTTTCCCTTTAAAAACAAAGTATTTTTGGTATGTTTTGATCCCTATTTAATGTACATTTTATTCAATCATATTAAGCAACCTGGTGATTAAAACTATCTTGTGCTTTGCCCTCATTCCACTGGATCATGGATTGCCTGTGTGGGAGATTTTAATGCATCATGCAACCTCTAGTTTAACAGCTGGAGAATACTAGCTGTGTCATCTCTTTTTTCCAAATAACTCATGTTATTAACAAGAAGTTGGTCCAGGGATTTTATCTTTCAACACTTTCTAATTTGAAATCAGTGCAAAATCTTCCTCAAAATCACTAGAAATAAATGAATAAGAAGAAATACGCTAAATGAGCTTACTGCACTATAAGAAAGCCCTGTTATGTGGCTTCTTTATATTCTGTAAAAGGCACCTTGATTTTGAATGGAGAGGCTGGCTGGCCATGGTCACAAACAAGAGTTTAGTTAAAAACACAGTTTCTCCATCCTTTAGCTGGATATATACACAAGGTTTTCCTCAAGCTATTCCTTTTGAAAGGGTTTTCTGGATGAACTGACAAAGCAGATCAGCCAGCCCAGTGTGAGAGGATGTTGACTTTCTAGGCTGTGAAAAGAGAGGTACCTGGACACTGGGATATAGCATCCTGTAATACCTAATGGTTAAATTAACTTAATGAGAATGAAACAGATCCATTCAGAGTGTGAATAACACCTTCAAATGCCAAAACAGTTCAATCAAGCATAACCACAGGAACAAAAAGCAGGTAAAAATAAATCTTTGCAAAGTTTGCTTTTGCAAAATAAAATGTAATTGTCTTTCATTTTGACATCAAAGGAATAAATCATAATTTAAAATAATCACATTCCCTTTTGAAGTCCTTATTAAAATCAGGCATTGTCCCAATGTGCATATCCTACTTCCGTAAGGAAATCTTCTTTTTTTTTTCTTTGTAGCTATAAAAAGACTTCTTTCTACTTTTTAGATAAAATTCCTGTTCTTAAGGTTGACAGGTTAAAGAAGTTGAACATCAAAAGAAAATAGACATGTTTTATTTCTGACTTATTTCAGTCAGTTTCCTTATTTGAAGAAAGAAGATTTCCTGGGCTTTCAGTATAACTGTCACTGGCCTGATACAAGTCAACCACAAAGTGAAAAAGAGTCAGAAAAAGCAATAAATGCATTAAAAAGTAAATGCAAAATAATACAATAAACAGTTAAGAAGAATGGTGCTAGGAAAAGAAGATCTATAAATGCAAAGTTTAAAAGGGAGACTAGTTAAAGAGGGAGTAAGCAAAAGATCTTCCCAGAATCCTTTACACAAGCTGTCTTGGCATCTCCTTTAATAAACTGCATTCCTTAAGGAAAGGTGTCAGAGTGTTTTTGTGGTTGGCAGCTGTCTGATTTGTCTGGCTTTCTGTGCTTCCAGAAATCTTGGAAGAAATAGAGTGTGGTGTGCAGGAGGCAATGGTTGCCTGAGTGCAGCGAGGTGAGCAGATTTGATTGAGAGGCAGCAGCTCTGAAATTCTTCAGGACTTCTGCTTCCACAAATCCCAAATAAATCAAGTTTGGCAAAAGGACTGGAATTTGAATTAAATACTTTGGGGACAGGTATTTCTTCCAGGAAATGTGCAGCATTTCAGTATTGCCTGAGAAAGAAATCTCTCACCAAAGGGAAACCCATACTGGGCGAGAGGAGGTCTCTCAGATCTTGTTTGAAATGAGTCACACAGAAAACAGCACTTGCTACAGAAGCTTTAAATGGCATCTGATATGACAACTGAAGTTGCATCTGAGGATGCTCCTCCCATCAAGCAGGCCAAAAAGCAGAGCAAAATCATTCTAGGCTGATGTTATTGGGGGTCCTGCCACTGTCTGAGGCCAAGGCAGGAGTTCAGGACTTTTCCTCAGGTGTTGGTTTCCTACTAGCTGAAACATATGTCAGAGCAAGATATTAAACATAAAGGTGGGTGCTGAAATCATGCTACTGTGTGCTTTCTCATACGCGTTATTTACCCTTGTAATTGTGGTTGCTTCTGTTTGTATTAGAGGGTGTCCTGTGAATTTGCTGGAGATTTGGCTCTTCATTTTGTGGTTCCTTGTCATCACCGACATTTAAGTAAGAAATCTTCCCATTCACAGAGAGGTAATTTTTGGAGCCAAGGACAATGCTATTTTTGCTTGTTAAGTCATAATGATATAGTTCAATTTCTATTTCTGAGAGCATAGACTGCACTAGCCATAGTAAGGTACAAACAGTAACAAGGTTACCATGAACTTCTAAATGTCCTACCTAAATGTCATGAACCAAAAATACTCTCTCTCTCTTTACTTAGTTTGCAGTCAAATAACTAATTTATAAATTCTGTGTAGAAAAGAATCAAAGTACAAATGAAATAGTTTGAGATCTGGTAAGAACACATCCTTTCCTGTTAAAGGTACACCACAGTAATGCTTATTAATTTGTTAATAGTTCATTGAGATATGATAGTGCATAAATATTCCCAAGTGCTTGAATGAATGTTCTGTTAGAGTCTTCACCTTATGGGCTATCAAACTGACAATGGTTAAGCTGTGCTTATATTCGTAATAAAATGCAATATAGAAATAAATTTGTTTCAGTGATCTGCTCTAGTTCTTGTAGTTCTTGGATTTCAAAAGTTCTATATTTCTTCAAATTTTGCTTTCAACTGAAATCAGAAGAATCGTGCAAACCAATTTGAGATGGAGATGAACTGAAAAACCTCTTAGAATAGCTATACTTCCCCCTCCCCTTGATATAAGAGTATAAATGCACCACCTACAGTGTCCCTGATACATCCCATGTACATAATAGGAAAATTCAAATAACAATCAGGTTATTTTTGGAAAATAATGATTTAGATATTAAAATAGTAATATTCCAACCTTACTGGTGAAAAAAAGGAAATAAAGCAGACTGAGCATGATTTACTGTATAAACTTTCTTTCCAATCAGAAAGCAAAGGGCTAGGAAATGCTACCAAAATATGAGAACCATGGTTTGTTCTATTGACTTAACATAGGCTTTACACCAGTGGTTTGCATAAACCATGGACAGTTGTCATTATGCTCAGCTTCAGGTAATTTTGTCAGCCAAGCTCAACTGTACTGAAGGACAAATCTCTTTTTGTATATTAATATCTTTATCTGTATATAAAACAACTGACAACTATATTTTATATTAAGTTAAATATCCAAGAGCAGGTCACTGAAGCTTTATGTATGAAAGGCGAATAGAGCACAAAGAGAACCCTTGTACTTCCAGCAAAGGTCAGTTGACCAATCCACTGAAATTGGTCTGAAATCACGTGAAAACAGTGATCCTGCACTGAGCTAACTGTTAACTTCTTACAATCTTAAATTAATTCCCCGTCATTTGGACAAAGCCTGCTATAAGAAACTCTACAATTTTAATATTTTTATTTTAAATAATGTGAAAAAATCCTTATTTTATTGTGCTAATGAGTGCAAAACTTTCCAGAGGTCTAGAAAAACCTTAACTAGGATCTTTAGAGCCAGTTAGATAGTTTATAAAATAGCATGTTGCTATGTTACTTCATTGCTGGATACAGATGGGAAAGGGTTAGCAACAATACTGTAAAAAAAAGTTACCTCTATGATTTTTCAGGTCCTAAAGGTAGCATAATTAGCTTAAAAGGAGAAGCATTTTAAAAAATACTAATCAGGTGCCAGTGCTTACAGGCTTAATTGCAGCTAGCATATGCTAGCACTTCATTAAATATAATCCAAAAATTTCAAACAAAGCACAATCAGTTAATGAAACAAATGCTGGGGTTATTTCAGTGGATAAAGCATGTGGAATTTTATAATGTGTTGTCTTATTTCATATAAAATGCAATCCTAGAAGCAGGATTTCTACCTGCATATGGCTTCCAAGATGTATTTTAAGTCACATAAAAACATGTTCATGCATGTATACAAAGTCTTGTTTTAGCAAGACAGGACAAAATATTCTCCTAACTACATATAAATACTTACATGAACACTACAACCAGCTAGTGGTTGCTGGTGTAAAGCAACCAGAGAAAACAGTTTGGCTTCAAGAAATGAATTAAGACTGTGCAGGAGAAACATAGTATCTTGTTATTCTTCATACTGTCAGTGTTGAGTTCCTTTCATAGTGAGGTATTCAACTGCATAAACAATCTTTACAGCAGATGTTAGGCTACCTCAGAAAAGTAACATACAAATTGCTGAGATGGTCGAAAACTAGCGAAAAGACACCATATACAATTAAAAAGATAGTAGAGTTCAGTACGGAGCTGGCATTACTTATTTTAAGAATTTGTATTTGTTATATGATAATTCTGGTTTCTGTTCTTTAGGGCCACTCATACATGGTAAGTGGATGCACTTTGCAGGTGCACTTGATTAATAAGAATGCAAAATCTGTTGGAACACTTGCAGAAAGCCCAGTTTGTGAGATTACCGGATGCCAACACAGGAGAGCAGACACCTGACATCCCCCCAAACACCCAGAAGGCATGAAAAGGAGGCTTGGGAATGACACAATGTATGTACAGCTTACACTTGCAGATAGAAATACTTCCTTGATTCACTGTGTTAGAACTGTACTGATCTATATTTCTACAGATAAAAAGGCAGATGTATTAGATGAGTCAATATCAGTTTTCCAGATCTGAATTTGTGTCAGTGGTCTTAGTAAATAATCTCACACTAGAGTAATTTTTTTTTTTTTTTTTTTTGACTTCTGCTTTGGATTAGGCACAATAAAACCAAGACTGTTGTTTGATTCCCAGTGAGAAACAAACACAGAACTTCATCCCAATTCATGGTACAATGCCCAAAATTTAGCATGAATCTAAGCTCACAATACAGAAAAGGCAGCACTACAAAAGAGCTATTATTAAAAGCTTTCTACTTAACCCCAAGAGAGTCACCTAATACTGAGATTTGCATGTCAACTCTTTTCTTAGTTACCTGTATTTATTTTCCCCATTAAAAAACAACCTAGAAAAACTAAACAATCCATTTGTATCCTAAATCCTGTATCCAGCGTATTCTAAATAAATTATTTAAATAAATCACGACAAAAAATAAAACTACATGAAAGCTATTCTACGGCATGATGCATCATTACCAACAGAGTCAGCAGAGATACTTTACTAATTTTTTATGAAATTTGGCAAATTTTTAGTGCAAATACACTTGCGAAATGAGAGATGGGCTGGGCAAACCAGAAATATAATAAAACCAGCACAAACTGGTAATTGGCATCAGAAATATTTTTTCAGGAATAGAATTTAAGGTCAGTTGCACTATTTCTCATTCTTTTTTCCCCTGCCTCTGCTGTTGGGGTACTTTTAAAAAGAAAATTTAGCCTAATACACTGACAAGGTATATGCACTACATAATTATAAAGTGAATTCAACTCTTAAGTTTCCATCTTTGACAAAATATTATACACTGCCATCTCCATACTGACTTGGATGTAGTCCTCAAAATGTCCTTGGCTCGAGAATGGCTTACAATAAAGTCTTGAGCCAAAGCAGGCATTTTCTTGGCAGTAGGTACAACTGCCTCTGCCCATCCCAGAGAAAGTGTTGCAATAAACAGGGCTCAGTTTATAATTTTACACAATAAATGCATTAACTATTTACTCTATCTTTTGAAAAAAATAAAACATTATTGTGTCTGATAAAAGAAGTATACAGGCCAGGTGAAATGTGAGGGGGTGGTTTAGAGAAGTACAGTTTGTGGCTGAAAAGAAACAGTGAATGCGACTTCTTAAAATACTGAGATAATTCTGTTGTGCTCATATATAAATGCTGATAAATGATGTCTTTTAATCAGAGTCCAACAGAAAATGAACCAGGATTTTGGCAAAATAAAGGTGTGTTGTTCCTCTAGCTTAATTTATCCACACAGTCCTGCAGTAATACCACAATTGTTTTCTGCCAGTTTCTAAGTAGACACAAAAGTTTGAGCTTCCTCAGTGTGTCCATTTCTTGTTGAGAAAGATATCATTGTGTTGCCTTCTGTCTTAGCAGGGAGTTTCAGGAAATCAGTTTTTATCTAGGCCTTCATTTAAAATGAAGATCAGAAAAAAAGACCGTCTTAGTCAAAAAGTCTGATTATATTAAAAATCTGCAAGAATACTGATCATTCTACACTTATACCCATTAAGTAAGGCATTAGACCAGTTGCATAGTAACTGCTGTTTATAAACAGCAATATTTTGTATACGTTTCCTATTATAAAAACTTTAAATAGCCCGGAACCCTTTTCTGCAGGAAAAAATAAATGAAAGGCAAGAAACAAAAATGTAACACTTTGAAGTGAACTCAGCTTGGACTATTTCTGTAGTATTACATCACTGCTGGGAAACTACTGTACTGTGGTCATTTACTGGAAAACTAAATGCATAGAACATGGAAGACATAAAAGTTTAATAAACTGAAGGTAAAAGCAGTGAACTATGCTAAAGTCAAATTCTGAAGGTTTTCAATTAAACTCGGCGCATTTATATACAGAAACCAAAATGGTCTTGAGAATTTTCATTTTCTTGTCATGGTTACAGACAGGTTAAATGCTTCCAAGAACTATCATTTACATTTATTTGACTTACTCAATCTTTCATTTAATGTCATTAACATATGGTTAACCTCAAATATATTTAACACCAATTTTACAGCTTAAAATAAATCCAGTGTTCCAACTCCATTTATTTGTCTCAAAGCCCAAACTGTGGGTGACGGAACAGTTCCAGTGTGCTATTAAAATCAATGAGATTCTTCTGTTGACTGCAGACAATATTGACTCAAGCCACCCATCCAGAGCCCCAGGTCTCAGGCAATGCAACTGAGCTCATATGTGTCAGAGAACCAGTGACTGGGATCCCTGTAGGACGTCAGTTCTGTTCCTGAAAGTACAGTGCAGCATCAGAATAGAGGGTCTTTCCTGTTGTCAGTGTAGCACGTATGGCTAAACATTGCAACCATTAATGGCAGCTGAGTCGTGAAGTGCAACACAGGAAAAGGTCTGTCATGATATCGATAACCACTAATGCCCTGAAGGCAGATTAGGCTTCAAACCTGTCACCTCTCCACCACAAACCTCATCTGATCTTATTTGTTCTAGAGATAGAGAAATGGAGGAAAGGGAGAAATAGTCTTCAATATTATGTGTATAAAATAATACCTTCATGTAAATATATGTTCTTTAGGTGTAAAATTTCAAATGTGTCTTTGAAATCAGGTATTTCCCATATAACTACCAGCCTATTATTCTTCTGATCGGGATTTGGCAGAGTGCTTAATGCCATGTCTTCTGTCAGATTATTGCTGCAATGTGTGCTTTCATTTCACATTTAATTAACAAGTGCACTCAAATAAGAAGTGGCAGCACCTGCTTAAACCTCCATTAGCTGCACCAGCTTCCTGAGCAATCACTTCAGCCAGCTGAAGGACAACATGAAACCAGCAGTACCCTTTCAGTGGTGTGAGTAGAGGATGGTGCCCACCACTCTAGGCATTGTGGCAGAACAGTTCTGACAAACCGTAAATAAGACTGCTGCTGGGAGGCATTCTGAGGGACACAAAGGACAGCAAAACTGGTCTTTCATTCAGAGTATCCTTGATCTCATCTGATATTACTGTGTTGTAGAAATTTAGGTTCAGCCATGCAAACAAATGTTACCACACTGTTGAGTCTTAACTGAAAAACTTCTCATTTCGAAGCAATGTTGAATGAAGTGGGGTTTTTCTTCATATAGGAAGTATCTCATCAGGCCCTGTAGTCATAGCCTGCGTAAACATAATTAAAACAATGGTGTTTTTTCTTGACTGTATTTGCTTATTTCATATACTTGTAGTATACAAGAGACCAGAACAAACCATCACTGGCAACAAATCAAAAGCCAGGAGTAGCTACCAACTGTGCAACCTATATGAACTCTCGCAACTCTTACTGTATATCTGTTCCAGCTACCATCAGTCAAAATATGTCTAACAAACTTATGATTTGTATCAGAAAAGCAAAACCCAAAACTGCAGTGAGCTACAGAAAGATAGAGGAGAGATTCAGGTTATGTTCATCATCCCTCCTCATGATAATGTGGTTAACACTAGAAAATAACTATACATAATAAAAGGTCCCATATAGACTTTTTCAGCAAGAACATTTTTGTCTTTCTAGGGGAAAAGTTCACTTACTAAGAGAGGAAATGATTCATGAAAAAGGTGTAAGCTGATCATACTTCTAGATACATCTTTGTTCCAAGCAGACTTTTCTGTAGAGACCTGGATAGCTATGATATAAATTTGTAGTTTAATGCTGCTGGCAGGTTTCACAATTTTCCTGTGTATAAAGAAATTTTCACTTTTTTGGTGGGGGTCCCCACTCCTAAACTGGTCCAATTGCGTACCAAATCTTTATGTTTTAAAGTTGTTGTTCTGGTTTTTGTTGTTTTTTTTTTTTTTTTTTTAATTTTAAAGAGCTGGAGAAGAGCTGCAGATGTGAATGTACAAGGCCTAGATTACTGAAAATCAAAACCTCAAGAACTTTTAAGAGTCTCATGAATGTTTTATCCAATGTCATAATTCTGAATGGCTAGAGTAAAGACAATAACCATACAAGTTACAAAGGTAAGTGGGCATGAAACAGGTCAAACCACAGCATTTCTTACGAACATTTTTGTGTTCTAGTATAAATTATCATGCAGTACAAGGTAGCAAGATGTACAGTTTCTTACAATCAGTTTGCATGTAAGAAATGTAGCGTTTGCTTCTGAATTGTGAAAGCTCCTCTGCGCAATTCGGTGTGTCTTACCTCTAAGGGTACTTACTCCTAGGAGACTGCCTAATGTCATTGAAGAATCCTCCCATTTTTCTTCATCATCTGTTAAACCAAAACATTTTGCAGAACAATTTAGCAATCATTAATCTTCCCCTATAGCTGTAGGTACATAGCTAATAACTCACTATGCTGGCTGTGACCAAAGAGGCTGTATTGGCAGGGCCAGGAGCAAGAGCTCAGGGAATGCATGTAAGGAGAGTTCCACCCAGGTAAGACCTGCCTTATTCTGGGTGACAGCATCTCCATTCACAGGGGTCCCAAAGCAGATTAATTCCATTTTGAACCACTCCTTACTTCCAGCACCCTCAGCATCCAGGACCAGTGACTTCTGCACACACACAAATGACTTGTTGTGTGAAAAAGTAATTCTTTCACTTGTTTTAATGCTTCTGCCTGACATGTTTTTTGTTTTTGTTATTTTTTTGTTGGTTTTTTTGTTGTTGTTGTTGTTTTGGGTTTTTTTTACATTAAGAAATAGTGAATACTTGTTCCTGGCCTACCCTTTCAATGTATTTGGTTCCTTATACCTTGACATACTCTTCTCAGTCATGTTTTCCTTGGGTCAGAGGGCTTTAACCAATTGCATCTTTCTCCAACAGAAACCGTTGCACAAATTGTTCATTATTGTTGGTACCTTTCTTGTATTTCCTATTTTTACTATCCTTTGCAAAAGGAGTTGTCTGTATTTAACAGGATTTGGACATGATCTGCATTTCATACAGTGGAACAATTTTATTTCATAACAACGTTTTTGTCTTATTTTTTCTCTTTCCTTTCCTAGACCATCTGTGAACGTGCTGAGCAGTGAAAGTGGTTGCATAGACCCCAAAGACTATTGGAAATTCCTTCCATTGTGGAGCTATCTCCTAATGCACCTTCTGTTTTACCTCAGCACAACCTATTTTATGTATTTGATTTATAAGCCTCTCATGAGGGCACTGTCATGCTTAGCACATTTACTGACTTCTTCAGAGAGCTCCCTACGAGATCTGAGGAATTCTTTCCATCTACAATGTTGTTTTGAAATTATATGTCTGCATTATATCCTACTTCATCACATCTACTATGTTTTTAAACAATTCTACTAATTTACCTCACATAGGTTTCAAATTTATTTTATCTTTTGTTTCTTTTGAGAGTTTTTTGTTGGTGGTTTGGGGTTTTTTTTAATCACTTTTACTATTTGCCACTTCTTTGCTCCTCACACAAAGTGAAATGACATGTTATACTACAGGACCAGTTGGTATTTTTGCTGTTGAATACTTTTAGGCTGAAAATCATTTGTTCCTGTTTACTCCTTACTACATGTATCGTCTACCATTTTTTCAGTCAGCCCTGTTTGAATGACATTTTCATCTGAGAAAATTCCTCCAGCTCATCCATACAGCATGTGAGTCTCCATAACTTTCTCCACTCAGAAATATTTGTGACTATATTTATCCAGCTTATCTTCTCCTCTTGCCTTTCTTGAGCTACAAACTATGTTTCAGGACTAGAATAGTAAGCGTGTAATAGATCAGGAGATCTGTGAAAGGTTTCTGCGTACAAAGAATTTCACAGTGAAGCAGGAAGCCAGAGTCAAACTTCCAGATTCCAAGTTCAGTGCCTAACCTCCAGCATCACTCCTCCTAATTCACAATAAACAAACTAATTAGTGTCCACGTACTCTCCTTTGAGGTGAAACTTACCTTTCTTGTTTTAATAGGATTCACGCAGGTGAATTTAGTGGCATGGAGGTGAATTTTTTCTTTACACAGAAAAATGCAGACTATACCTCTGTCTGCTTGAGCAGCATACACCTTTGCTTTAATCGCACTGATGACTTGAGGAGTTAGGTCAGAAACGTGTATGATCCTGGAGCTTAACATGTTGTGACTACACATGTAAAAGGACTGAATGTAAGAAATACTGACATGACATCCTGATGCATTTCTTAGTGTTCATAAAATACCTCACAAAACTGCTCCAGCCCACATCAAGCAATAAAGAAAAATATGGTTTGGGTATTTTGATTGGGATTTTTTCTTTCTTATTTAAACCTGTGTGGTCCTATTTACTACCACTGTGTTTTAAAAGTGAATATTTAATATAAATGATGAAACTGGAAATCTGAAATCTAGGGATAACCAGGTAATTAATGCATTTTTATGCTACAAAAATCCTTCTGAAAATTAAATAGATATTTTTCTATTTTGGGCTGAATAGGCTCATCTATCTCAGAAAGTCAATGGTAGGAAGCAATGGTTCCCCACTAGCTATCAGATGTGTAAACTATTTGTACTGCACAATCCTTTTTGCCCTGTAAAAGCTGACATTGCTTGTGAACGTATTCGTTATATGGCAACTTAAATTAATGTTTAATATTAATTTTTATTTTGTTTTCTTTAGCATGTTTGTAGCAATGTTAGAGTTCACAAACAGAAGACAGCTCATCTAAATTCACATCCCTAACCATTTGAATGGCTTCTTTCAATTCATTCAGTCCCATGAGGTTATTCCAAGTACTTTTTTTTTTTTTTAGCTTTCATTTCCTCCCACTTGTCTTCCACTTACACAGAAGACTATTTTTTTTTCCACTGAAAATGTCAACATTTATTGCTTTGTTGGGCCACCCCTGAAGAAAAAAAAAAAAATACCCAAGGTGTCAAGTCTGCTCTCTTCCTTTTCCTGCTCTCCCTCCCTCTCCCATAAATCAAATCAAGGTTAAATAAATATTTTGCTGTGAGTCCTAGTACAGGTAGATCTGTCAACATTTCCTTATGCCTTCTCATACAAAATTTAAATACATACAGGAAAACTCTATAAAAAATTCTTTGTCACCAGTTCTACAGATTAATTTTTGGTTTAATTATTAATTATTGTAATATATCATAACAACAGTCCTAAACATATTTTTATTTTTCTACCCAGCCTCCCAAGCCACTTGGGAATAGTCAATCTATCTGGTGTCAAGTCTTCCAAGTCTGAATACAGAAATCTATATCCAGCCTTATTATAGACACGTGAGAAGAACACCATACCCTCTAATTGCTCCAAGACATGATACAATAACAGTCCAAATGTTCTTTCTATTCAAGATCTTCATCAGCTAATTCCCCAGTAATAATACATTAAGCACAAAGACAAGAAAATGTTGAATAGGGGAACAGTGATTTTATTCACACATATACATATATACACTTCACATAGGAAAGGATAAAAAAATCTTGCATGAAAAAAAAACCAAAAAGGAGTATGGCAGAACTTGTGAAAGTACAAATTATAAAGAACCAATGAATATACCTGATCAGTTTTCCCAGTTTCAGGTTAAGACCATGTGCAAATAACTTATGTTTGCCTGCATTGATTAAATGGCTGAATGGGGGGTGGGGGGGGGTTCAGCTCTTTCTGTCTCTTCACAGTAGTGTTCTCCTAGATTCTTTGAACTCCCATTTCTTCAGAGTAGAGTAATTGATAACTCCCTTTTATGTTTTGGGGAACCTCGGTGAAATCCTAATACAAGGAGGTCTTTCCCGTGTTGCAGAAGGTATTTGGTTTTTTTTTCCTGTTTGTTTGCTTTACTATTCACTTTTTATAAAAAGTGTATTTCAGTTTATTACATTTCTTTAGATAGGCTGTATGTAATATAATGGTTTATACATTCTTAATGATATCGTTTTTTTCAATAGCTGGAAATGTGTTTCTTTAATAACATTTGAATAACACCTTAGGAAGTGGCTGCCTGATGTAAAGGTACTGTTGGCAGCATAAAGGTCCTTTTATAGCAGTGCCACTAGAATTCCAGTGTTTGTATAAAATGGGAAGACTGTGGGAACCTCAGGCTTGAAGCTGCTGGAGAAGTAGTTTAGTAACCAAACCAGCATTTTGTTACTGTCATTAGCTGACTGTGGTGTTTGCACACACTTGAGAACTATATAGTTCAGTGCAGAACAGTGAGAGCTAATTGGATCATTATAATCTGGGGGAAGGTTGCTAGTGAATTATCCCCATAAAGACAGTTGAATTATTTTCCTAAGGGTGCATAGACTATTCCAAAGCTGCTTAAAAATCAAATAATGAAGAAGTCTTAGTTCATACCAAATCTCAAGTGTGAATTCTTACTTTTTTTAAGTAGAAAGCATTTAGCACAAACATGTATACATTCCAAACACATTTATGAATATGACATTATTGATAGCAATAGGGACTATGTTCTCTCAGCATCCTGAAGGATTAGGCCCCCAAAATATATATATTTGCCCACCATTTCAAGATCAGAGTGGGCAAAACAAAACTGAAAAACATATATAAAATATTAAGAAAGCTATTATATTCAAATAAAGATTGTATGATAATGATTGATCAATAACATTTGTCAAGGCAACATCCTTTAGAGGCCATAACATTAAAGTGAAAGAGAACTCAAAAATGCTTGACTGCATTTCCACACCAACACTAATCAGCTTTAATGCACAGGGCAAGTCATTTCCCTTGACTCTCCCAAAATCCTTACTGATTTTGAGCAAAGTGATCATAGTGCTAGGGGTTAAGAAAGTGTGTATGCTTTTGTAGGATTGTGATTTGAACTGAAGGCAAACAAAGGTTAGTAAAACTTGCCATGTAGGATCATTTGAACTTCTTCACAGCGGGAAGTGATTTTCAGTACATGTTTTGGTCCAGAACAACCAGACCATGATTTTCACTAGTTTCATCATCTGAGTTCAATATAAATAACCACCACCTTTATATTTAATAATATTTGGCAATAAACACTAGCTGATAATAAATTGCACTTTTTTTTCTTCGATATTTAATCTTTCTCTATTTGAAAAAGAAAAGAGGTCTGCATGGAATTGTATTTCAGCTAATGGAAGCTGATAAGGTTCATTCTCACAGAAGCTGTTTTGCTGGCTCGGTGCCTGTATTTTGCAGAACAAGTCAGAAGTCAGGCTCCAACCCATTTACTCTGATGAAAGAATTCTGAAATATTTCTCCATAAAACTCAGCATGATCAATACAGTAAACTAAATGAAATGGCCTATTTATTTTTCTGGGGAAAGGTTTTCTTACAGAGGTCAAAAAAAAAAAAAAAAAAAAAAGGAAAAGGTAAGTATTTAACTAGTTAAGCAAGGAAAAATGATAAATGAATTGATAAGCAGGTCATATATATTATCCTGCATTGGTAATCTTTAAGCAAATTAATTGCAAAATAAAGATATTAATTGCTGAAAGTACTTGCAAGTAACAGTTATTTTTATTAAAGTTTTAATGGATATTCTTCCTATCAGTGGGTACACAACAGAGCAAAGAAGCAGAATAACGTGGGCAGAGGCATGTTTTTTTTTTCATTTGTTTAAATTGAGAATATAATGATGATATTACCAAGTGCTTGCTTGTTTATTTCTGTCAAGATACAGACATACAAGTAGTCTGAGGTTTTTAACTGCAATCTAAACTTACTGTGCTATGATGTTTCTAATTACATTTTACAAGATATACAATTCTATGGTTAATAACAAGAAATGAGATACTGGAGACTTAAACCACAGTATAGAACCGAAATGCATACAATCAGAAAGCATTGTTTTTAAAAATGTGTCTTTCTTCAAATACTGAGATGTGGAGCATTTTAAGTAAAACAAACGTAACAGACTTACTGAGACTACTAGGAGAAATGATGGACTTACATGAATTTACTTTGCATTTAACAAATCAAGAGAATTTATACATGGTTTGCTGATTCACATCAGTTCTGAGTTAGATTGCGGTCTCATGCCATAATGAATCTTATTCTACGGATACCTTCCAACTAGAGAGCGCAAGCAAATATTTGTTGTGATACTTCAGGAATTGGGTGCAAAGTGATTTAACTTCTACCCGCTGCAGCCATGAGTGACAGTGGACACAAACTACTCTAGTCAAAATAAGAATCCAGCCCCTTTACATGTAAAAGCAGATAATAGTTATGCATATGCAACACTGCCAACATAAAGATCACGGATTAGAATAGAAGATTAAATCCACTGTAACAGCACTGCTAATTTTTACACTCAAATACCAGAGAAAGGTACTTCTTGTCTGTAAGAACTAAGGTAGTAAATAGGTGCTTACGACATATTCTAGGACACCAACGTTAAAATCTACGAGTAATTATGGAAAAATTGCCAAAAGTAATACTTCCATATCTCAGGGAAGACAAAAGTAGAGACCTGTTTCCAATGGCAATGGCTGATATAGATGTCACACACTTGATTTTGTTTTCATTCTAGAACCTCCATCCATACCAATATCTCTGTCATAATAAAATCCAGTTTAAAAGGATATTAATACAATAGATTTTGATTGTATTGTCAACTGGATGAAAAAAGAAGATCTAGGATTTATTTCCCAATATTAAGCAAATATGTACCTCTTTTCTATTTAGAACAGAATTCTTATCACTTTCTGGGTGTTTTTTTTTTTTTGTAATATCAAGAACACTCCAAAATCTTTTGTTATAGTTACAATTTAAGTACATTTATGTCTATTTTGTCGTATGTACGAGGAATTTAATTAGTGAAAGTGATCAACTGCAGTTGTAAGACTGTGGTAAAGAAGCATTTTAAACATGAATCAGTAAAGTTATTGCTCTTCTTACTGTATTTACCTTATCTTCCAAAGGCCTCAATTTGTTATTGGTGTGGTAAAATGAGAATGTTGTGTTAAATTTGTAGTTACTAATTTCTTCATAATGATATTATATATTCAGAAAATGCAACGAGGATTTTAGCTTCCTATGAGAAAGTTGTGAGAATATCCTTGAAAAATTTATGACAGACAAGACAAAATGTAAACAAGACATAAAATGAGAAAAATTACAGTAATTTGTAGTTGCCAATAGGAGGACTGAATGGACTAAGATAGCCACAAAAGACCTCTACATGCCTGAAACAAAGCAGCTTGTAGGCTTCAGACAAATGTTCTTTTCAAGTGATTGACTCCCACAGAAAGTAGAATGCCATGATTTATTCCCATTGGATCTTACTGCACTTTTCAGTTCCTGTTACTTTCACCAATTAGTCTACCATGGCCCAAACAAATCCTGCTCACAGGTAGCTGACATTGCACATGTTGCTTGATGCTCACATGTGCGTGTTGCATGTTACAGCTCCTGGATGGGTCTTTTACAGATTCTGTAAAAAGGAAAACTATGTCCTTCACACAAAGGACATTCCAGCCAAATTTCAAACTTTTACTCTTAGCACAAGTTTGAGCTGTTTAAACACACGTTAATAGAATTAATTTCAAATCCTAAAATACTTGATTTTCTATTGTCTTTTTTACAGAAATAGTTGGGCATTTTAACTGAAATTTGCCTCCAGGAAGGAGGTGTGAAATATCAGCTCAAATCATCTGGCCAAACTCAAGTAATTGCAAACAGTCCAGTCGAAGAAAGTATTTGGAAACCTGGATGACAGCAGAGACTAGCATCATTACCTACCTCATCAAGGAAGTATGGGAACCTTATGTGGTTTTATTAAGAGTACTCAAAATTCCATTTAATTTGGAAAGATAAAAAAAATAATATGTACACTTCATTAGATTTTTTATTTTTAATTATTGACAAACACTGACCAAGATCTCTGAAGGGAATAAGAAATGTTTTGCCATGTCAAGGTTACCTGTAAGTACAACTCATTTCATAACAGATGCGCATCTTTTGCTTGGCACCAGCAGAATTACTTTCTACATACTGACACAAGCACATAAAAATTGTTTTAAAAGCAGTTTGTTAAGCAAGACACTTCTGCCCTTTCAGAAGAAAGGTAATCCCTTCTGTTGTAAAGGGATTTATGTTTGCATAAACCAAGGGGCACCAGCAAAAGTAATTACAATTGATAGCATAATGGCAAAGTAGACAGCAACAGAGCATGCCTATTTATTCTTGGAGGTAAACAAGGGATTCTTTCTTAGGAAATGGAGTCAAAACCAATCCTCAAAGCTCATCAATATATTCTGAGTTAAAAATAAAAATACATTGTCTCAAGAGAAAAAAATAATAAGTTACCTCAAGAGAAAGTACAGTTTGTGCAACATATGGTTGATTAATACAGAAATTAATTTTTCTAGTAAAGGACTCTGTACTCAGTAGAGTTGCCTTTCCAGTTCTGGAAGACTTCAAGAAAATGGAGTGACAATATTTTCAGCAATAAGAGGGAGAGGAAATGAATAGACTTTAGACTCCTGCAATGTTTTGAGTAATAATATAATTGAGAATCAAGGATCAGTTTGCTTGATACTGTTAGCTTCTTGCATTCTGATGGTCTCCTGGGATTTGCACAGTTCCAGGATTCCCCTTCTACAGAAGGGCCAATGACGATCTCCAAAACAATAGGAGCATCAAAGAGCAGAAACTTGCAACACTTTTTTATTTGCATGTAACTATTTCTACACAGCTGAGATTGGACTGCTGAATGCATTTGAAAGAACTAACTTTGAAAAGTGATGAGTAGTATTTGGCATATCATGCCAGTTCTTTTTATCTGTGCAAATTGTTTTAAAGCATTAAGCCACAAAACTAAGGGCAAAGTTTGCACAGAAGTAATATTGCATCAACCAGAATTAGATTCACCTTCTGTCTAGATAGTATTTTATCAACTAGAAGAGAGCCCTTGGTAGGTATAACCGAATTTTTTAAGTACAAAAATGTAATTATGCTACTTCTCCTGACAAACTTGTGGACATAGCAGCTTTTTAGCAATGCAGTGACAAACAATACCACACAGTTACTAGTTCTACATAGTATCCCCTTGCATTCTTTGATATGCAACTTCTGCACTCATTGACCCACATACGTCTGAAAAAGACGTTCACCAAGAGACAAGAATACTCTTTACAGCTTCATATTGCAAAACACACAGGCGGTTTCATTCCTGAAATAGTTAAGCTCTTCATTTCTGTACTGCTACACATTATTAGTTCAGGCTCACAGCCCACCAGCAAAGTGATTTGTGTGCAATCTTCCCAGTTCAGGTGTTAGTTAGCAGTCAGGTATTTAGCGGGGACTCCCAGCGGAGACCTATAAAACTGACCGGAGTGCTGCCTCTCGATAATAACCTATTTTCAGAGCACAGTCAGGAAGGCTTCCTCACTATTCATCAAAGGTGTGTGAGTGTTTATACTGGCAGCGCTCACTGGGATGAAGACCTGCTGGCTGTTTGAGCGTGGTGCGTAATGTGCTATGAAAAGGGAGTTCAGAGCGTGAGGCCCAAGTGTGCTCCGTAGGCCAGTATTTTAGCCACAACTGATGGAAAACCAGGATTGTCAGGTCAGGCCTGGGCTGTGATGTCAGAGCTATATTAGCCTCAATGAATCATTTTATCTCAAGCAGAGCCTGCCATGGTCTCGTGGAAGCTCCTCTCTTAGACTAGCACTGAGACTTGCTTTCAAACCCCAGCCAGATCACACAGTCGCAGGTGCCGTGAAGTGCCCAGGATCAGTGAAGTGCCCAGGAGCAAATGCCACAGCACAGGCCATCCCTACACCTCTTCAGCAAAGCTGAGACACCAAAATATTCCTTGGTGGAAAGCACGCAAAACCACATTTTTCTGACCTTGCATTTCTGGCATCTGCCAGAGATTCAGCTGGTAGCCTAATCTTATCCTCATGCCATTTTATTTCAACACCAAGAAGCCAAATAAAGTTGCTGAGAAGAGAAATCCACTTATTGTCATTAGATTTATCACCTTTTTTAACTGCAACCAAGAAAAACACTGAAAAAACACTCGTATTTTCAACTCCTGTATTTCAAGTTGGTCTATTCTTTAAGGCCATCTACCCATAAATTTTGTGAAATAGAGGAACAGTTCTATTATGCTTTGGCAACTTACCATATATATTTTATTTTATTTTGTTTGGCTTAAGATTTTCTGTCACCATGTCTCCATCATACTGTAGGTTCACTATAAACTTTTTCTTACATTGTTCATTTAAAAATACCCTTATCCTTGAGGTCCTATTCCCATGAGTTTGCCAGCTCTTCAGGAGAAGATTTGACAATTATTTGACAATTGAAAACATTGTTGAAAGTTCAAGCTGACTCCCAAAAAGCCTGAAGCTGACTGAAACTGTTGCAAAAAAATACTTCTTTTACTGTAATTGTGAGATTTGAGGACTTGTGTGTGTGTGTCTCCTCTTTTCCTTTCTCTCTCTTTTTTTTTTTTTTTTTTTAATAGTGACAAAAAGGGATCAGAGAAGCAAAACAAAAAAAGGAGATAGAAATGGGAAAGGAGAAATAACCAAGAGCTGGAAATAGTAATTTTTTTGTAGAAGTAAAAAAAAAAAAAAAAGTTTTGTTTTGTTTAAATCAGCTATATGAGTAGTTCAAACCACATAAGACTTTGACTTAACTCTCTTCATTATGCAAAACTTGACTGCAGCTGTCTCATGGGGTGTTTGTACTCTGTAGCCTGGAGAAAAGACAGAAGGAAATGAGTAATGAGACATGCTATCTCTTACCTGCTATCTCAGTGCACTGGGATCTTCTCTGAAGTTTTCTCAGTCTGTTTTCATATAAATTCCTAACTTCTGTATTTAAATTTGAATTCTGGGTTGAATAAGCCCCAAGACTTACAGTGAAGCATAACAGACTGCCAAAATTTTATGCAGCTGTAAATCAAGCCCACTAAGAATTCCTGCTATCACCACCTAAAACAATAGATTGGCCAGGTTCTTTTAAAATGTGACCAGGCTGTCTCAGTTCAATGTGCACTATCTGGCCCAAGCTGAAAATCATTTTATTCTAAAATTAAGTAGAGTTTTGTCCAGACTTATTTCACAGGTCTGATGAATGGAAGTAACTGCATAACAGGAAACTAAGCAGTGATGGTCTACTACCCAGTCAGCATATTTTGCCCATTTATTAAAAAAAATATATTCATATTTTATTTTTCCATTATTAAATAAAATAATTTTATGACTGAATTAGACTATAGCAATCGACAGAAATTTGAGACTTTTTCAAAATCAACATGTGCCCCACCTCCATTTATCCAACCTGAAGCTGCTGTTCATCTCTGATAGCTCACTCTGCTTTCCCAGTAGTGCATTTACCAACACCAAATCAAATCATGGTGAAGGACTTGTGGTGTTCAGATTCATGACTCAGAGGATTTTTACTGAATAGACAGCAGGGGTTTTTTTTCTACCACACTTTCTAGATGCTCATCCTCCAGAAGTTTCATTCAACATTCCTGTGGCTTCTGGTTTGGTTTGGTTTTTCAAAAATAAGTGCTTGCTGCCTGAGTTGTTTGTTTCTTTTAAATAAGGCAAAAGTGCCTCCAAAATATGATTTAAGGCATATTCTCACAGCATTCGTTAAGAATCAGCTATGTTAGTGAGGTATAGACTTGGTTCTCAGCCTCAGCTCTAGCTGTTCTCGAATCTCATCTACAGAGGGAAGCTAAATATTACAGAACTATCAATATTTCTACAAAAGACATTTTTTGTGTGTTGCAAGCCATAAAATTAATCAAACTTTAGCTCTACACATATAGTTCTTAAAGGTAAGCCCTCTTAGCATGCTGTTCCACAATCTGAACTTTGCTAGAAAAACTTATAATTTTACCTCCTCAGAAGTATTTGCTTATGCTTTATGAAATTTACATCTATTAAAATCAATATAAATAGAAACACAAAACAAATAATTATTCACTAGTACATTAGAAAGAGAACTTCTATCACCATTGCAAAAAGTACTACCTACAATATCAGCAATTACCTGACAATAGTTTTTGGCTTGAATTTGTGAAAATACATAATGAATTATGATCACAAATTTTAGGCTTAGAAATATCTTGGTCAATTTGTAAAGCTCAGTGCAGAGGTGTAAAGTGCTACATTTGGGTAAAGGCTGACTATATCAAGCCCATTTACCTCATGTTGTGGTAGTCTATCTGTACCAAAAAAAGAGTGAGATACTTATGTGGAAGAATCGGCCTTATTTACAGTTAGATGAGTAGCATATACCTATCAGAGATTTTTTTTTTTTCATTTGAATAGCTGTGATGGTTAAAGAATTACACACAAGCACTCGTGGAATGTTCTATGTTAATGATAAACTGATGAAATGCTATTGTGCTGTGTAAAGTTGTCTTCAATAATTTTATATGTAAATTGAAAAATAGATAAATCTTTGTTACTTTTCTAATTTTACCCTGAAGACATTAAAGAATTCATATTGAAAGCTCTTTGCATAATCAAAAGTGCAAACAGATCTTGAAATTCCTGAAGTTATTGTTGTCCCATGTGGAACATATGAAATATTCAGGGATTTTATTTCAGCAGTTAAAGAGATGTAGTAGAACACATGGAGACAAACTGAGGAACTGGCAAATGTTTCTAGTTTGTCCTGCGCTGTAGTATCAGCCAGTTTTAGCTCTTGTTGTACACTTGTAGTTTCTCATGGACTTTTTCTTTTTTCCTACCACTAGCTATAGGAACACTAGGAAGAAAATATGTGAATTATTATTCATGCATCTTTTGCACACCTGAAAAATATAAATAATAAAAACAGAGTCTGCCATTGTAACTATAGGTTGCCACAATATTTCACAGAAAGTTCCTGGAACAGGAAAATAAGACACTGAGGAAATTCCATCAGCTGGGAAGTAACAAGGGAAAGCATCAATTTTTCTTCCTGTGTAGGTGAAAAAGCAGAGTGTAAGGGAATGCAGATTCATACCTTGCTACAGTGGAGGAAAAAAAGAAGCATTTTAATTTTTTTATTTTGTGCTGTTTGTACAGATGAACTAGTAATCTTTTAGAATACATGGATATATATCAATTATCTATACAGAAAACTTCATTTTTCATTCCCATCTCCACGAAAAAGGGAGTATGTTATGCATATATTCTTTTAAAATGTGAAAACATTATTAATTGTTCTGCAGAAAGATCATTAAAAATGGCCTTTACACGTAGACTTTAAAGTGATGGTACTTGGGGCCAGTCATATGTTGCTTAAAAGTATGAACTTATAGTTACATTCCATCTGTCAAGAAAAACTGAGGAACATGGAGGGAAATCAAAGTCTTGCTGAAACTGTGGTCAAAACTCTGCACTGGTTTGAAAGAGGGGAGGATTTCATTGTATGCTCAGTTCCTCCACGGCTTCTGTCAAGTAGTGTTCTCCATTGACAGCTGGGTGATCTCTGGAATACAACATTAGCGACCAGGAGGTAGATCCAGCATGGGGTTTAGGCACTTGGTGGGGGACATGAAATTAAATCCAAAATTTAATTAATTAGCTTAGCTACTGACTTACTTAGGAAACAAATTTCCAAGGTTTCTCAGCTGGCATATTTAAAATACTGCAGCCACAGGAACATCCTGCTAATGTTTGTTTCAGGATCTCGGCTCCAAAGCTGTTTGTGAACAACCCAGGGCATAGATTGTATCTAAGCATGAACAGGCTCCAAAGACTGGGTAGTTCTCTTCCAAAAGCTTCAGCCTTGTAGATATTCTTAGAACATGTCTAAGTTATGCCAACAGAATTCAGGACAAAATTCAGTCATAGTTGCTTCTTTTTTTTAAAAAAAAAAGAAGGCAGTCGAAGGAACTGCTGTTCTTGTGAAGTAATTGATTGTGAAGGAATGGAAAAATGCTCCTGTTTGACCTGGAACAGAGAGTTCTTAGAGAGTATGGTGAGGGAGTGATTCCTTCTCCTTCCAAAATACAGAATGAGAAACCATTCTAAGCCACATTTTAAACTTTAAACCTTTAATGAAGACTCAGTTGCTTGAAAATACAAAAATGCAGAGCAAGACATCTGCTGTGTTATTTGCTAGCTGTAGACCAACTGATATAACCACAGTGGAAAAATGAGTTTTCACTGTATCTTCAAGTGGGAATGGGAACTGTGGATCATTGGGAAGGAGTTGTGCCGTAGAGAATAATCATAAGAAATTCACTAGTAGCTGTGACAACCCCAGACTAACAGATGAATGAGGAGCAGGGTATCCCACATACTGTCAGAAAGACTTGATAGGACTCAGTCTTTTTATTTTAACAAGTGCAATGATAGTTGTAGAGTCTCTAGACCTTGATTACCACTTCTTTGTTTTCAAACTGAATACAGTTTGCATTATATTGCAATCACATTATTTTATCATGTCGTCTTTCTGTTGGATTGTGACCATGGTCCTCTCTGATTTTTTCATGTGTAACTGAGATTTTGTTGGATGATGAATATAGGCTTTCTGCTCTTGACTGAGTAGCAATAGTGCTCATTGATTTTAAAAATGCTTTTATAAATTTTTAATGACCTTCCTGCTGCCTCCTGTTCAAAATGTGTATAAACTGTTGTTAATAGTACGCATAAGACTGGGGTTTGGAGTCGTTTGCTGGTTTTCTTTCATTTTCTGAGACAGTTACATCGTATCTTCTTTCTTAATGAGCATGTGGACTTTTGGTTTGTACAGAGAAGGCTAAATAAAGTTCTATTAAGACAAAATGGGAATTCAAGTATTCTGCAAATATAAGAAAAATATTTCTGTTTTTAACTAAGGGAACTCAAGTCCAGGTTTTAAAGGTAATTACAACTGCTTATGTATTAGCTTTCAAATTTCTAATTATAAATAAGGAATTCTCATTGTACCAAGAATTATATTAAGAACACACACAAATTGATTTTGTTACTTCTTTATTATTTTTTATTATTATTTAGAAGAAAAGATTACTATAGATAAGAGATAAAAAGAAAGAAGTAAGGGTTCATTAATTAAGATAAATAAATTCAAGAACAGATCTAGACTACTGGATAAACTGGACTTTTTAATACTGTCAAATATGAGGTTTTCAATGAAGATTTATCATTTTAGCACAAGATTTAAGCCTTTTGCCCCTTTTTTTGACTTGAATTCCTATTTTTCCTCTTATCAATGGAAGATTTTTTATTATTATTATTTTAATGTTCCTATACATTCAGTCAGGAATCTTGATGTATCAATTTGAACTCTTTTTTTTTTTTTTTAACTTTTTCACATTTGCTGTTTTGTTCTCTTTATTTAAGAAAGATATAAATTAAAAAACTCTCACAAACCATTGTCTTACCAGCTAGTTTCTGAAAAGTACTGTTCACAGAAGTATTTAGGATAACCAGCATCCTTAGTTAGCTGTATTCTTCCATTTTCCAAAGGTGTGAAACAAAAGATGTTAAATTTGTGGAATAATGCAAGATGAAAATATTTCAAAGGTATGAAACAAAGGGAGGCAGTGTACTGATTTCAGCTGGGATAGAGTTAATTTTCCTTATAGTAGCTTTATAGTTTTGGATTTGTGACCAAAACAACATTGATAACACACCAGTGCTTTAGCTAATGCTGAACAGTGTTTACAAAGCATTTCTACCTCTCTACACCGCCCCACCAGTGAGCAGGCTGGGGGTGCACACGAAGCTGGGAGGGGACACAGGTGGGACAACTGACCCCAACTGACCAAAGGTTTATGATGATAAGAAACATAGCTATCTCATTTTAGTCTTTTCTAGATAGTCAAAAGAAGAAAGTACAAAAGTACAAAAGAACAAGTACAAGCCTATAAAAGAACAAAGAACAGTGAGAAATGCAGTCCTGTTTATCAGTGGTAACTCTATCTCTGGGTCAGGCTTTTTGTTTAAATGAGAAAGTATGCAACCAACATCTGTTGTGTGCTCACTAAGTGAGAAAGAGGAAAGATAAAGCCAACCCTCAGAGGCATCTTCAGAGGACAGTCAAACAAATATTTGTGCTATGTAATTCTGTTTTATTTTGTGGAGATTTGGGGAAATTAAATACAGAGTTCTGGGAAAAGAAGCTTTTTTTTTTCTTCTTTTGGGTTATAAGTTTCACGGATATGGCTTTTGATTTACTTTGGCCTTCTCAGACTAGATTTTCAAAATAAGCAAGTAATACTTTAAAACAAAACCATTCACAGAAATGGGAAAGCAAAGAAAAAAAAAAGGCACCAGAGGCCAAACCATGCTGAAGTAACAGCTATAGATACAGAATTAAGATTCCTAACTACAAATACATTCAGTTTTAACTTGCACAGAGTTTATGATCCCAAAGAGTACTGAACTCAGTCAATGGAAACTTCAAGTGAGAGCACCACACCCCTCACCTATTGAAACCAATCCAGGAAAAAAACAAACCTATGGGTCATCGAGTCTTTCTAGTATAAAATCTACTTTATTCTAAAAAGTAAGAAAGAAAAAAAAAGTACCCAGATTTTTGTCACAAACCTGACCTTTTTTCTTTTGTTATCTATAACACATAATGGTTCTTCCATTCAAGAATCCGTTTTTCACCAAAAAAGTATTTGTCCTAGGGAGAAAATAAATACAGTATTAGCAGTTTGGCACATATCCCACATTGACACCTTTCTTTCTAAAGTTAATGAGGAGTGTAAGAGCATTATAGCCTCAAAGAAGGAAAGAAGAAACAGAATGTCACTATGGAAGGAAAATGGCTTGCTTCTTGGTTTTTTGCCATCTTAATATATATGAGCCAAATAGAACATGATATTCGGTTTTGTGTATTTTATAGAATATAAAGGTATATAAAAATAAAGTATGTATAAATAAGGAATCATTTGTGACCTAAACCTTCATGAGACATAAAGTTATTTTTCAAGGTTGTTTTTTACAGCACTTGCTACCTTAACATAATTTCTAGGAATTGTCTAAGAACCTCGTTCCTATACAATTTAAGATACATTTAACAATATAGTAATAGATTTTTGCCCTGTTTTGTTTTCCCTAGATAATTAGAGCAAAAATTATGAACAGACTTATGTGTGTACTGTTCATTTCTATGTTGATAAGTCTAATGTATTCTACGCTGGGTCATGGAAATTGAATGCTAACATCCATTGGCATTTCATTAGCACACTGAGAGTGAAATCACATTATTGTTCTCTCCAGGAAGGTGAACCTTCTCTGCACCATCCTCATGAGAAGTACTTTGGACATGTAAAAGATGTGGTCGAGGCTGTACTTAAGGCAGAAAAGGTCATGAAACAATTTAACAAAAGCCAGTTGTCATCGTTGGGGTTTTCTCAGATGCAATAGAAAGCCAAGTTTCAACCCCCAAAGTTAACAAAGAAAACATTGTCTCGCAATGTCAGTCTATAAGATACTTAATATTTGTTGACAAATGCAGTCTGATGTGATTAACAAATATTAGGGTGGTGAGTCAGCACTTACTTTCAAGATGCTTGGAGACCAGCTGAGGGCAAAACTAAGGCTTCCCAGACACCAGCAAAGCATGGCAAATCACAGGTTTCAGTTGCCTCTTTCTTACTCTTTAACCTTTCTTCCTTTGGAATTTAATATTCTTACTTCCCACAGAAAACAGGCCTTATTTTTTTTTTCCCCTCTAACTACCTTGGGAAGAGTGGGGTAGTTAATATTTTAAAAACAAAATAACTTTCACTTTTGAAACAAAAAAACACAAGTCAGTGAGGTATAATTCATGCAGGTTTTTAAAAATAAAATTGTTTTATAAATAATTCCTTGAGGACTTTTTTTCTGTTTTGAGTTTAACTGTGGATTTTCACACTCTATGTTGCAAGTGCTAAGTCAACAACATTTTGTTCTAGTAGTTTATATTGACCTTAAAAAGTATCTACAACTGAAGAAGTTTCCTGTGGCCACTGATTTTATATTGTCTGCATATTGTTCTCTGAGCAAAAAGTAAACAATATTAATGCAATTTTAGTTATTATGATGAAATGGTCTAATTAGAAAAACATCTATGTTCATTCCATTTCAGCCTGTGCAACATTCAACTAAAAAATAGTCCAACTCCTACTGTGCAGACCCATGCAGTAACAAAATATTTATACAATAATGTATTAAAAATTACTACCCATGTATGCCCATATTCTGCCTTTTGTGGTTATTCTGAATACAGAAATTATCTGAGAGTAAATAAAGACTACGCTAGAGACAAGCCATTTCCTCACAGCAACTCTCAATTATCTTCCTGTGTATATTTTCCTTTGCATCCATGCCCCCTGTGCCAGCGTATCCTGGTGTCCGCTTTCTTCCTCTCCAGCCTCCAGAAACACTTTTTTCTTGATGCCTTTCTGTTCCTCTCCATCTTGTTCATCTCCATCTTGGCACCAACCAAGAAAGCATTTCCCTAGAGAAGCAAAAGGAGTAAAGGATGAGAAAGAGTTGAAGTCTCCCTCCGCAGCAATGTGTTGGCAAAAGGCTGGATAACAAATCACTTTGAGTGCATGAGAATAAAATGTTGTTCTAGCCCTGAGTATAAAGAGAACATGAAAAGAGAACAAAAAGGGGAGGAAGCCTCCCTTCTGCTGCCTTTTTCTTACCCTACCTTTGCTCCCCATCAGTATATATAACCCAGCTCCACTAAAGAAGATGCTTCCACTTGCCTCGTTATGATTAGGTTGTCAGCCAGCCTCAGAAATTAAAAAAGATCAAAAAAAAAAAAATGCTAAAAGAGGCTTCTTATGCAGGTGAAGTTTGCCTGTGGTGCAGTTAAAATTTAGCTCTCATGCCTGCTTGCTACAGCTGGCATTGGCCTGAGTAACCACCATCCCCCTCAAATTCCAGGAGAGGGGGAGGCTTTTTAAATTATGGTTCTCACACCAGGGGTCCCAGTGAGAATGTGAGAAACTGCAGAGCTGAGCCACAGAATGACAAGAATATTCTCTATTATTTTAAATATTTTAGTAATTTTTATTAACATATGGGAAATCTTTAACTGCATTTATAAGTTACACTTAAAAAAAAAAAATATTCAGTGCAGGGGATTAGCTTTCATAAGAACAAAAGTCATGCCAGAGCCAAGCCAGTAGGGTCTCCTTGGAAACATTCCTGTTTGAAGCTTTTGTTGGTTGCTGATATAGCATATTTTGCTCTGTAGTCCAGGAAAAAATATCTATACATTAATAAAGAGAGTAGAAAGACAAAGTCAGAAGTAGCCTACGTGCTCTGTATATGCATTTCATCTTATTACAGCAGTTAAGTTATGTGATTACAGACCCTGGTCCCACTAGGATTTGTGTCACAATGCAGGTAGAGTTTGTAATTTGGCTAATGATTAGCTTCAAGTTATGTTGTCCACACACAGGAGTAAAAAGCTGATCTGCATTGTTGAGGTCTGGTTCAGTTTACTGTAGGAGAAGGATTTTATCAAACTAAAACAAAATGCTGATGCAGAACAACAGTATCATCTCATTCTTTCAGCTGAAATCATGAACATCTCAAGTTTTGGACTACTGTTTTGTTGTTTTTTTCCTGGGAAGAAGTATATGGCAATTCCTGCTGGGTTTGGGTGGTTTGGTGGTGTTGGTTTTTTTCTTCCTTATTTTTGGGGTAAGAAGACCATTCTATTACTGATCTACGGTCAAATTTAAGAGAAAATTTTTACAGAAAGGTACTGGAAATTTTTTTTTCTTTCTTCATTATGAGTAAAAAAAAATAAACCTGTCAATTTACATAATCTGAAAATATCTTTTAGCACAAAAAACCAAAAACTCAGAACAAAAAGCACAATACAAATAAATCATCAGCTAACAGCACAGGAAGAGAAAACAGGACTCTAGAATCTGGGAAATAAGCCAGGGCTATAAAATCTCTGTAGGTATGTTTTCTGTTTTATATACAAGTCATTGCAGTTCTACATACCTCTAAAACTCTGACACAAATGAACCAAAAGCTTACAGGTAGGATGGGTTAGCTTAAAGGTATTTTGATTTTGTTATTTTGCAGTCAACTTGGAATTGCATAGCAACTGAAATCCATACTTGTATTTTACAGTGAGGGCCATTTTTCATTCTTGTGCGTATGTATTTTGCTCCCCATTTCACCTGAATTTAAATTTGAGAGGGTTCATCTGCTCACAAATGCTGCTGTTACAGGCTAGAGACCCGATTCTGCTCTGTAAAGACTGTCTGGACCAGACTACTTGCTCCATTAATATCCTCCCGGCTCAGGACCCAGAATACTTTTCGACATCAGACAACACACTTAAGGCCCAAAGATCAACAGCCACCAGAGTCACATGTCACAGGATTGAGCAGGGAGGATCAAGAGCATCGCCAACATTGTAGTCTCCTGCAGCAGAAGAGGATTTAGTAGGTAAATTCCTAGATAATTCCATTACACATTCGCCTTCTCAAAGCTTTTGTTGCTTGGCAGAAAAGATTGCTATTTAGCAGTTAAAGCTGAGGAATGATCTATAAGTTCTGGTTTTTATTATCTCTGTTCCAGTATACTGTGTCTTCTTGCATACCATTGCATCCACAGCTTCCCACATCTGTGAAATAAATGAAGCTGCACAGGCTTCAGCCTCAACTTGTAAGCAGCAAAAAGCTACCCTTGCTTTGCTGCAGATGCTGTAGCCAACAGCTGTGATTTCCTCAGATTTGCTGTGTCCATATATTTACCAAAACTAGAATTATTTGGATTTATCTAGATATACACTATCAATTTTATCAGGCCATTATATACAGTAATGAGACAGATTAGAGGACAGGGACTCTGTGGTGTTTCTTCTATGCTGATATGAGACATACTCAAGAGGAATATCAGAAAAAGGAATTGTGGGATGCATTTACCTTACAATCCAGGAAAATGATGGCAGATCCTATAAGCACACTTAAACTAGGTTTGAACTACCTGATCCAAATACTTAAACACAATTAAGATTCTATGAGTTTTGTTTGTTAAATGGAAATGACTGGTTCTTTCTCAAAGTTTTATTCAGTTACTCATTGTTATTTGCACAAACAGTTCCCAAAAATAAAAATTAGAGGATACAGAGACAGAGACAATACAGACAATACTCTGTTGCTGTACAGAGACAGCAACAATACGGGTTTTGTTCACTGAATAGCTTCCCCCCAGTTGGACATGTGCAGCCAAAATTAAGACCTGTGCTGTTTTCATTGTGCCTTAAGTATCACAGAAAGGCTGTTAAAGCTGAGGCTGGGATGACCTTCAGTTACATGTCTGGAAAAAAAAACAGACTTGTCAAAGGGTGAGAAAGAGAGAGAAAGAGAGGCAGAAAGGCAAAGTTGCACTTATGCTGAAGCTTCTGATCCACTTTGAATAATCAATTTTTTTAAAAAAGGGGGGGTGGTGGTGGAGAAAAATAAAAGAACAAAAAGGAAAAATAAAAAAAAAAGGAAAAAAAGTAATCGCACAACTTTACTTAGCCTCCTAATTTATTATATTCTTTGAAATGTATATTGTTTGCTCTAATCCTTCTGGATATTTAAAGCTATGATGTTATTATTGTTTACTTTGGCTCACTCCCCGAATTACATTCTGGTTTTGGATGAGAAAAATTGTTTCATTGCAGGAGTGTGTACAGTCCTGTAATGCATACAGTTATTTGGAAAATTATCATTATATTCTGCCATGGCACATGTAAGAATATAGCAAATTTACAGAAAAAAATTATTTCAATGGAATCAGTATTCTGCTCTTACATGAAGACTGTGAGAGGTGCCTCATTCACAGCAATATACAATCAATTATACTTCATATATCCTTAATTTTAAGAAACTTATTTCAGCCTCAGTATTACTCAGCTACCATCCATACTTCTTTTATATCCTCTCATTTTTATTTTTGGGAACCGTTTGTGCAAATAACAATGAGTAACTGAATAAAACTTTGAGAAAGAACCAGTCATTTCCATTTAACAAACAAAACTCATAGAATCTTAATTGTGTTTAAGGGAATTTCCAACTTTGAGTCTTTAGGTCAGCTTTTTCTAGGCTTTTCTGTACCACTGGGATTTATCACCAGTCACAGATAGATCCTGACTTCAGAACAAAAGGTTTAAGGGATTATGTTTGTGCAGGAAGTTTTATTTGCACAGCTCGTTCTTAAAAAAAAAATAAAATACAATTCTGCACAAATTAATTAACAGAGGAGACTATCTTGTCCAGCTAGCAACTTAACAGAAATGTAGAAGAAGCAGCAGGGATCATTAGAAGAAACAGTACTTTTATTTTTCCTTCTTAGTAATAGCAAGAATACTGTAGCCCCTACTTGTGAACACATCCTCACTTGTGTGTTCAAAGAGGCTGATCAAGGATGCCGTGTTTCCCGCAGTCTTCCGGCATCTGTGCAGTTTGCTCTCAGCTCTCCATTCAAGGACCAGGTTCTAGTGGGGAGCCACCCAAGCTCCCAGCTTGCAGACCCAGATGCCAACCTTTGCCATTCAGGCAGAAATGTGTTAAACAATTACGTGTAGGTGTCCTGTCCCCAACAAGTGTCTTAACAATAGAGCAGCCCTGTAAGCGAGGGCCTTGGAAAGAAAGAAGTGCTTTGATCCTTCAAGAAGGTACTGCTGTTTGAAAGCATTTATGTGCATGACGTTCCTGTCTAGTAGCCACCTACCAAAAATAAAATTTTTCTCTATTACCTGAAGTTATGGACATTTGTGCTGAGATATTGAGTGCATTGAGTCCCATGCTGCTGGTAATAAAGGTAATACACTCAGAGTATTATCCTAGTGATTTATAATGTTTCCATTTCTTAAGACTTCCTTCTCAGGGGTACAGAACATGAAGATACTTTTACAATATCTTTTTAATCTCCCAAGACTAAAATATATCACATTTCAATTATTTGTCATACATTTTAATGATTTCTGTTGATTTCTGGGAAACCTTAGAAACAAGGGCTGTAGAGAAATCCTGGTGGACTGCAGTTACTTTTCACATGACAAGGTTTCATGAAATGGCAATAGTAAAGGAAAGCCAGTTGTTCCAGTTCCACAAAACAGGCAGGGAAAGATGATCAACGCTTCACTCTTGAAATGTAAATGGACCTGACCTAAGAGGGATTTTCAATTATATGCAACATTTGAAAAATAAATAGAAGGGTCAGCAAAAGAGATAATTCCTAAGGATCCTATTTTTTGACAGAGAATATGGAAGAGATTTCTTTTCAGACAGAACAACAGTCACATTATTATTTACAGCCTCTATCCACAAAATTGAAGATGTATTTTATCTTCTGACACTGCACAGAGGTTAAAACTTCATTCTAAACTGCCTCTGAAAAGAGATGCTGCTGTGCATGTGAAAGAGTGGACTGCTGCTACTAGTCCATACCTCGTAATTCAAGTTCTTTCCTAAAGGTCAGATTCTTCTGTGATAACAGGTGTCTAAACGTAGTCTTAACATAGGAAGACAGAAGATGAATTATACTACAGACTAATTGTATTACAGAATTATTTTAGAGTATCCTATATATAAAGTTTAAGAACAACAGCTTTAGAACTTGTACTTTTATGTTGCTTTGTCTATTCTGTATATTTGGTTTTGGGATAAGTTAGTGCAAATGGAGATTTTAATCTTTTGCACTGCCTCAATAGCATAAAATACTAAGATAGTTAAATTTACTCATTCTGACATTTTAAAGGCTTGTGGTTTCAAAAGTAGGTCATGTAAGACACAGAAAATGTCCTTTAATAATTTGGACCGAACAATGCCAGAGCTTTTTTTCTTTCAGTATAAATATCTTGAAATAATTCTATTTAATGGTAGAAATTTTTAATTCTAGTTTTTATTTCAAATTTTAAGGGTTTGATGTCTGCTTCCCATCCACATTTGGGCATAGTTTCATACAATTAAACAGTATTTTCAGTGTGATCAATCATTGTGCTCTGAAGTGTGAAGCTAGAATTCAAAGAGAAAGTGAAAACATATTTCACAGGAATAAAAGAAAAACTTGATAAAAGAATCATTTTATTTCAGTTAAAAAAAGAAAACCCTTCTAACAGCATTAATAATCAGACTGTCTCTGTTTTCTTGTTATTCCTATTTGATTTTGCTTACCTCAGATTAAATATTCTTTCTCAAAATGTGGTATTAGAAAAAGTAGACATACAGAAGTTGAAACTAAAACCTATTCATTAAGTTGGAAAAGTTGCAAGAATGGCAACAGTTTCTTCTGTGCCACTTTAGATTCTTACAAATAGTCCAAGTGAAAACATTTGGTCACTTGAAAATGCTGTATTTCATATAACTCTTCACATCACAGGAATTAACAGTTGAAGCTTTGGAGCTGACTTCAGCGCAGCCAGGATTTTAGCCTATATCCCATAACTGTGTAGGGCAGAATGGGAAAATGATACCGTAGTGTTGTATAAATTGTGAGGCTTGCTTACACACGATTACCTATTATATCTATTGATTTTTTAAATGTTTACTGATTTCCTATGCAATAGACTCATGGGGGTGGGATTCTTACAGATTTCAACTGTAAAACTTCAGTAATTCTCTCTCATCCCATCCGACGTAGACATTTTCACTTTGCACTGAACTATTTGAAAAATAAGTTAGCCCACGAAAATTTTTCCTGTACACAACTGATTTTACTGTAAACACTAAATACCATAGTTGGGATAGAAAGTGTATCACCATGATTTTCTGACAGAGTGGTAAGGTATGAGCATGAAAACCTGAAGAGCCAAGATTTGAAAATTTATGTAATTTTCTTTTACCCTTCTGTTGAATATAACGAATTTTGTGACGGCCCTATCTGAGCAACTAATCATTATTATATCATTTATATGGACTAAAGTTATAGATAAGATCTTAAATAAACTTTTGACAAATTATGCAGATATTAATATCAGGTGTGGAGTTCCTGAAAAAGAACCGATTCCTGCAAGTTTATGAAGTGTCTGGTAGATATATTGGTTTGGATATAGAAATAGAAAGGTAGGAAGTTACTGCAAATGTGTGTGCAGATGATGTATACCTCTTCCCTCTTCACTTCTCGGTCTCCCATTCTCACTTTCCCCCTTTAATGCTGTTATGGTCAGGTACCTTTATTTAATCATCAATAGTTCCCAAAGCACATTATGCATTTTATGCAAGAACATCTGTGTTTCTAACTTTGCATTGCTTGAACCCTGCTCACCATCACAGGCATGCACGTCTAGCTTTAAGTATCCAGGCTTGCTGAGCATAACATTAATAGAGATCAATGAAGTTAACAATGAACATAAATCTTTGCAGCATCAGAACCCAAAATTTATAACTGAAATACATAAACAAGCATCTGCTTCACATAACTTTGCACACTCACCTGCTTTAAAACTAAATTTTTTTGGAATAATTATATGGGTGCTAATTACATGTTCAGATGCACATGGAACTGGCAGTCAAACTGGAGGCAGGCTAAGTTAAAGATATCTGTATCAGTTGCCGATGATGTACAATATTCTCCAATGACAATATAGGTATATAGTTATTTTAATCTGTTGTAATTCCATTTTAATCTTTGCTCTAAAGAGAATTTAGATTAAATAATTCTGGTCATCTTTCTACATGGTGGGTAATGAATTCATCTTTCCTCTAAAAATTAGGGACTGCTCTCCAGATCTTCATGTGAAATTCTAACTGGTTCCAATTTTCAGAACAAATCATAAATATGTCTGTTTTTTGAATTTACAAACCTATGAAAATAGGTCCAGAATAGGCAGCACCACATTCCAAACATCCTCTGTGCACTAGCATGACTGCCTCCTGAGATTTTCTCACTGAAACATTATGAAGAGCTTCTATTACATCTGAAACCTGATAGATGACTTAGTTTTGTTGTATCCCTATCATCAAAAATATTGCCACTTGAAATTATGAAATCATCATTGCAGCTGTCCAAAATGTTTAATATATATATATTTATGGTTTCTAAGTAGATCTCAATTGCAGATTTCAAACACTTCAGAATTCAGGTTGAACCTGTTCATATATACCCTTAGAGTTACTGGTTAACAATATTTAAATTGAACACAGTAATTTCTTATTGTTGCAGCTTTATTTTATTTCTAATGCCTAACAGCTAAAGCAAAATAACATTTCTTATAACTCAAAAGCATCTGGGTAAATTTGACTTTTAAAAAGTAAATAATTTCTCATTGCCAATTCATAAAGCATGTGAGTTGACCTCCAGGAGGTATCGAAATCCTCTTAGTCAGCAAGCAAGTACTTTGGTAAATTACAGATTTTCAGTGTAGCATAAGAATTTCAGGTTGTTTACCCATGGAGGATTTCTGTTGCAACCTGACAGTGGCTTTGAAGAAAACTGATTTTCATGCCAAAGAAAATTCAAAATCATTCTGGGTAAGTACCCATAATATCAACAGGGTGAATGAGTTAATGTAGTTTAACCTTCTTTTTAACATCCTGAAAGAACATTACAGAACATGGGAAAACAGTTTAAGTGCAAGCACAATCCAGACACTATGTGCTATTTTCCTATGTTCTGTATAATAAAAAATGCATTTTGAAAGACCTAGGTAAACAGCTTTCACCTGTGTTTAGCTGTTTTCTCTAATGACCTTTATTGAAATGATGGTTAAATAAAATTTCTACATAGTATGGCATTAGCTATTTACTAAATAAGCACCTGGATATGCTTACCAAGTTATCTACAGATAGCAATAACAAGGAGTTAATCTACTCATCATCTTCTGAACAAGAAGAATCATAACTTTTGAACATGTTAGATTACAGATCTGAACCCTGCAAATATCCTTGTTTAAACACACACAGTTCCCCTGACTTCACTACTGGACTACCTCTATACTAAAAATTATTATGGATCCAGAAACTGCAGTCAGAAAACTTAATTCAAGCTGAACTAACATTATCCGGTATTTTGTGAAGAACTGTACTGGTCACTTGTAATCTTCATTAGCAGAAAACTTGGTTTAGGAAGAAAATCTCTTATTTTGAATTAAATAGTCATAAGAAAAACACTGCGCTAGCTATCCAAAGTTCTAAAAAACAATCTCCTCTCCTTTTAGCATAATCCAGACCTTTTAGATACCATGATCACATTCCTTTATTGTCACATAAGCCATGCAGCCACAACCCTGAAATCCTCTCTGCTGACTACACCAGTAGACTGTTCTTCTTCCTGGTGATTCACCCTACCAACCAGCCAAACAGCCCCTGCAGTGCTGATAACAGGAGTGTTTCTTTTCCACCAAGCAATGCCTGCAGATATTAAGAAAGCAGGAGGACTGGTCTGTCAGCCACCTGATGTCTAGAGGCTTCAGCCCACCTCTCGTCCAGTGTGCTAGTCCCACACTCAGGTAACCACCTATGACCAAATTTAAATAGGCTAAATACAGTTACGGTATAATGATAAGCGTACATGTGAGAATGCAAGGGAAGTCAAACCATTCAGATTATGTATTACATACCTGCAGAGTCAGAAATTGTCCATAAACAATTGATCCTAAAAAATATGGGGAGAAGGGGCAGAGGGAAAACAGATGAGAGACCTCCATGACCACTTTGTGCTCTCCTGTTAAGTCTCCACAGGAGCCTCAAGAAATTGTAACCATAGCAAGACCTAAATACATACATTATAAATCAGTATTTTAAGTGTCATTTTAATAAATGCATTTATTGTTAAAGGGCAAATAAATAATATTTTAAAATATTTTAATGTCTTTATTAAAATAAAGTATATTTCCTACTATTTTTCCTACAAGGGGAAAAAATGTACCTCTATTTTGACACTAGTCTATTATGTCAAATGATATAACATCTGCGATTTTTGCTAATTAGAAATTAATAAATAATTCTTACTGATGTAGACATCAAACAGAGGTATTGTTTTACATACATTTTACAGGTTAGTACCATCTACAAAGGTTTCTAACACAGGTAGAAATTGTTTAGTGAGTGAGGGCCAGGTGTTGAAGGAAAATATCATGTCAATTTCTGATTACTCTTCCTTTGTGTGTTTAATTTGCCCCCTCCTAAATGAGTAACTTTATTAAAGTCTCTATCCAATACAGATATGATGCATAATCTCAGGTCAATAGCATCCTCGCTATCTGATGTTTTAGTTTCAATTATTTTTTGGCTGCTCCACCTTATCTATAAGATGCATCAAGAGTTTATAATACAGCTAAATCTTCTATTCCTTCTTCCCTGGAATCTGAGGTTTCTCACATAAATTTAAGCAAACTCAGTAACTTCACAGAACTATGTAAGGTATATCTCAGTTCCATCTGTTTTGAATGTAATTTGTTTAAACAGGCTATTTGAAAATATATATGCATACACATGTACATGACATCTATTAAAGTAACTTCATTTGGCAACTTTGACCTGAATGAAAAAATTCAGCCAGTCTTCAGAACTCACAGCAACCCAGAAACTGCTTTGTTGAAGATGTGTGGCTAAATTTCCAGCCAGAACACTGTGCAAATTCTAAGGTTTTTCCACAAATTAATACTTTTAAAATTAGTAGCTATAGGATCTAAACTAAAGCCTCAACTCCCGCATTCTGAAGAAAACCACAGAGCAGTCATTTCATCTGAAACTCTCCTAGATGGTATATGTGACCAGGTGCAGGAGGCATTTAGGAAGAAGAGCTTTTTGCTGTCTTGACCTCCATATCTGCTTTCTCAGGGAAGAAGGTCCTTTTCTCTTCCAAAACTGTCTAGATATTGTCCCTTTTTTCAGATGAAGCAAAACATTACGTCTTCCAAAAGTCTACGGGAAAGATACAATTTCACTCATATCTCTAGGTACTTCACACAGAGTTGTGGGGCACTACCTGGTGACTCAAACATCCTCTGAAACAAAGCCACTTATGGGAAGGACAACAGAAGATTGCCCACGACTTAAAACAAATTTCCTTACCTGTTGCATGGGATCTCACTGTTTCCCAAAGGTGCTCACAATCAAGATGCTAATTTTTCTATGACTTGGAAGAGGTGGGAAAAATTCACATTAAGATTTAACTACATATAAAGGAAGAATAGACAGGCTGAGTAAGCAGCAAACTATCTTTGCATTAATATCTTGGTTAGAAGTTAGATTGGAATGTACAGTCCTCAAAGCCGAAAGTTATTAAGTAAATCTGACAGCTTTCTTAGATGACAAACAAGAATAATAGAGTGAAGTCTTCCAAACTTCTCAGCAGGTGTGGCTTAAGATAAAAGCAACTTTCTGTCTGACAGATCTTACAGTCTGTGGATCACCAGCACGAGTTACTCCAGAGTCTTGACAGTTACTTAAAGGAGACAGTTTAAGGCACTCAGCTTAGGGCCATGAGGTGTTAAAATTTAAGTAGAAGTATCAAGAAAGGAGAGGCCTGAGTTTAGCAAGCACTGGACATAGATGAAAACAGAGTCTAAGCACCTAAATATGACTATGAGAAGCGCAGTGATATGATGAGAAACAGAAAAGCTGGGAAGTAGGCCCACTTCTCGAGATGATGGATTACACCACGAGCTTTAAAACAAGATGTACAAAACATATAAAATAACTTGACAGATGGCAAGAAAATATTCAGCACAGATAAAACAACTGAATCAGCGAAGTTAGTAAAATTGTGTAAAGTTCACTTACTGAAAATCACAAAGGACAACTCAATCTCACAGTAGGAAACAAAATTCCTGTGGAATGCAGAGAAACATTCCCAATCCAAAAGGCATAATATAAAACAGGGCTACAACTTAACACTTCAGATAGAAATACAATGATAACACTAATCATTACAGTTCCATTCCATTGTTTAATTTTGTTATGTTAGGGTATATCTTTGCATTTCAGTAAGCATCATGCTGGAACACTCATGGTGTTCCCAGGACTATTAAACCTTAGCTTTTTAGCTTTAGCCATCCTTTAAAGATCTTTTAAAGGGAACAAAAAGGATTGTAACTGGTGTTAGAACAGGAAATATTACATGACATCTATCAGTATGTATTCATATGATATGCATCTTTTTTTTTTTTAATCACCTGCAAAGATCAAAGAATCAAAGAATTCTTTGGAAAAGACTTTTAAGATCCCTGAGCCCAACAGTTATCTAGCACTGACAAGTCCACCACTAAACCACGTCCCTAAGTGTCACATCTACACGTCTTTTAAATGCTTCTTGGAATGGCAGTTAGACCACTTTCCTGGGCAGCCTGGTCCAATGCTTGACAACCCTTTTGGTGAAGAAATTTTTCTTAATATCCATTCTAAACCTCTCTGGCACAACTTGAGGCTATTTCCTCTTGTTCTCACTTACTACTTGGGAGAAGAGATGGACACTCACTTTGCTACAGCCTCCTGTCAGGTAGTCCTGGAGAGCGATAAGGTCTCCCCTGAGCCTCCTTTACTCCAGGCTAAACAATCCCAGCTCCCTCAGTCACCTTTTCTGACTTGTGCTCCAGACCCTTCACCAGCTGTGTTGCTCTTCTCTGGACATGCTCCAGCACCTCGGTGTCTTTCCTGTAGTGAGGGGCTCAAAGCTGAACACGGTATTCAAGGCACGCCCTCACCAGTGTGAAGTACAGGGAGAAAATCACTTCCCTAGTCCTGCTGGCCACACTGGTTTGGATACAAGCCAGGATGCTGTTGGCCTTTTTGCCACCTGGGCACACTTCTGGTTCATGTTCAGCTGGCCATCAACCAGCACTCCCAGGTCCTTTTCCATCAGGCATATTCCCAGCCACCCCTCCCCAAGCCTGTAGCAGCATTGCATGAGGTTGTTGTGATCCAAGTGCAGGACCCAGCACTTGGCCTTGTTGAAACTCATATAGTTGGCCTTGGCCCATTGAACCAGTCTGTCCAGATCCCTCTGCAGAGCCTTCATGCCCTGAAGCAGATTAACACTCCAGCCCAACTTGGTGTTGCCTACAAACTTACTGAGGGTGCACTCAATCCCCTCGTCCAGACCATTGATACAGTTATTAAACAGAACTGACCCCAATACTGAGCCCTGGGGAACATCACTTCTGACCAGCCACCAGCTGGATGTAACTCCATTCACCACAATTCTTTGGGCTCAGCCATTCAGCCAATGTTTTACCCAGAGAACAGTACATCCATCCAAGCCATGAGCAGCCAGTTTCTTCAGGAGAATGCTGTGGGAGTGGGTGTCAAAGGCTTTGCTGAGTGCAGGTAGACAACATCCACAGCCTTCCCCTTGTCCATGAGGCAGGTCATCTTGTCATAGAAGGAGATCATGTTCATCAAGCAAGACCGGCCTTTCATAAACCCATGCTGGCTGGGCCTGATCCCCTGGTTGTCCTGCATGTGCCATGTGATGGCACTCAGGATGATCTGCTTTGTAACCTTCCCCAGCACTGAGTTCAGGCTGACAGGCTTGTAGTTCCCCAGATCCTCCTTCCAGTCCTTCTCATAGATTGTCATCACATTGGCTAACTTCCAGTCTTCTGGGAACCAATAGATGATTGAAAGTGGCTCAGTGAGCACTTCCACCAGCTCCCCAAGTACCCTCGGGTGGATCCCATCCAGCCCCACAGACTTGTATGTGTCTAAGTGGTGCAGCAGGTCACTGACCATTTCCCCTTGGATTATGGGGGCTTCATTCTGCTCTCTGTCCCTGTCTTCCAGCTCAGGGGGCTGGGCACCCAGAGAACAACTGGTCTTATGGTTAAAGACTGAGGCAAAGAAGTCATGAAGTACCTCAGCCTTTTTCTCAGCTTTTGTACTACGTTTCCCCCCACATCCAATGAAGGATGGAAATTCTTCTTAACCCTCCTTTTGTTGCTAATGTAGAGAAACATTTTTTACTGTCTTTTATGGCAGTAGATAGATTAAGTTCTAGCTGGGCTTTGACCCTTCTAATTTTCTCCCTGCATAACCTCACAACATCTTTGTAGTCCTCCTGAGCTGCCTACTCCTTCTTCCAGAGATCACAGATTCTCCTTTTTTTCCTCAGTTCCAGACAAAACTCTCTGTTCATCCATGCCAGTCTTCTTCCCCACTGTTGTGGTTTAACCCCAGCCGGCAACAAAGCACCACACAGCTGCTTGTTCACTCCCCCACACCCAGAGTGGTGGGGAGGAGAATTGGAAAGGCGTGTAAAAATCAAGGGTTGAGATAAGAACAATTTAATAATTTAAACATAATTTAAAGGTAAAAGAAGTAATAATAACAATAAAAACAATAATAATCATAGTAAGAGTTATAATGGAAAGGTGGGGAAAAGGATAAAATCCAAAGGAAAAGGGAGAAAAGAAAAAAAGGGATGCACAGTACAACTGCTCACCACCTGCCAACCGATGTCCAGCCAGTCCCCAAGCAATGATCCCCAGGTCCCAGCTATCCCCCCAGTTTATATACCAAGCATGATGTCCCATGGTATGGAATACTGCTTTACTGGTTTAGGTCACCTGTCCTGGCTGTGTTCCCTCCCAGTTTCCTGTGCCCCTCCAGCCCTCTGGCTGGCAGGGCCCAAGAAACCAAAAGGTCCTTGACTTAGTATAAACATCACCCAGCAACAACTAAAAGGTCAGCGCATTATCAACTTTGTTCTCACATCAGAGCCAAAACACATCACTGCACTAGCTACTAAGAAGAAAGTTAACTTCATCCCAGCCGAAACCAGGACGTCCACTGTCTTTTGGCATGTGCGGACAGCCTGCTCCTGTGCCTTTAAGACTTCCTTCTTGAAGAATGTCCAGTTCTACTAGGCCCCTTGGCCCTTCAAGACTGTCTCCCAAGGGACTCCGTCAACCACTCTCCTAAACAGGCCAAAGTCTGCCCTCTGGAAGTGCATGGTAGTGGTTCTGCTGATCAACCTCCTTACTTATCTGAGAATTGAAAACTCCTATCATCTCATGATTGCTATGCCCAAGACGGCCTTCAACAACCACATCACCCACCAGTCTTTCCCTGTTTGTAAACAACAGGTCCAGCAGGACATCTCTCCTGCGTTGGCTCACTGACCGTCTGTGTCAGGGAGTTATCTGCCACACACTCCAGGAACCTCCAAGGCTGTTCCTCTCTGCTGTATTGTTATTTCTAGCAGACTCCTGGTAAGTTCAAGTCCCCCAGGAGAACAAGGGTTAGAGATTGTGAGACTTCTCCCAGCTGCTTGTAGAATATTTCATCTGCCTCTTCATCCTTGCTGGGTGGTCTATAACATACTTCCACAGGACATCTGCCTTGTTGTCTATCCCTCTGGTTCTTACCCATAAACAATCAACCCTACTGTACCATCATTAAGGTCTAGGCATTCACATACTCCCTAACAGACAGGGCTACCCCACCACCTCCCGTTCCTTATGCACCCCTTCTGAAGAGTTTATAGCCATCCACTGCAGCACTCCAGGTGCATGAGTCATCCCACCACGTCTGCATGACCGCAACTGTGTCATAGTTTCCCTCTTGTATAATGGCTTCCAGTTCATCCTGTGTGCTGCCCATGCCCATGTGCACAGGTGTAGATGCACTTCAGTTGGGCTACTGATCCCACCATCTTTCTGGGGGGAGAAGCCATAATTCCTATGTGACTACTCTCAGGCCCTTCTGTGATTTCTAACACATCAACAACCCTTGCATCTTTTCTGCCACGTGAATCTCCATCCCCACCTCCACTGAGGTGGCAGAGTGAAGGACCTCACTAGCACACCATCCCTCAAGCGTTGGTGTGCTGCCCCCAGGCTTAACTCTAGCAAGACTGGTTTTATCCCTTTCCCCCTTCAAATCTAGTTTAAAGCTCTTTCAGTGAGCCCTGCTAACTCCTGTGCAAAGACCCTTTTCCCCCTTTGAGACAGGTGTACCCTATCTGTCACCAGCAGGCCCGGTGTTGTGTGAACTGGCCCATGATCAAAAAACCCAAAATTCTGATACCAGGCTTGGAGCCAGGTGTTGATCTGCTGGCTCTTTCTGTTTCTTCCCTCATCATTCCCTGCAACTGCAAGGACAGAGGAGAACATTGCCTGTGCTTCTGATTCCTTAACCAGTCACCCTAAGGCCCTGAAGTGTCTCTTGATTTCCTTCAGCCATCTTGTAATTTTGTCACTGCCTTAGGAGACACCTGAGGAGTGCCTCAGGGAGCACCTTACAAGGCACCTCAGGAAATTTATATTGATAAAGTAGATTACTTTGGCCTTAACCCTGCCTTGACCACATATCCCTCAGCCCTGCCTTGAATTTTATTTTTAATTATGTTTAGTATGTATGTAATATGCAGAGTACAATCATGCCCAGCAATGCAAGTGTAGGCCTCCCAAGGAGTTCAATACAAGATGCGTGCATATGTCACAGGACAGAAATTGGCTCAATATGTTTGATAAAAATAATTTCTTCTGCCCTCTGCCTCCAGGCAGATTCCCGTTTATAACCCTAGTTTAGTTTATGATTAATAATGCACATGTTAAGAATGAAATCTTTCTCCCTATCATGTCTCTGCATTCATTGCTAATAAATATGTTTGTAATTGAAATCTTCTCCTTCTGCCTTCTCCTTGCCAGTAGCAGATTCTCAGCACTGATCCCATTCTTATGAGACCTAATAAATATATCTAAAGTTAAAATCCTCTTCAGCTGTAGAAGTCCTTTGCCATCCGGTTTTCATCTTCGGTTCCTGGAAATATTTTGGCATCAGATATGACTCCTCCTTGACACATTTCTCAATTCGACTGCCACTCCTTTTAGCAGGCTGCTTTAAAGCAGGAGAAAACCAGAATGCTCAGGAGGTCAAGAGTTCCTCTGCTACATGCAGCTTCAGCCCTTAGATGAGGATACTGTGCAAGAGCAAGGTAACCAGGGTAAGAGACAAACTGGCAAAAAACAGGCAAGACCAGGTGTCAACCTATGTATTTGCCACATCGCAAATTTCTCATGTGAGCTCATGGATTTTCAGCTGACCAATAGTTTTTCTTTGACAGATTCTCTTCTTCCGGGTGATTTCTGACAGGTAAAGTGTCATCAGTGTTATTCTTTCCTGTTGTCGCCATTGGTAGCTCAAATGCTGCTAAACTAGGATCCTTGAATTTCTGACTGTCACTTCTAGGGTATATATTAAAAAGTAAAGACTAATTTCTGACTGTCACTTCTAGGGTATATATTAAAAAGTAAAGACTCATGAGTACAGTTATAAAAATACAGAAAATGCAACTACTTGCTTTTGTCAAGTGATCAGATTACCCAAACACAAATGGCAGTTGTACTTTGCCCTTCATTCTGGAGAGAACCATAACCTATGAATTAATGGCTTCCTCGGGTGCACAAACATAAAACAATGGCTTTGCAAACGCATGACCTTCCATGGGTGTGAGAAGGAGGAATGCAGATCAATGGAACTTGGGGATCAATAAACAGCTATTAAATTTATCACATCCAGGAAAATGAAGACTGTACAAATAAATCAATAACAACAATTCAATTTCATCTCACTCCAGAAATAATCAACAGACATTTTTCTATATCAAAGAGTGAATAAAAGGGGAGGTAGGAGGGGACTCCTTTAGTACATTAGAAAAATCTAATGTAACCCAATTGCAGTAGGGCTCAAGACGTGTATTCTTTGACATTTCCAACAAAAAAGCCTTGTGTGTCAACACTCAGATTGTGCTGATGCTCAACAGTGCTAATATTTAGTTGCAATAAAAGCTATTTAATACCTCATGTTTATCTCTATAGTGAGTATTCTGACTGTAGATCACAGAGTTGTTTTGACTAGTGTGAAACTAGCCATCACAGGTGCTACAATGGAGATGTTATCTATAAATGGAAACATTTATGAATGTTCCAAAAATTACAATACTGTCCTACTATGCCATGAAACAAACAAAACCCACAAACCAAACCGAGCAACTAAACAAAACCCAACACTCACACACACAAACCAGAAATAAAAGGGGAAAAAAAGACCAAGAAAGAGGATTCCTGAATCCTCTCCAACTGTACTTGAATGTCAATGAACAGATCCATCACCTTCCGGAACCATGTATCCTGCTTTCAAAGACACAAATTATTTCTGCCAGGTGCTGGATTTGCAGAACAAAATGCAGAAACAACCTATTAAAATTTTCTCAAGAAGAGAAGGGAATTATCCTTGAGAAGTCATCTGGGGAACGTTATGAAGTAGGTGACACAGTGACAGAAAGAAATGCATTTGCTTTGGGTGAATAGGCTGTCTCCATAGGCCTAGTCAGATCCAGGAAAGATAGGCTTTGGAGAAGGTCTGGTTTGCCATTTACAGTTTCTCTTAAATGATTGTTTGATTGAGTTATAGAATCATAGAATCATTTAGGTAGGAAAAGACCCTTAAGGTCATTGAGTCCAACTGTGTAATTTGTTGCAAATGGCCTTTTGACCGCTGACCACCAGTCTTCCATTCTGTTGGGGAAGAGAGCTTTAGTATGTGAGCACATGTCATGGGAAACTGGAAGTCAAGGTGGGATTGGAAGTTAAGATGCACCTTAAAAATGAGATAATTACATGGGTCAGATAGCCACTTCTGGCCTGGGACTTGATAATGAGGGCATAATGAGGAACAGAAAAAGTCATAGGTGACATTCTGCCCGTGAAAAATATCCTGTATAAATCTCCTTGTGAAAAAAAGCATATATAGAAAGTATAATGGATTGATCACCCATCTAGGGTGTTTCAGGTCTAGTTATAAATTCTGTAGCAGAGATACATAATTCTGTATAAGCTTTATTTTGGAGGAGGACTACTAAAATATACAGATTTTCTGAACCCTACTTCTTATATGGAATCCTGAAAATTCGTCTGCCCCTCTTACTGCCCAATATATGAGGGTGGACTGCAAAAAGAAAAGAACCTAGTTCAGAAGAAAGCATTCATGGTCTTTTGATTGTCTCAAAGGAGTTTAGTGGAGCTCAGAATTTGGCCCAGTATACCAAGTGCAGCATGCTTGGAACAGCTGCTGCTGGCTGTCACATACCATGTAGCTGTTGTGAGCTGAAAGCTTCAACCATTAAAATGCATTTTTAGTGTTTGAACTTGTAAAAATTAATAATAATAATGCTAATGACCATGTAAAATAACAAAGGAAAAGAAAACCCTTTTCAAAAAATTGAAACCTATTATATAATCAACCATAATTTATTTGTTTTGCCTAAGGAGAAAGTTACTTTTATCTTCTTTTTAGTAACAATATTAAGCATTCCAGTAATGTTTTGTGCAGACAGTTATTTGAAACTAAAGATGACAAGTCATATTCACTATGCAATCAACACAAGCTCCAAGGAAAGACTCTTCTCATATTAAATGCAACATTTGGTTCAAGTTCCAGGAAGCTGAAATTTTATTATTGCATTCTTTAAAAGCAACATGAGCCTTGTAACAATTAGAACTGATTATAATCAAGTTCAAGGTAGGCGACATTTCCCATGACCTCCCCTGAAGTCTTTGGTTGTCCTTTGTCTTACATTGGTTCTGTTCCATATGTTTGCCCTGGACTTTGCATGGGGCCAACATTTAGGGTCAGACCAGGCTTAATGTTTTTATGGTTGAGGTTTTTGTGGTATTCTGTAGGGTTTTTTAGTGGGGCACTTTGCCAGTGTACCCGCTTAGGGAAAATGCCTTATCTTAAGGTGTTGTGGGAAATACATACCCATCTTGTGTGGTAGGCTATCAAACAAACATTTTACAAAGTTATCTTAGTTGTAATATCGATGTTCCTCAAAGCCAGTCCGTTATTAGGCCTCGAACCATCAATAGTTAGCAGTATCAGTCTGTCAATATATTCACAGCAAATGGAGTTCCTGACAAGCAGCATCTACCTTTAAATAAAATTTTAAGTTCACACTTAAAGGATATTTTAAGTTTCAGGAATGCCCATTTAATTTTAAAAGACCTGAGGGAGTATTTATATACTCACTATTTCCACTATTTAAGAGTCCCTCACTATTACCATAAGGGGACACCTGCTGGAAATAAAAATCAAGGACAAAAATAACCACTGGTGGTTTCTGCTAAATTGTTGCTTGCAACGGCAAGAATCTAATGCATGTGATCATTTAATTCCTACAGCAAATTCCCTTTATATTCAAGACTGATGTCTGCAAGGTTATTCTTCTTGTTCTACTGCAAAGAGCACTGATTTGGATTCTTTTTATTAGGAAACTTTTCAGTGCGTTAGGTAAAGGGCTCACGTTTAAAGTCCCAATAAAAGGCATACTTCCCAACCACCACACTCATCTGTTTTCTGTATGACTGACACCTAAAATCTTGCTTTTTTATTTTATAGTTATGTTTGTAATGGTATTAATTCCATTTCTAGATATAAGCAGAAAGTATTCTTTCAGTGAGGCAATTCTTGACACACTGGAAAATAATTTAAAAAAAAAAAAAAAAAGGAGGAGAAAGATATGCAGGGTGAAGAAGAGTTGCAGAGTACATGTAGATCCAAAGAAGAACAATTTCCAGCATTTGGTAATTTGCTTTTAAATAATAATAAAACCCCCCAAAACTTACACTGGTAAGGACTATAACACATTAGCAAACGTGTAACAAATAAAGTACTTTGTTTTGTTGTTGGTCAAAACCATTTCATAAACAGTCCACACGTAGACAGATTCTCTGTAGACAGATTCTTACTGCACAGTGCACTGTGCAGTTGATGCTGTTGATGCATGTTGGGGCAATGAAATAATAAAACTCTTGTCATTCAAGCCTCAGTTTAGTAAGTACATACTTTACACAGTGGTTGGGAATATTCACAAATTTAAATCTGAGCTCAATCTTAAGCACCATTATGAGTTAGCCTTCATCAGAAAAGAAATAGTACAGAGAAGTAGAAAAATAAATAATTGCACAGGGAAATGAAAAAGTGTTTGAAGATTTTTTACATACTTCATACAAAGCAGACAGGAATGTGAGAGTTCTTTATTTTCTTGCTTCTTCGGTAATCCTTTCATGATCAGGTGGAAGATTAGAACTGACTACCATGAAAGTGCAAGTTAGTGATAAGATGTTATTCCACTGAAGACTACATGTTTTCTCAGCTTATTGAAGTTCTGTACATTGTGTCCTGAATTAATAGAGTTCACTGAGGTAACCAGAAAGAAAATAATGAGATTCATTTTAGTTTTTACCAATGTGTACTAAACGTTTCATAAGAAACAAGTGGCTCAATCTAAATGAAGTAGCTATCATGCATCTTGAATCAAACTAAGGTACCAGTGTCCAAAATTCAGATCCAGACAGTATACTCCACTGCCCCTCATAGATCCAGATGTGTTTGGCCTTCACTGGGCAGAGACCCTTGGGACATGCTTGATGCATCAGCCTAACCAGACCCCAGCAGGGCAGTTCTCCAGCCCAGAGATCCAGAGGATCAACCAGGTGAGTACTGTCGAAACCCTTCTAACATACATCTCCCAACAGAGCAGATCTCCCTGTGCAGCCATTGCCTTCTTTTAATCACAGCATAAAATACAGTAGTACTGGGGTGTCCTGCATTTTAAATACAACAAAGAAAGTCACACCTCCAAAGTGAGACATCAGACTCCACTTACACCTCTGAAAGGGGGATTTCAAACTTTGCCACCCATTCTCCAAGAAAGCATCCCAGCAGGGGACTTCAGGAGACAGAGAGGAATCTAGTGTGCCGGCCCCAGCTCCAGGACAGCTGATATATTTGGTATAAATCAATCACAGACATGGCTGATTCACAGTTTATTTGGCAGGGTGGTGGTGGTGGGTATTCATATGTATATATTTATATATTTATAAATATTTATATACAACACTTGTTACATATAACAGGGAAAAAAGACTTAGAAGTGACCTTCTTTGGAGGGATCAAAAAGGTATCTTAGTGAACAGGGTTAAAAAGGCATTTGAAGAAAATAAGGATTAAGAATGTCTTCCACTACTGTAAACAGTACTTACACACTAACTCTAAAGACGTGTTTCTCATTAGTCCCAGCAAAATAAAATAAACACCAAAGAAAAAATATAATGTAAAGCACAGAAGAGATTTAAACCAGTGACACCAAGTATGCACTGAATCAGTGTAAACCTAGCATTAATTAAAATATTGCAAATGGCTGCTGTTGACACTAAAGGGAGAGTCCATTTTTCATTCTGCTGATGGTTTCTCTATACATGCCTAACAATGCAAAGGATTTTCAAGTGCAAACCACTTTAAAATACTTTTACCCAACCACCATTATATTAAAGCCCCTGACAGTAAAAAATTGTATCACAAACCCTTTTTTTTTCTGGTTAATTTTATGCTTATTTAACATGCTTCAGTTTAAAACCTGAAAGGGAGTAGTTTCTCTAGACTGAACAAATTCCCATTTACTCTAATCCAGATAAGAGTACACACCTGGAACATATCACTCACTCCTGCCTTTTCTGTTCCTGTACTGCACTGCAGGGCTGAACAGCTGACACTTCGATAACACAAGCCCCAGTGGAAGGATCAGCTAAGACATAAACTTGAGTGCAACTTCTAATTCAACTTTGAAAAGAGATCATTGCTGGGAAACATTAAAACTCTGAGACAAAGTTTGAATACTACGTATAGTTTTGGTGGTTGTTTTTTTTTTCCCCAACAATGCTTCAGTAAAGTAAGTTCTCTGAATAATTTTCTTAATATTTTTAAAAGATGTGTGGCACAGTGGTACTATACAATGGAAGAGGAATTATAGTTATCGTTTCAGATGAGGTGTGTTGAAAGACCGAGAACTGACGCAGTTGGCAGCCTTGGAGTTTGCCTTCTTATTACTACCATCTGTGTCAACTTCAGTATCCATTACAAAGAGAAAAAAGCAGGAGTGCTTTCTTGTGTACGTGACCTCATTTACGTGCAGACCTTCAATATCAGCAGCAGAGACTGGAAGTGTGCTCATTCTCTGCTAAACATAGTGAGAGATTCCAATGGCCAGATAACAGTTCTGTTTATCAGTTTGTAAACAAAATTCAGTGATAAAATTGTGCTTTTCTTCTTTTCCATAAATCTTTCCTCTGGATATTTTTTCCTACCAACTGTCATGATGCTGATGAAAAACAATCTCTCTGCCTTTTTGAACCTGATGTCTCTTACGACAGCAATCTTTTATAAAACCTGAGAGAGCAGTAGAGTAATGCTTTAAGGATTTTTTTTTTTCTGTGAAAAACAATTATGCCAGCTGAAAGTAAGCAAAGAAAAACTGTTGCACCTAATATGTGAAACAGTTGGCTTATAAATAGGCTTGGAAGCAGCCTGAATTATTTCAGGGAAGTTAAGTGGACTGTAACCAACTGCAAGTTTAATATCCAAAAGAATACTGCTGATATTGGATTTTTAGATTCCCTTGCTTAGTTTTTAAAATGACATCATTTAAAGACTTACTGGGATGATTTTTGAATGGTAGTTTATATACACCTTTCAAACTAGACTGAAGCAAAGAATATATAAGTAGGTATAGCACAAGGCATGACTAACTATGTCCTGCTTGATGATGTTGGAAATGTGATTTTTTTCTTCACAACATTCAAAAAGTTGGGCTTGCCTCCCCATAATTTAATCTTATGATCAACTTCTGACAGAACAGATAATGGCCAAGCAAAGGCAAAACAAATGAGGAACTGTGAGAGCTGCTTGTCACATTACTACTTTTTTCCTTTTTTCTTTTTTTTCTAGTACAGTTTTATCTGTCCTTTCTTTCTCTCCCATTATATTCTGTTATAACCAGTCCTCCGAAGAGGGCTGATTAAATGTTTCTTTAACATAGCAAAACACAAATGTCCCTACAGAGCTACTCAAGGAGCACTGAAATGGCAGGGCAGGGGTTCGGGAAGGAGAATTATATTTGTCTGAATTCCATTTCCAGCTAGCAGAGAGGATCTAATGAGTGAATCCACAACAGGCATCCTCCCATTGCAAAGTAATCTCACATTACAGACCATGGTCCCTAATGGGGTATAATTGTTGCCCATGACTTGTATATAATTTTTCCAACAGCAAACCTCTCTGGATGCTTCTCAGAAAGGAAGAAAAAGCAACCAATCATAGATGTGTCTCAGAACATTACTACAGAAAACTGGATGGTCCTGTTGGTAGATATCCTTTATGCACCAGCCCGAAGTTTTACTGCAAAAGCCAGATTATTATTTTTTTTTTCCTGTCTTGGAAAATGATCCCTCCAAGTGAATATTGAAGAGGATAGCAAACAGTGTAGGTATGTTTTAATTTCCCTCCACGTGGCTGGAATACCTTCGCATGTGCAACATTCTTTATCTACCAAGGAGTACTTTGTGTCCACGCATAGACTTAATTAAGGGCATGACAGCCCATCCTTCCAAAGACATTTGCAGGGAAAGAGCATGTGAACAGGCAGTAACAAGGATGTGAACATCCAGTACATCATAAGAAAACTGTGGTACTAAGGTACCAGGTAAGAAACACTAGTAAAGACAGTGTTATTGGTTGCTCCAACTCAGTTGTGATCACATAAATATATATATATGTACATATTTTATTTCAATGCAACCATGATTTTGATGAAGAACTGGCGACAAAATATGTCTATATAGCATTATGTTCCCAGGAATCTATGTGAGCCACAGTTCCACTGAAACTGCAGTTGTTTGGGTAGAGTTGATAACAGGTGGCCCTATCCAATGGCACATACACTTTCCAAAAAAGGTGCTGGGTCTACTTTAGTAACTAAAGTCATTATAGAAAAACTGGTTTCCTTCTATTTCTAAAATCTGTGATATTTCAACAATTAAATTAATGAACAAAAATTACCACTGAAGAGCACAAGGGCCACCTAATTTTGTTTTTGCAAATGTTGTGTTAGCCTCAACTATTTCTACCTCAGGAAACATGACAGAAATTAATATAAGGCACCTGTAAAATATCTGTGTAAGAAAGCAGAAGCATGTACTTTGAACCACACCTCAGCTTCATCATTCAAAAATACATACTTTGAAAGAATTGTTTATTTTGTGTTGAAAGTCTGCATTCATAGATTTCAGAAGAGATTTAACAGAACATGAAAACCAGATGACAGATGATGCCTTTTTGGAAGAGCCGAATTCTGAATTTGACAGTTAAGTTTGTACTTATCTGGTGTTTTACAGGTGGATTTGATTGGCCTATATTGTATAAAAAAACCTATATGAAGTAGGAAAAATAAGACCCAAAGAAGTTACAAAAATCCATTAAAGAAAGAAAAAAAGAAAAAAAGTCTGAGATACAAAGTTTAAACCAGGAATAGAAGCAAGACAATTATTCCAGAGGTGATGAGAGCCTAGAAGAAGTATAAGGAACTGTATACTTGCAGTTTTATACCATATATTGTAAAATCCATAATTTATACAATTATACAATTCAGACCATGCCATCTTTACAAGAAATTTGCTGAGTTGCAACAGAACAGTAAGTGAAAATAAAAGTATGTTTCATAGATATGCAGTCTTTTTCACATGCCCAGGCACTCTGAAATTGTTACAACTATTACAGTGACTGGTTAGATAAGAACAAAAAAGGAATGCCTTTTTTACATGTTTACAGGTCTATATCATATTTTTAATTGGGCAAGCAATTCTATTCAATAGCCTGCCTTCATCTGATTCCTAGAGCTAGCCTTTTGTAACGGAGAATATTGGCTGCCACTGAGTGTTTCTCTTGAAGTGGCACTTGCCATTAAGTAAGTCTAAAACACAGGAATCCATTTTAAGTGTCTCTGAATCTTCAAAAGGCAAGTTCAGCGAATGACTGCAAAGTATATTATATATCTTCAGATATGCTGTCCAATATCCTATGATCATACTTACTTTGTATTTGGTTTTAGATTCTTAAAATTTCTCTTTGGTTTTATTCCTGCACAAAATTCTAAACTCCCATTCCCCAGGATCACAGAATAGTTTTTAACAGTATTTTGCTATTATAACTATTTTGATGGAAACGCTCTTAGAACAGGCACTAGAATATGTCTAATAAGGAAATAAATCTTACCAAGGGAACAAAGTTCTCTCCTGAGTTCATTGGCTTATTTTTTGAAATTTCTTTCTGGTAACTCTTGTCTCATCCCTATGTGTCAGAAGGATATGACCAATTTCACCTTTTGACTGACTTACGGAAAAAGAAAAAGGTAATGTCTTCTTTTTGGAACACTGAATGTTCAGAATGTGCCTGAAATGTTACAAAGTAACCGTGCTTTCATGCTGTTTCATTAACCTTGAACAATGGGGAAAAATTGCCCTGAAATGTACATTTCATTAATAGGTGTGGTGATCTCTGGAGGAAAAATGAAAGAACAGAAACATTTCCAGTTCTGTAAATCAGCCTGACAGAAGCAGATGGAACCATGTCCTACCTCTGATAAAACTATTATCTCTATTGTCAGGGCATTTCAGGACAGCTGCACAGTTGAATATTATTTTTTCTGGAATATCTGATGAGGTGTTTACAAGGAAAAATTAGAAGCACCTTGCGCTGCTGCGCTTGCCCCAAGCATTTACACAGATCTAGCAGCATACATTTGGCAAGCACTTGTCCATGAGTGATATTACGGGAAACTCTGATCTCATCTTATGGTGGGAGGCTCAACAGATACCCAAGATAAAAGCTAGAATAACGATGGTAGGCTTTGTTAATGGTGTTCTCCGTGAACCCTACTGAAATCATAGACCAGAGAGTTGACACAGATACTTGGAAAGCATCAGCCTGAGACCTTAGACATATTAGTCACCCATTTTTGACTAAATAACTTTTTCTGCCAATCAAGTAATCCACAGCATAATTGTGGAAAAAAATAAAATTACTTAAAGTGAAGCTTTCTCTGCCTTTAAAGAATATAAGTGGATCTGTAACTATCCTTTGTCAAGGAGAAACCAGAAAACTGTGAATTCTGAATGTCCCCTTCAGGAATTCAACCACCAAAATCTTTTCCCCTTCCCCTTCCTTCTTCTTCTTCTTCTTCTTCTTCCTTTTCTTCCTCTTCCTCTTTTTCCCTCTTTGCTGCAATGACTGTGGTTAGCGCAGGTTGTGCAGTGGATGGCCACTGCCATCTCAGTCAGCATTTTAAACCTGATCTCAAGAAATAAGCAGCAGACAGCTCCCAACCCCCCACCCCCACCCCTTACCTCCATATGTTGTTCTGTTTGCTCTCTGATCCTTTGCTTGTGCCAGGATTGTCCATCAGCACCTGTTAATTGTCAGAAATTCAACTACGTTTAAATGAAATTTTACAGTTCTCTTCCACAGTGGATCACTCTCAGATTAATTAGAATTCGGTAGCAATCAAAAAACTTCATAGCCATAGGGGATATTAAGAGGTATTCTTGTCTAAAAGACTATCCTCCTTTTCAGATGAATTCCCAGAAATACTACATACTACATTCACTTCCCAAGTACAGTATTTACTACATACACTTCCTCGCTATGCACAGAGCTGATTTCACTATTTAGTGACTTCAGCAATTAAAATTCTAGGGACTATTTAGCATTCCATATTTCCATATCCACAATCTATACCCCAGAGAATCCTCTACTCCGTTAGTCTTTTTAGCTTTCTTGATGAAATAAGTCTTCAGATAGCACACAGCTGTCTTCCCTTTCCTCTGTCTGGAGGCAGCTGCAGGCCTGAAAAATTCCCTACCTCTTGGCTAAGACACCTTGTACCTAGAGGAGGGGAAAGTCATGCATATGGGTCTCCTGGAGAACAAGAAGCAGGAAAAGGGTCTCTAAATGTGCTTGAAGGAAGGGGACTCTGGCATAAACTTCTTGTCCTTTTCCTAAGTACAACCACGCTGAGTTGGAAGCTTTAGGCAAGAAGCAGATGTTGACTATTTTTTACAGATAAACAAAAAGATGTAAGCATGAATATACAGTATGCAGCAACATGTAATAAGACTGATTGATTGACTGTTCTTACTATTTTTGTTATTATTTTTAGCATTTCATTGATATTTCTAATGATATATAACATTAATGTAGTAATAACTAGCTAAAGAAAAAACAACATACACATTAAAAGACAATTATTCTTTACATGTAAAACTTGATGATCCTTCATTTTTTTGCATACATTTCTCAGAATATTTTTGTCTATCTACATTTCTTAAATCTCATGTCCAGGAGGTCATACTGCATTCCAAGCAGCAAAAAAGAATATTAGATGAGCACAGAGATCTATTTTGAACTGCACAGCCAGATCATGACACCCTCATTTGAAATACTGTGTCTCTATATTATACAAGATATCGCCTGAAATTTGAAAAAGGAAAAAAAAAACCAAAAAACCTAGAAAGGTCATGATGAAACAAATAAAGAAATTGAGGATTATATTTTCCTAAGAGAACTATATAGAAAATTAGCTGTCATAAAAATAATGAAAATGTAGCACCAGGCATTTAATAACCTGATATTTTGTAGAAAATTTGGACCTAATTCCAGTTCGTAGGCTGAGAGTTACCCTCTTCCAGAGATTCCTCACAGAAGGTCTTAAACGGTTCTTAAAAAGTGTACAAGTCTCATATCGGCATTCAGCACAAGTGTAGATTTCATCAACTTAGAGGTGTAAATCCCATTTCAAAGAATATCCATTTCTCACACTTTTTGTCAGGGTTTTCCTTTCTTTTTTTTAAAGGAGATTTTTTTTTTTTTTGGGGGGGGGGGTGGGGGGGAGAGGGAGGCAGACACATACCATATCCATACAGAGATGTAGTAAATAATAACAAAGGAAAATTTATTCGTAATTGTGCAGTACTTTTGTTTCCATTGTCCACATTTTACAAGCATACTCCTGTAAAGAAAATGCAGAATACTAAGAATTTACAAAAGATTGCACCTTGAAGTGTAACAGCTTGGAAACAACCACATTGCTTCAGCTGTTGCTAAAAGAAATGCAGGTTAGTCATTCTCTTTCTACACAGTTTTGACTCTTCTAAAATTTTTTTTATCCTGAATTCAGGCATTTTTCCATACTGTTATTGTGGTTTCTGATTCCCTCATTATTTCTGTACAAAAAAAAAAAAGGGAAAAAAAATGTCAGTGTCTCTTAACTTTAGAGGCATTCCTTATTTTGTCCATGTAGTGGGCACTTGTTAATGCTGTCAGCAGCCCTCCCATCAGGATTGGCCGAATGGTACACAACAGCAGTGAATGGGACCATGAGATGAGTAGGCAGGAAAGTGTATGGTCCCGTCATAAGCCAGGCAAGCAGTCCCACTAAATACACATTGAAAATAAACGTCTAATTGTGGACTAGGTAGACATATAAATGCCAATTTCCCTTTTGTCAGCCACAGACTCCTACTCATCCGTAAATTAATTACAAGGCATTTCTTTATGCTGATAACTATTTCATCAAACATTTCTTCCATCACACAAATAGGAAAAGAGTTATTCCCAGAAAAGTAATTAAATTACATGTTTCCCCAGCCTAAGTATACAGTAATCTAATTTACTAACATAAGGTGCCTTCTATGAATATATTAAAATTAATGTATTAATTTTATTTCTCAGAAGGAGGAATCTTAATATACCATAGAAATCAAAGCACCTGGGCTGTTACTCAAACATACAGCTGTATAGACAGATCTTGTGACAGTCATGATCTGGCCTTGGAAACATGTGCTGATTCCCCCTGAAAAACATTATAAGGAATAACTCACCATTTTAATCGTAGGAATTTTTAGGTAGGAATCTGAAACATAGGAATACAGTAGGATTTTGAAAGTGGAAAACCAAATGCTTATTTATCTTGTTTATAAAATATTTTATAAAAAAAGAAAACCCAACACATACCTTTACAGTTGGGAAAGGTTCAAGCTGACAGACTGCTGCTCCGTGCTCCTATTATTTTAACATAGAGAGCATATGAAAAAACACTGGGAACTGATCATTCAGATTTTTTAATCACCTGCTGAATAATGTCTATAAGATGGTTTAGTGATGTAAAAAATAAATTAGTAGTCTAGAAAAATTCACAATATGCAAAGAACATGTAAGATATCTCCCCTAGGTAGTCTTTGTTTAATTTTCATGACTTTTTAATTTTATTTTTGTTTGTAAGATGAAAACATATTGAAGTCCTCTCAAGGTTTTCCTCTATCCTTTTTTTCTTTGGTAAATCATCTCTTCTTTAGGCTAAGTACACACCCAGCGAAGCCTCTGTCCATGTGGTCCATGTATTCACTTTGCTTTCTAATGTGTAATTTGACCATTTTCTAAGGAAAAATAGTTATGTGAATTAACCATAAATATGAAGCAATTAATCTTAATTATACAGACATCCACTAGTCCAATTTATACCTTCTTAACGTCCATGACTCAAAAATATCCTTCAGTCAGTGAAAGAATTTCAGTAACTTAATACTGAAATAAGTTTTGTTGCTTAAGTATACATTACAGAGCAATTGTTATTTTGCTGCCTAAACCACTGGTTTCCCCTCAGTGCTGGTGAAATGAGAAACAGGTAACTGGGCTGGGTAGACCCGTTCAGTATCGTAACATTGTAAATCGGGCCAAAAAATGAAAGCGTATGAAATGAAAGTAATTCATTCCACTCACGCTGTCCATATAGTCACCAGTGTCCCTTTGTATTGCAGGACTAATGTCAGCTTTAATGGGTGCCAATTGGACTTAGATACTCTAGCAAAGATTTGACCCAAAGTGCAAGTTATGTTCGCAAAGATCATTAAAACAGTCATAAACCAGAGCAGAATCCACATTTAAAGGCTTATCCAGTTCAGAAGCTTTTCTTTTTTTTTCTTTTTTTTTTTTTTTTCTTTTTTTTCCCTTTTTCTTTTGTCTCTCTCCACTGGTTTATAATTTAAATAGAGAAGGGAACAGTAGCCTGGGGCATCCAGATTTTCTGGATGTAAAACAGGACTTAGTTGGATTTCACATTAACTGCCGTGTTGTAAGGTCAGCCCCCAACAGCATCCAAACCAAGTCATAAATAGTATCTGTTAATAAATTAAGACAGATGGGTAGTGATTTTTATCTGGGAAAGGTGTCATAGTTTTGAGAAGGTTTAAAAGTAAGAAAAGCTCCTTTTAAGCTTGAAAGAGTTAATGGGATTTACTAACCCATCAGTGCAAAAAATGTATTCTTGTCAAGGAAATAAGAGGTGGAGTGCTCATGCCTGCATATCACCCAGTGATTATACCTCAGGAAGCATTATCTCGGCTGGTCTGGGCCATCCCTCTTCCGACTGGTGCTTCCTCTGCAACCTCCCATCCTTTCCCTGCTGTTTTATGTGGAACTCACCAGCTCTGGCACTTTCCTTGTTTAAATCTCCCTGAGGGCATCAGCAGTGATTGAAGTAAACAGTGTGCTCTCATTTCCAACCTACAAGCATGCCAGAGAAAAGGCTTGAGTCTTGGCTTCCTTCTGAAGGCTGCTCCATGCCAGACTGTGAGTACAAAGACACTTCAAAGAACATTTTGGTAGTGCCTGAAATTTCCCTCATTTTGAAAGAGTCTCTGACTCTTAAAGCACTGGTACCCTGGGCAAAGAAGCATCTCTCCATCTTTACCCTGGATTTGCCTTTACCCAGGTATTGGCAGTTCACAAGCTGTTTTTAAGGTACAACTAAATGAAAAAAAAAAAAAACAACCAAACAACAAAAACCAAAACATACCTCAAGTGCTGTTCTAGAGGTTCAGTTATTAAAATGGCCTACAGGAGGGCTCTTGCAGCTGGATGTAAATTGAAGCAGGCCTGAGCCTATACCAAAGTATGCTGGGGTAGAGTATGCCAGGACACTGAAGGTAGTGTTCAGTCAGTTTTGTCCTCCCGTCTCATTTTGTACGATGTGGAATTTGCCTGGATCTACCCAAACACTTTTGTCATCAACTGCTTGCAGCTCACTGCTGCTCAGATGAGTTCCAACAAACCCTAACCTGATTATAAAACAATTTTTCGTTTTATACCAGTACTGGCATGTCTTACTTCCCTTGTAATATGGCACAAACACCAACTAAAAATCTAAACATCAGTACAGAAAGTTCACAGATTTTTTTATTATTATTATTATTATTATTATTTTGGTCATTCTCTTCTACAAAGTACCATCTAGGATGAAGATACAGTTTTAAGAAAAATAGCCTGTGTGTATTATGGAATGCACTTTAACACGACACTAAATACACTTTTTTTTTTATAGTGCCTGCTGGAGTTGCCCTGATGCTTCTTGTTTCTTGGGCTGCGTCCATTAAAACATTATGAAAATATAGTAATATCTGAAGATAATGGAATTTACTGCAGTGATAAGGTCATTATTTTCATTCTGAGCTCAGAAATCATTCCCCTACACACTCCATGTTTCAAAGTGATGTTTAGCATATGTAAAAGTGTTGTGGTGTGCTATTTTTGTGTTATGCTTCTGTGTTCAAAATTAACCCTGCTCTAAGAGATTTTGTTTATATGTGCTATATTATTTCAGACTAAACACATCATGTGACCAAGTACCTCAGAGTTTTGCAAGAAAGTTTTCCAAACAGATCCTTAATCTTGAGAAAATTGATGGGCATTCCTTAATAAATCCCACTAAGCATATCGGTTGTATGGCTGTGAAAAGGCATCTAGTCTGAATACGAGCAGTTTAGCCTTGTTCATCTTTGAATAATTCATGGTGCAGAATCAAGTCTGCTTCATAATCCTAAACACAGGCCAAATACATCAACAGTCCTTTCACTAAAATTGCAGGCTGATGACATCAGACACTGAGTTAGTAGGGTCTTCTGTTTGCCAAAACTCTTCATTAGAGAGGATGCCTATGACCTCAGTGCTGTTTTCATATCTGCACTGACAACTCCTTTCCCCCCAAGCCTGGCTAGAACTCTGTGAAGCATAAAGTTATGTACGCTCAGATCTAACTGTAGACTAAGGGTCTTTAATAATTAATTTTCCCAGATAGACCTGCAGGGCAGTTATAATTCAAAAATGTCGGTGGCTTGGGGATTCAACTCTAGGCCAAAATTAGGGAGAAGACGACCTGTACCTATTCCAAGTTGCATATTCCGAGTCTCTGGCATACATGCACACATCAGATAGTAAAAAACCATCTTGCTTTACTCACTGTGGCCTACTATAATTTTATCATGTGTAGTTTTCCACCGATAGATATAAAAAACATTTCTTCTTTAAATGACGCAGCATAGAAGGCATGCACAATAAACTGCACATATCACAGCAAAGATTTAAAAGTGGATCAAACATAAAATGCAGGGATTTTGATGTAGCCCCTTTAATTTAGGCACAAAGGCTTGCATTGTTTTAAGGAACTGAGCTTACCTTATTTCTGACTTAATTGACCTGGGTTTGAAATGTTATCAGAGAACTTCTGTGTAAAAAAAAATATGTTCACACAGTGCTGCACCCTTCCAAGCAGGATTGCCATAAAGAAAGGAAATTTATCTCAAAAAGGACAGAGAGGAAGGGAGGGGGAAGACTTTTTTGTTTGGATCAGAGTGCACTTGCCTGGCTTTAAACAGCTTAACTTTGATCCAACCTTCAAAACCCCAGTACATTTGCTTTTACAGTGTCTCTATTCCTCATCTTTAATTCTAGTTTGCAGTCAGGGCACCCTGCCAACAAGCAGAGGAGAGCTCAGCACACAGTTTCAGTGTTTGGATTTGGGAATTCAGAAACTTCATCTCTCAGACTCTGACCTACTGAAAAAAAAGTCTACTGAATTTTGAGCTGATCATTTGTAACATAACCAGAAAAACAAACACACCGGCAGATACCAGGAGGAAGATACTCTTCTTTATAAAGGAAACAGCACTAGTACACAGGAATTTGATCACACACAATACTAGAAATTAATGAAACAGAAAAATCACTTTACAGGGATATTTCTTGGGCTTTCTCATGAGGAGGAAGAAGCTGCTGCCCTGACATAGGCTTGAGGAATAGCTTACAAAATATAAGTAGATTTCTGCTTGCTGTAAGTTTAAACTGCCTGAAAATTCATCACTGTGCATTTGGAAACTGGACTTCTGTGTTCAAAATGTATATTTAGAAACTGGGAAATCTTATACATTTCCTGGCAGCAACATCATCCTTTCTCTTGCTCATGAATACATTCCTCCAAATCCGGACATCGTGACTAAAACCTGGTGTGACCCTTTAATATTAATGCCAGGAAAGTTGATAATGTCAGATAATTCCTCTGTTTGTCGACTTGTTTAGTTTTGCTAGAGTACTGGATCCTCAGCCCAGCTTCAGAGCCCCCACCAAAACAAACAAGTAAAAACAAACCCCCTAACGTGCATGAATAATTCCTCCTCAGTTGTTACAGAACGTCAACTATCAACACACGGGGTTTTAGTTAGCTGAAATTTAAAATCAAGTCTTTCCTCTTTTTTTTCTTAAATCTGATCAATGTTTTGACTGCTTTTTCCCAGTTCATACCACTAGCATTGCTGCTTGTGGCACTAATGGCTGCAGCACAACAATTTGCAATCCAGTGAAAGGAAACGAAGGCTTAAAACCTGCTTGAAGAAGTTTTTGATGAAAAAACTTACTTCTATATGAAAAAAAGATGCCTTTTCTCTTCAGTATTTAAAGCCAGCTACAGTCAGGAAGCAAACAAGCAGACAGTCAGACACTGTAAGAAGCCTGTGAGATTCACAACGGGTTTTATTGGCTTCAGCAGCATGGCCTCAGCCATTTTGACACAACCGTTAGCTCTGCACCTTGCCAGCTAACAATTTTGCAGCCCCTAAGCACTCCAGCTTCTCCCTTTGAGATCCAGCTTTTACACAAGTAACTTTTGAGGCACTGTGTGTGGCAGCAGAACAGCAGTCTGAAGCTTGGCTAACTGCTATCAGTGCAGTAGCAATGAAATTCAAATAAGTAAATACATTTTATGGGGCTTATAAAAATTGGATTATAATATATAAACTAGTCATTCACTTAAGTGAGGCTATTCCCTTATATGCTTTACAGCAGAGAAGGAGAGAAGCATGTGTGTGTATGTTTAAATAACAACAAAAATTACTGTATAAATAAATCCAATGACTGTTTAGGCATAAGGTTTATGTAATAGGCAAATTATACATGACAGACAAAACTTTATTGTCTGAATTCCTGACCTCCTCCTTCCTGGAGCACATAAAAAAAGACAAGACATTTACACATTATATCACAACCAGTGTCTTGGATGACAATTTCCTTTCTAATTTTTACTCATCTACTTGAGAGAGCAAAGCCATAGTTAATAACAGTAATTAAAAAGCATATATGTGCATTTTATATATGCAACAGCAATCTAAATATGTATCATCTTTACAGTTTATTCATACTGCTGTAGGAGTCCCATATCCACTTAAAAGATGGAACTATCTGATGCAGCATCAGAAAAAAGCCTCTTGACAAACTTTACCAATAATTTAATGAGCTGCTCTTTTACCTATGTTATTTAGCTACTAATTTAACACACAATCTAGAAGCGGTCTTTAATTTAGTGGCATTCAGGAGACATGTTAGGACAAATGAAATTTTCTGCTTAGTCCAATCTACAGAAGGTTACTGCACTACACACTAAAGCAAACACTGACCGACTGCACTGCCACATAATTGCTGAAACAAGTAATGGTAAATTCCACAATAAGTCTTCCATTTTTATTTCTGTGTATCCTAGTGTTTTAGAGAGAAGTTGTTGTGTGATTTTTTTCAGTATTAGATCTCTCTATTCATTTGCAGGCTGAAAAGTTTTCTGAGTTTGTAATGTAGGTCAAAGTCTTAATGGTGTATTCAACCAAGATGCGGCTATGCTTCCCTTTAAAACATTCTTGTTTCCTAAGCCAAGAGCCCTGCCTCAGTGCTGTCATTATAAATCTCAGGTTCCAAAATTAGTAAGTGGTAAAGGTGAAAAAGGATGGAAACACAACACACCCATGATTCATTATTCATTGAGTGAGATCTAATATTGGATGAGAAAACTAACAAGCACTTTATACTTAGAGCTGACTTGACTGTTTCTACAAAAACACCAAGAAAGGGCAATTTTCATTAGATGCACAGCAAGCATAGCTCCCACTCCATAAACAAAGATGCTTCCTCTTGCATTAGAATGGAGAGCTGGTGGCTTCAGCTGATGAGGGACCTCTACCAGATCTCTGCAGGGAGAGTTTAGGAAAGGCACACTGCAAGTGCAGGCATCAGGTGTTAAGACAGCACCAGTTAGCTTTGCTCAAGTGTCTTGGCAGACACCAAAGCTACTAATTCACACCAATGGTAAAACTTCTCTAAGCATACTTTTTCTTCCTGTCATTGAAATCTTTTAATATTTTTTCATGTATGACAGCAGTTCTTTAGTAGTAGAAAAGAAGCATTCAAGCATAAGCAAATTTACAGTTTTTCCTTTACATATAACAACATATTCTGGGAAAAACTGGTAGATGTGAGAAAGACCTTTTTCTAATCCAACAATGAGATTTCCTAATCTGAAATCCTTCTTCCACAATAAACAGGCTTCGTTAAAACAACAAGGGAAATCCATCAATTTCATGCTTTCCTTACTTGCTGCTTGGCTGCATTTCTTTGCTTTTATCTTGAGTGGTAATTCCCCCTCACACACACACACCCTCAGCCAGTCAGTTTCCACATTACTATTGTAGGATTTGAGTGCTGTTTAGCATGGAACCAGCATCAGTTTACCCAGCTTAAAATAATATTTTGCTAGTGTTCAATAATTGTAGTCAAAGGATGTTTTATTTGCATTTCAGGTAGTAAAGTAGTAATTTTTCCTCTTTATACTTGCAGGGAATTAAAAAAAAAAACCACAAACAACAAAAAACTAGGTTCAGAACAAGGTAAGCCTTTGTGTTACTCAGAAGATCTGAGGTCTGCTTAAAAAAAAATCCCAACATTCAAAATCTTCAAGACTCCAAGTCATACCTGTACTGTCGGAGATGGAGCTTAGTACAGAGCATAGAACAGGAGGCAGCCCATAAAGGAACCATTGTATGGGAAGCAGCAGTATACAATTATGCATTTATGAAGGATTGACTGTTCTCTCAATTTTTAATCAAGCTTTGTCTCAAAAAACTATGGTCAAATATCCAAGCTGCACCTTTTCCTTTCAAGTGCATCCTTCACTTGATTTCCAACATAATAAATACATCCTTCTTTAGAGACACTCCATGCTTTGTTTTATTAATGAGATCACCTTCTCTCCTTCCCCTTCACCACCCTCAATAGGCTGCTTTTTTAATCTACCAGGCTGATTTCTATTGCCATTTTTATAAGAAAATTTCTCTGGACTCTTTCATTCCCTATTAATGATTAAATAGAGCTACATTTTTTTAAAAGCTCTTATTTTGTCTTGCCAAATGATTAGCTGTTTTGGATGCACCTTGGAAGTTTAAGAAAAAAAATAGCAGAAGGGAGATGCAAAAGTACAAGCTTTTCTCCAAGCTCTTTTTTCCATAAAGCAAATGTGGGAGAAAAAAATTGTGGTAAGATCTACTTTCCACATGTGCTAAGTGCCCAAGTATCTTCACTACAACTTTTTAAATTGGTTGGTTTGAAATTGATTTTCAATTTCTTTACAAATATGTTGTAAATCATGGGCATATTTTCTATATACTGCCTAATTATGCTGCCTAGCTACACCTGTATTCATTTCAACCACCAATTTCCACAAAGAACAATATATTCTCAGTTAACACAGTTCTGCCTAGTCTGTCTTTAACTACAGACAGAGCAGAGAAAGTAAAATTTCAGCATTCACTTTATTAAAGGATAGCCTTTAGAAGTGCCAATTGGCAGACAGTTTGCTAAACACCGTATGATGCATCCAAGATTAGAGTAGATCTTAAACCCAGGCTTATTGACCATCAGCACCCAGGTCAAAAAGCTTAGTTAAGCACTTCTCACTTTTATCGTTGTCTTCAACTGTAATTCACATTAGGTTAAGCATCATGCTTTTAGTTTAAGCAGAAAGAAGTCTTAATTAAAAGATAGGAATACTTTTCATTATCTTAGGAAGATATACAATGAGAACTACATGTAATTTCTTAACACTTATGGTTTATGTTGGTATTCTTCACAAATTTGGCAATGGAAGTATGAAAGAATTCAGAAGAGTTCATCCGCAGTACAACTACCATGGGCCAGGCTCCCTGCCTGATAAACAGATTGAGCCTGGGAACTGGTATTACTCACTTGACATGGCTTTGTTTAAAAACCTTCCCTTGGCACACCCACCCCCTCAAGAACAGGCACCTTCCAGCAGGGGGAAAGAGGATGTTATTGCCCTTTTTCATTTAAGCTTATGCTTAATTTAATTTCATCATAGTCAGCAAAATACTTAGGCACATGCTGCGTTTTTCTCTCTTTTTTTTTTTTTTTTTTTTTTTTAAGTGGCCACTTCTACCTCTAACTTTCAGTCAGTCTTTATTTTTCAGAAAGGAGAGAGATTTACACATGTTTTTGTATCTCTTGGAGTACAGTGTAAACAGAAATCAGGTTTTTACTTGCGTGAATCTGTCCTGAAAGTGAAAAAAAAATCACCAAACAACGTACATGCTCTATTCTTTCTGGGGAGCAAGATTTGCAGGAGATAATAGCTTTTTCTAGACCAGCTGGCACAGCTGGAGAAAAAAAATGAAAAAGCTTTTCATCATCCAAGCCTTTTAATTCTGAAACAGGAGCAGGAGTCTCACAAAGTAGAAGGAATGCTCTGTTTACTTTTATTAGGTCAAGCATTTAGATGGTCTGAAAAATCACATAATACCTTGGGACCCCAAGGATGTTCTATGAACTTGGGGGTTTTGTGTGCACAGCAGCAGCAGCCACATTCTGGAAGCAGGTTCTGCAGCTGGCAGTGAGCCGCCAGGAAGGTGGGCAGGAAAACATCAGGGAGCACGGAGGCTTTGTGCTGCCCAGGGGCTAAGCTTTCTTAAGGAAAGCCTGTCTCACTGAGCATATTCATAGTTCATGTCTTCTTTTTTTTTTTTTTTTTTTTTTGCCTTTTTTGTTTGTTTGTTTGTTTTTGTTTAGGATGACAAGGGTTTTTTTCCCCCCTCCCACCGGAAAGATAGATCTTATGCCTTACCTTAAACATTGTAATAATTTTACCAAGCTGTATGTGGACCTAGTCTGTGTGTACAAAATAACTCATTCTTCCTTGCCCCCTTGAAAACATTAGTCTCCAGGGGAACATATGAGCATCAGGCCAACATGGCTTCCCCAAGAGAGGCAAGTCATCCACACAGAACAAAAATTAAGGGACCTGTTGTTAATTTCACATGTCTTAAACTAGTACCTCTTATCTGATGCAACTAAAGAAAATAAAGGTGCAAACGGACAGTTGGAAATAGCTGTTTTCATTGGAACAGTAATTAGCTGGAGTATGTTTTTTTCCTAAATAAGGTTAACATGTCTATTGATTGAGCTCAGCTCACTTGGATGATTCAAATTAAGCACCGGGCATTCAGGCCTCAATGTTCATATCTCAGTCACAGAAACACAGGCAAAAACTATCCTGAGATAGTTTGCATGCAACACTACTTGCAAGTATGCATTCATGGCAGCTTTTCTACTTGTAAGACGAGTGCTCTGAAACAGCTCAAAGTCATGATTCTAAAGACATGAATATAAGTTGTTGATCCTTTTGTTTTGTTTACAAGAGGGCAAGCAGGGACAAGAAACTAGAAGACCAGGATAGGGGACAGAGAGAAAAGGCTGGAAGAAGAAGTCAATGTGAGCAGGAAACTGAACAAGACATTGTGTAAAGGCAATAGAATTTGTAACCCTAAAGCAGATTTTCTTCAGAGCTGAAATAAGATGCAGAACTCCTGAAGCTCAGCATGCCTTTACTATCAGCATATATTTATGAAACTCAATGAGAAAAGGCACAGTTCATTTCCCTTTAAGGTCTGAGCTCACATCTGTGTTGAACATTAAAGACAAAAAGCTGTTTCCTACTCTAGATCTGGAGCTGCTAAATAATCAAAAAATCCCTGTTAGTGTGCATGCCTTCAAGCTTATCAAAAGTTACAAAATCAACCTAACTTTCTTATACTTCTTCTGACAGTAATAGTGTTTATTGAAATAGATATTATGAATAGAGATTTTTTTTTCAATGTGGGTTAGATACATAACCAAGTGCACTGTAAAATGATGTATTCCGTTTGCATATTCTTGCAGTTACTACATGATCTTCTCTTCAAAATACTCCAATTTCAAAAAGGCTACAGTCTCTAGAACTCTTAAGACCAGTTGTTATAAGAAAGTTTTAAAATATTAAAAGGCAATATTTATGTTTTCTAATATATAATCTGCTTTTTTCCAATTTTTTTTGCATTCATCAACTATAAATAATAAAGGAACACTTGCTGCTTTTAATTGTTTCTGCTAAAGTTAGTGTGAGTGGGTTTGACAAAGTTAGATCATATGTGAAGGAAAGAGAATGCAATATCTTTTCTTAGGACAGAGAGATCTTTTCAGGGAGTTTCCCTTCTCAGGAATATAGAAGCTATTTTCATTCTAGAAATCATTGACTTATCCACTTCATGTTGCATTTATTGACTGGAAACAATTACCTTTTGAAAGAGGAAGTTTTCAATTTTAGTATGAGTGAGCACCATCTGGAATTCAGTGCCTTCAGGCTGCCTTAACTAAAAAGTTCAATAAGTTAAAGTCAGGAAAAGAGAAAGGGGGTGGGGGGTGGAGAATAAACTTCAACTTCAAATGTTTCCAGCAAAAATGAGACTTTTAGTCTTTTCTTTGCATGCAGATGATTATACTCATGGGACGGTTGTAAGTAGTGCTTTTTTTTTCCTTCCCATTTTCTAAGTTTGTTTGAAGTGTCAGTGCTGCACCATTGTGAGGATGTAGTCCAGATGTCATTATTTTGAGGTTCAAGACAGATGATGGATTATCTCAACATTGTTTATAATCAGAGTGCAAATGTAGAACCAGCATAACAGCCTAGCTTGCCTTTCACTTTACAAGTACTAAAAAAATATGATAGTATTTTGTTCATTCAGAAGAGAGTTCTAGAAGTGTCATTTAAACCCCCCCATATTTTACATAAGAAGAAAACTACAAATTCACACAGAAACATTACATTCATACATAAAAAAAGCTTTCTTTTTTGATCTTCATACAAAGCATTTCAGCAACAGGCAAATTACAAAACATGTCAGTTCTGTCAGAAGAAATATCTCAAAATGAGGTCTTATCTGGATCTTATCCTAACTAAAGCATATAAACATATCGTTGGTCTGAAAAAGAGGTCTGGAGATATTATGAAAACAGACTTTCTGGTACAATTTTCAATCCTACTCTTTAGGACAGCATTGGAACTACTGTCTTCCTACAGACAGATGTTTTTGAAGTATTTTAACATTTCTAACCACCTCCAAAGCCACCAGAGTTAGAATATTTTTTTAACAGAGTTGTCAAAAAATTTAACTGAATTGTATGCAGTCAGTTGATTTTTTTTGTTATTATTTTACATCTTATATCTTGTTCTGTCATATGCCATTGACATTTATTAAACAATTACTAATCTTATTCAGCCATCAGTGGGTTTTGCCCATCTATTGTCTATTGTTTGCTTTTCCCAATAATTATTTCTTATGTCTTAATCTCTGGATGACTTGCAAAGCATCTTGCCCTCTCCTTTCTTCAAATACAATGCATACCTGACCTAAGAAACTGTATAAAGTTGGGTAACATCAAGGTTTTGATGTTACCTGCAAGCATTCTTTACCTGATCATGCATGAAATTCAACTAATTTTTCTTACTGTTTGTAGTGGTGTTATTGATGAATCAATCATAATATCTCACTTTCAAAGTTTTCTTGGCTCAGCTACAGACGAAGAGGGGGCGCTGAGCCTTTGCAGATTCAGGAGTGGGGAGGGTGGAACAACAAGGGGCAAACACAGAAATTATGTGACCAAGGGATGGACAGATACTGACTCACAACTATGGATGTGACACGGAATCATACGCACCAGATATAAGCACCACTAATGGACAGGACAGTGTCTGGCTGCCCTGTGTGTGATCAAAACTACATTAGATTAAGAACAGCTCCTTTCTTTGCTGTGGGGAGAAGACTTAGGTACAGAGACCTTGTAACCTGAGAAAGAAAACAAGGACAGAAAAGATAAAAGAACTAGGCTTTCAGAGGAGGATGAAAACATGTATACAGGACTTGCTCTGTTCGTTTTGTTTGTACACCGTTGCGTGGTCTGACATATTCAATTTTCTGGCAGTTTTTCCTGCTATTTGTCTTACTACACTTGTACTTAATGGTGTTCATCTCATAACAATGACACATAAGGACAGAGAACATACCTACACAGAGAGACACAATTTGGTCTTCTGCTGAGGCTTTATGAACACCGATGTTCTCCCTAACATCTCTAAACCTGAAGACTCTTCAAAGCAGCAGTAAGCATAACAAAACAGGCTCAGAATTCAGTGCATAATTCGGTCAGGTTCATCCATAGCTTTGGCAAGAGGACAACTAGGCTTCAGTTGTCTCTCCAAAGACCCAGGGTGATAAGAATGCACAAAAGAACCTGAGTGAGATCACTGCTTATGACAAACACATCACAGAAAGTCCCTTGATATAGAACTGCACAAGCCCCATGACAGTCTGAAACTGGCATTTAGAAGGGAAATGTTGCAAGAGAGGAGTCAGTCAGCCTTGTCAGTGCCAAAACAATTTTTGGCAAGATGATGGTGACAGAGATGGCTTGCTTTCTCAGGTGGGCTGCTTCCAAGTTAATGCTTCTTAAGGGAACTAGGGAGAAGCCGAGGATTTCTGTCAGAAGCATTAACTTTGTAATATAAATATGTAAAGATTAATGTGGAAGAATGAAAGGAAATAATTTTCAGAAGCATAGTTCATATTTTAATACATTTTTGGTTTATAGTAGCTTACTTCTCATTAAAATAATGCAAGATACCATCAAAATAATTTTTAAGTCATGTTCTAATGGCTTTCAATGAGGGATAGTTTCTAAACTTCCAGGTCAGCTGTGAAAGAGTGTAGTATTACAATCTAGATAACACCTCACAGGTTCTACAATGAGCCCTCTTGGAATTTCTCTCCATCAGCTGATGGAAAGAACTAAAAATTAATTTTCTGATCAAACAGCCCTGAAACAATCAGACAACAAAAATGTCTTTAACCAGTCTGTCTTCTTCCATTTATCCCACCAAGGAGTAACATGCTATAGCATATCTAAAAAACCCAGACTTTAAAAGAAAGCTCTGTCTTCTAAGTCTGCATTTTTACATCACCAAAAGAAAAGCTCAGAAGGGACAAGTCCTTCCAGACAGTGTGCTTTCCTCTGACTGCTATGATATAACAAACTGGTAAAGTTTGTGGTAGGTTCACCTTGGCTGGCTGTCATGCTCACCCAGCCACTGTCTCACTCCCTCCTTCCTCAGCCATGACAGGGGGAGAAAATAAGATAAAAAAGCTCTTGGGTCAAGAGGACCCAAAGTAACTTACCAGTTACCATCATGGACAAAACAGACTCAGTTTTGGGAAAATTTATATTAATTTATTGCCAGTTAAAATATGTTTAGATAATGAGAAACCAAGATAAATTGAAATACCACCCTCCACTACCACCTCTTTCTCTGAGGCTCTCAACCTCATTCCTTCATTCCCAACTCTTTTACCACATCCCTCACTCCAAAAGGCACAAGAGGATGGGGAACAGGGGATTATCGTCAGTCCATAATGGCTCCTCTCTGCCTCTTCTTCTTCCTCACACTCTTCCCCTGTGCCAGTGTTGGTTTTTCCCATGGGCTGCAGTTCTTCAGGGTAAACCTGCTCCAGCATAGGTCCTCCATGCCCACAGTTCCTTCAGGGCTTATCCACCTGTTCCACCATGGTCTTCCATGAGCTGCAGGTGAATTTCTGCTCTGGCACCTGGAGCACCTCCTCCCCTCCTGCCCTCTCCCCTCGGGGCCGGCCGGGCTGTTCCTGACCCGTTCCCCCTCAGCGCCGGCAGCGCTGCCCTCCCTCACGCAGGTTTCCCCACGGCCATGGCGGCCATGGCGGCTGCAGGGCCCGGCCGTGCCCTGCGCTGGGGCCGTTGGAGCCGGCTGGAACCGGCTGGAACCGGCTGTGCCTGGCACGGGGCAGCCCAGGCCGCTCCCCACAAAGGCCGCCCCCAACCCCTGACAGACCCTCCGCACCCGCACCCTGTACAAAATTGCACCCCTAAGTGAGGGGACTGCCTCTGTGTCTCCTCTTGGAAAGCTCTTCCAACTCTTAACCTTACAGTTCCAATGGCGTCCAGCCTTTATACGTATGCTGCACTATTCAGTTTTTGTGTTGTTTTCTAGTTTTACATCAACTATGCTCATATTTCTAAGTTTTATTCTTTTTCAGACCTCATCAAATATTACATTTGCTGCACTAAAATGGGTCATCTGGTGTAAGTAGGAGTAGCTCCGCTGAAGACAACCCCCCACTGAGATGTTTGGTAAATGCAGTAGTAGCTGCAGTGGTAGCTTAGAGCCACATGCATGATATTTTGCTTCACGCTGTTTCTATCTCAAAGGATAAGGTAAAGATAAGGTGATTGTTTTCTTTTTCACTTAGTACATACATCTATACAGCCAGATAACATTTTCACATAAGTTAGACTACCGTGTGTGTGACTGTCATCACCATCACCCTACATTCTGCCAATAGGGAAAGATAATTCATGTCTTCAGGTAACTGAGATAAAGCTTTTATTGTATGAAAACAGTGCTTGAATTCAACAGTATATTTTAATCCTTTCATCACAAGCATCTGAGAACAGACTGCCGGATGAACACAGTCCTGTTAATACCATTCTTACCACCCAACTGAAATGCAAGGAGAAGAAAGAAAACAAGGAACTTTACCTACAAAACACTAGCAGAAAGTTTTCAAAGGCATTTTAGTTCAGAAAATAGTTGAAAATATAGGTATTACCTGTTACATTGTCTTTTTTTATATCTACCAGCAAGTGTGAAACAGTAACTTAAATGACCCACTAGTAATGCTCTAAAGTGCGCACATTTTGTAGCTGAGACATCCTTTTTAAACGGCTTTTTATAACAGTTCTTACTTTTTCTCCCAGCTCTACTATTTCCCCATGTATGACAGTCAGCCATGGATCACATGCATAGACTGCTGGAGAGTCTATGGGAGAAGCAGTCCACAAGACCACCTGGTACTTGATATGTAGCTATTCACAGTATCTTAATGGAATAAAACATTCGTTAAACTTCCATAAAACTACTGCAAAGCTTTTCTCGTATACTGAAGTGCTTGTAATTCTTTAACTTTATAGCAAATAAATACTTTCAAATTAAAGAATATGCTAAGTCATATATCTGATACATCCCAAAGCATTCATTGTTACTATTTTTAGGGCTGCAGCTCTTTTGCTTGAAACAGGGTAATTCAGAATTCTGTACTGTACCAATGGACCTAGTGGAAACAAAACCCACTCAAGTTTTTTGGTTGAGCATGATTCCTAAGCATGTCATTGTGTAAGATACATACAACTGTTAAACGCGTTTTGCTAGAAGGTGTTTCTGTAAGCTAGTAAAAAACTATCGTTCTACAAATTATCACCCATCGTGGACCAATGCAAGAAGTCATTTATCTGCTTGAAGAGCAGTGCAGAGCAGTCTATGGTCAGTATCATATAGTTGGTTATGCTGCCCGTAGTTCTCACGGGAAAATATTCAGGTGAATCTTGAATAAGAAAACCTTCAATGAGCTGTTCAAGCAATCCTCATATTATGACAGTGTATTTCCCTAATAGTGGACAAAGGCTAGCTAAGTGAGGTTGGCAAGAAAGATCACAAACTGTGAATGGAAGTACTTTGCATGGTAAGGTACCATCAGTTGTACCTTCCTCAGTGGGATTCAATGTCAAGACCAATAAAAACATTTTCGAATAACTGACTGAATTACAACTTACTTAAGTGATGAATATGAATTTTGAAATTTAAAAGCACTTACAGAATGTTACAGATTTTCCCAGATAAAATACCCCAGAAAACATAAAATGTGAGACAAGCATTTAGTCTAGCACCTTGAAAAACACACGCAGAACTTGTGTTGTTACCAAAATAACAAAAGAGGGCAAATATGACAGCAGTCTTAAACTTCAAACCTTGATACCCCTAGGCAAACTAGTAGATGTTATACTGAAATGCAACATCATCAGTGTGTTAATAACTGCATTCTATGTAAACTGAGTAAAAGTAATTCCCTCTAGCAGTATGCTGGATTTGTGTCTCAAAATTCTGTCAAAGCTTTTGAAGAAGCCAGGTAGCACAGGCTTAAACAGTTGATGGCAGACCTGAATTGTCAAGGAGTTTTCCCTATGTTTTCTTTTTATTTATTTTATTTTATATATTTCTTTTATTAAAAGCTTTCAGCAAATGGTCTTTCACACAAGTATATAATTAGTTCAGGAAATTCATGGCCTTCGGCCTTCCCAACATGCTGTTGCAAACAGTGTAAAAATATTCAAAGCTTTAGCCCAGTACAGGATGAGCCTGTCAATAGCTACTGAGTATTTTGGTCCAAATACAACTTCTCATTCATAAAGGTCTTACACTATTAGCTGTTTGAAGTTGAGAAAACAAATCCATACACTAAATAATCTCAACATGCCTGGTTTATATATATATTTTCTTAAGAATTCAGTACTAGCCAGGACTGAAGATATGACACTGAACTAGATAGACCTTTCACCTGATCCAGTACTGAGCTCTTAGGTAAGTTTTAATTTTTATCTACACAATTTCCTTTTCTCCATCATCTTCTCTGCATCACTAGTTCATTTCCTTCTGCAATTCCATTTGTTCTGAAGTTATGTAAAACGTTTTCATCACTCACTGCTATTAGTTATCATTTGAGTGTACAATTATGGTCTGGGCCACAAACTCTTTGGAGAACACAGACTCACCAAAAGCAATGCTGTCTCATTGATGTCACTGCACCGGGAAGAAGAAAGTGGCCAAGATGTCTGCTGAAGCTATCTTGTACAATCAGAGTGCCTTACTTTCAAGTGCTTCTATTTGCCTTGTGCAACTGTGCAATATGGGCAGTTCTGAAGTCCTCAGTATTCTGTTTTGAAGTACATCACATCTATTCAAACCAGCCAAATGTTTTTCCTCCTATTGATAGGTATTGGAGCATTGTCATTAGAAACCTTGCTATGCATAAGAATTCCTTTTACAGACAGCAGATAATCAAAACTCCAAGGAATCTTTTTGTAGGAATAAGGATATGAATAACCCTCTTGCAGACTTTCAAAGTCAGTGAATTCATTGCATGCCTTCTAATTAGCTAATGTTCCCAGAAGGCCCAAGTTACAGTTCACAATAAGGACAGTAAGATGCAAGTGAATTAAATACAAAGATATTTCAAAACTCTGTTATCTACATTATTCTTTTTACAGGATTAATTTGACAAGATCAGCTTTAACACAAAAATTTTAAAGACAGTGTTACCGATCATGAACCCTAGAACCTACTCACAGAAGTTAATCTGAGGATATTGCTCAGGTGCAGAAAATATGTTAGATCCCCTCCTTTACCTGTGACTGCTTCTGAAGTTCAATTTGACATTTCTACATCGACATATTCCAAAAGATTTTTTTAAAAAAACAAGCTACTTTTTTTATATATCTAAAAAAAAAAACAAAAAACCAAACTGTTTGTGACTTCAAAATTATCTCAGTCTGTCCTATAACATTCAATCATAATTCATGGTTTCTGGGTTTTGTTACTTACAACAAAACAACCTAAGCCTTAAAGTACAGATTTTATACTATTTTGGAAGACATGCTGCCATTCAGTTAGCTTTTCCTTCTGCTTAAGATGTGGCCAGCTTCAGCTTTCAATATCGCTTGCTAAAAACCCTCCAACTCTGCCAGTTTACCTTGCTAAATTAATCTTTCCTTTTTCTAAGGGATGGATTAAAGAGATTGAAGTTATGAGTTCATTAAACTTCTGCCATTAAACCTTTATGGAGGAAGAGGAAAACAGAAACCAGATTCCCTTGGATTCATTCTACCTTCTGTCACAGGTTCATTAAGATGAGCCTCATTACCCATAGAGTTAAGGGGCAGCCTGATTTACCACTCTATAAAAAGAAATAGTTGAATAATCAACAACGTACATCAGAAAACTGTCTTGAGAAATACAATTGCAAGTAACAGCAGCAAACCACCTGCCTGGATTGAGCATCACTTCCTGCCTCAGTTTCCCTAGTTCTGGTGCATAATCACAGCTACTGAGATAAAAAAATATTTTTACCATAAAGAAACTAAGAAAAACAGTAATTTTTCCTTACCACAAAACATGAAGGTATAAAGAAGACTAGGGAAGAGATCTACAGCCAATCCTCTGCTAATATATTTCATCTGAGAATAATTTTGTGAGTAGGTCATAGGTAGTACCCTCACAGGCCACCAGTGACCAAACACAAAGCAGAAGATTAAACTATTGCCTTCTGCCCCTGATTTGTCTTTTCCCCCACCCCAATCTCACTGCCATGCTAACACTCCCTAGCAGTTTCAATTCCAGCTTCTTTCATTCTCAAAAGTCATCATCTTCAGTGTCTCAGCTTCACAAGGCAACAGCCTAGGAAGGACCCAGATACACTGTCTTCTCTGATCTCCAGTCCTGCAAACTTTTTTCCACCCGTGTCTTCCTCGCACCTTTTTCCTATAAATTAGGTCACCTACTCTCTCATAAAACATTTTCTCCTAAGTTATTAGCTCTTTCCCATTTTGACTGACAGATGTTTGGGCTGAGTGCTTAGCAAAAGATTAAACTCATCTAGTCATGTGAGAAAGAATCAGCTGAGCTGCAAACTGTCAAAGGCCATTTCATCCAGGAACAAGGGTTAATGTGCATTTGATACAACTGTCTACAAAACAGTTGTGCAATTATAGTATCATTCTAAAATGCAAACTTTTATTTAAAATTCACTACATGTATTAGACTGTCCAAACTACTGGGAAAAAATAATTACATTTTGGAGAGTTGCTCAGTCACCTAGGGAAACCAAGGATTTAACTGAAAATTTATTTGGAGTCTTCCCCATTGTTTTGTATAAATTTGTATCTTAGTTTATTCTAATTTTCCCTGTATGTCCCCTTCCTGTGTTTATGAAGCATTCTCATAGGCACTGTAAGACCTTGAAACCAGGTCCTTCCCCAAACACAATAATGAGTATTGTTCTCAGAAAGCAATGAAATATATAAGCCTTAGTTTCTCTTGCCACCTAATGTTCTCCAGTTGTTGGTTTTTTGGGTTTTTTTGTTTGTTTGTTTGTTTGTTACATTTTTACACAGGCTGCTGTGTAAAAATGACTGACAATGGCAATAAGCAGAGATATCTCTTTCTCCAATGATGTCTTAACAGCAAACAGTAACCTTATTTTGAAAAGAGGTGATCTATAACTTTGCCCTACAGGTACAGTTCTGTACTCCCTGTGACAGGAGGTACAGTACCTAATTTCTGGAGAGAAGTGGGACATCCCTGTCGGACTCAACACTTCCAAGGGGTAAATTCTGCACATCTTTTCTTTCCATTTTTGAGTTATTTCATTCCCTTCTGAGGCATCTAATGCTCCTCTGTAGGGGTAAAGAGCTTGGGAAACCAACACGTTTTCTGAATTCAGTATCAGTGTTAAACAGTTTGAGGATCATTCCTGCAATACTAAACACTGACAAGTCTCTATCTGCATCTAGCCTTCATTCTCTAGTTGAAACCCCTATGAAAAAATAATTCTGCTCAACCGAATGGCAAAAGTTGATGGCAGTTTGATATAAAGTCAATAGTGGGTAGATGGTTGCTACCTTAAGCGTGGAGTGACAATTAGATATTAAGGGACTGATTACATTGAGGTAAAAGTCATAAATAAAGATAGATTAATTACATAAAAATGTTCAGGAAAGTGTGTGTTATTTTTCTTTCTTGATCTACTTAGATTTATTAACATGCCTACTTGCCAAGTGAGTTTATTTTGTTATAATCACTAGTGAAATTAATGCTATCAAGCATCATTTCATTAATTAGCATAATGTGCCATATAAAGAAGGCTTTGGAGTGCATTAAAACAACCTGCATTGTTGGAAGAACAAAAGAATGCCACTGTGGCTTTGAAAGAAGTTTTTAATTAATTTTCTAAACCACAATATAATAGGTAAAGTTAAAATTAAATTAATTTGAATACTCTTTTTTTCCTTTGAAACTTTCTAGTAATCTTATCTGAAACTCATGACCAAAGACGATTATTAAATTTTAGGTAATATTTCAAAGAAAAAGCTATGGGGAGGGGAGTGTGAAGGAGAAGAGAAACAAGGCAGGCATGTGAGGTTAAAATTCCTGTCTGAACATGCTGGGGTCACTGTAGTTTAACACTCTTTCTTTTCCAGAATTTGAAAAGCGTATAACCATGGGGCAAAACAAGAACAGCTGAACATGCAATTCTTAACCTCGCACTGACCAGTATTACAAGGCATGTTGTATTCTTCAGTGCCTGCTAAAACTATAAGACAACACGTTGTCAAAAAAATTTGAACATCTGGAGGAAGTCTCTTCTCACCCTTTCCTCGTATACAAAAGTGACCAAGGTCTCACATCATCAGGAGAACATACATATTTCATGTGTAAAGACAGAAAAATAAACCCATTCTGAACAAAACATACTTTCATTGCTTCTTGCTAGTCAAACAGTATGGATGGCATGCAAAAAGACTTCAGAAGAATAATATGTGTACATAAATACATGCATGTACATAAATGTATATACATAAATATCTGGAGTATATTGGCTTTTACCTTTAAAAGGTTTCAATGGTAAGAAAGGCTTTCTGTTGCAATTTTTTGCATATGAGAAACGTGGGTCTGACTCACACTCTCCTAAGGAACAGCTGTTGATATTTTAAGGTATGGCTGCCCCCTCAAGACTTGGCAGAGCTGCAAAGATGCAGGCAGGGATGCGATGAGCTCTGCCAGCCCAGCCCTGGCCATTCTGGCAGAGGATGCTGCCCTGCCCATGTGTCCAGCTGGGCAGGAGCAGGCTTTCTCTCAGTTCATGCTGGTCTCTCACCTGGACACCAGCTCTAATCCAGTCTGTTCAAATCAAGCGTGGGTCCAGCCTCCCACCACCTATATTTTACCATCACTCTGACCAGTGGCAAGAGCCTCTGTGTAACAATCAACAGGAGACCAAGTTTCTGCATTTTGACTGTTGCAGTTCACAGCACAAACCCATTCTCGTCCATGGTGTAAACAATGTGTTTTGCATTTTTGATGACAGCCTTTACAGTGGGGGAATCAATCTTCAGCAAAGGAATGTACGGGTCAGAAATTACTTAAATAGGCACAGTGAGAGTTATTGAGTGACAACTTCAGGATGAGTGAACTATGCAGTTATCAGAGAGCAGAGGTGCTTAAGACACCACCTCTGTCTTGGCAGTAGCTTCCCTGAAACTGAATCAGGAAGAGCTCTTGCTATAAGGAGTTTCACATTATGAGTTTAATGTTATTAAATGTTCTCATATATGCTTATACAAAATAAAGGACACTGCCGTGGCCACTGTGGCCATGGTTTGTTCTGATACTGGTTTGACTGAAGCAGGATGTATGTGCATACCTCTCACAGAGAAGCCACGTCTCTAGGATCAGCTGTCATCTGGCACAAGAACACAGTATTTGAGCTGTGATCTTGCTTCATCCAAAAACTTGATATGTTGACAGGAATTATCTTGTTAGAGGAGCAGGCAACAAAATCATAAATCTTGCCTTGCAGAGCAAACTACGTGCCTGAGGAAGACTTTGTGACCTATCTTTCTGCCCTAAGGGATCCCATGTTTGGTCAAAACATCTACTTTGAACAGATGCTTGCATGTTAAAGTCTTTTCCGCACCCTGTTTCTTGAATATTTTGATAACCTGTAACTTTTTTTCCCATCATTTAAGATTTTAGGGTGGAAAGTAGGGGGAGGGGTGATAGTACAATTTTGTTTTTAATTTCAGAACAGTTTTAGTACTGTTGAATTTGACAAGAGAGCTGTATAACAACATATGTAATACATAACCTTTTTTTCCCCATGTTTTATAAGAATTAACATAATACACAATTCTGGGGTTGCTACTTCATGTTTTACTGCCACTTCCAGGTCTGAACAAGTGTATTGCTGTGGTATAGTGTGTGTGTGTGTGTGTAGTGTTTGGTGTTTATAGGCAACCTATACATGACAATTTCACTGTATTTTTTCACAGGAAAAAAAAATACATTTTTGCTCTGAACATAATGATGCTTCTACAAACACTGAACTATTTGACATATCTTATGTTTCCAGTCTTTTAATCCAGTAGCATGCCATTGCCATGACATCATGTATGTACATCACCTACTGCAATGACTAAGATTCAAAAATGCTAAATGTTTCCCTCTTCTCTCTTAAGTGTGAATGATGGGCAAAGAAAAGCCCCTCAAATGATCGCTGCACACACAAGCAGTTCAGTTCCCTGATAAGTCTGGAAATTGCAGAAAAGGTATGACAAGTTCCTCCTGCCACTTTTGATCTTTGTGATCAGAAAATTATTTTAAGTTGTCTAGGTGCTATGGCAACACCTTGCAGATGCTTCTAACACATTTTTCAGTAAAATAATCACCTCCCAAATTACAATATTTATATGTGGATATAAAGAACATTGGCATAGTTTCTGCACAAAATTCTGAACCTTGGTAAAAGCTGTGCTTTTATTCACATTAACAAACTCAGTTCAGTAGTTACCATTCGCCTAATATTTCTTTCTACAAAAGAGGAAACTACAATTCTATCAACATACATTAACCAACTACCTTTCTCACTTCTAATGATTTTTAATATGTCATTGAAAAAGAAAATATTACCCTTTGCCAGGGAACCCCCAAAGATTATTCTGCTCTAAACAATTGTTCAACATTGAAAAGATCCTACGTCATTTTTAAAACTATGAACATTCTTAAAGTATGGCTGAGTTAGGTCTAGTTTCCCAGTTAAGCTCCAATCTTGCATCACCTCATTTACCTCCATACAGGCCAAGTGATGTCAGCAGGAAACAGGCCAAACACAAGAGTGGGACTTTATGAATTCTAATCTGGGATGGAGGCTGTTATTTTACTTATACTTTTCAAAATTTGCATATACTATTTTTCGCTCTAATGTAAGTAAGACTTCACTCACAATGAATAAAACAAAACTAACATTTAAAATACAGAACCTTCCAGACTGCAGATCTGTTGAGGCTGACATAAGAACACATCAACTCTTTAATTTAGCTTCTAACTGAAGCCTCTCTTCCTCCACAGTTTCACTTTATTATGTATTTTAATGGAGTATTTGTGTTGACTCTTGGAGACTTTATTGTTTAAAACTAATTCTGTTGTTTTATTGCAGTGTTTCATTGTTAATGCTGACATGATTCTGTAAAGTACAAGAAATAAAAAATACTGTGAAAATGTATATTGCCAATTACATTACTTATAATGATACTTGGAAACTTATCTTCTTGGCTAGGCATGTATTGCATGGATGCTGCCTTCTTTTCAATAACTGGACTCCACATTCTAATGATAATACACTGAATTGATGATGCATTAATGATAATTCATTGATAGAGAAAACACAACCTGTTTATAAATTCTTTGCTCTGAGCACATTTCCTCCATCCACTCATTGGTGATAAGTTTTTTTTAGTCTTTTGGCATGCAGTCAAAAATCTCCTTAATATATCATTTATAATGATTTATGATCTAACCCTACAAGTTTTCTTTTTTTTAGAGTAATCATGTATAAGAACAACTCATAATTAATCTATATATAGAGATATATTATGGGTGATGGAAATAGAAGCTTCTATATCTGCAGTTGTAGCTGTAAGGATTTCAGTCCTACCACTAGTAAGGGGCTTGATGTGGAAGTAGAAGACAAAATGTTTTCATTCTTTCCTCCCAGTGGAAAAAAAAATTAAACATAAAGTACAAAATCTATACATTATCAGTAATCAAAACAGTACATAATGCTTATGCATAAAGAGGTGAAATTCATCTCTCTTCAGCAAACTTACCTACAGCATTTATCCACTCCTCAGAATCTGACTATGCTACTGCTGTTGCACTCGTCTATCACGGTACGTGACTACATCCAAAATTCTTCTGAGTAGCATTTTTTTATCAATTCAACATTACAGAATTGCTTAAACAAAGCAAGCTGGAGTTCTTTACATTTTGCTTGACTAGAACATTCCAAATTAGCCAAATGACAACGAACTAGAAGCACTAGCAGCGTGTGTGGAGTCATGTGTTACATCATGCTATCAGGCCTGCAGTCCACCTGAGAGTAAGATAAAAGCTGCTCGTAAAGTGGATGAGGCAAACTAAATGTCCATGGAAGACAGATATAATCTTTTACCTCCATGACTGTGATAGCACTAATACTGGCCATAAATCACACATATGAGATATATTAATAAGGGAAATCCTCTGTTGATGATTCTAAGGGATTAATTAGGAGCAAGTGAACTGATGAGGTGAATGAAGTGCCTCTAAAACAAAGCTAGAAATCAAAGATAGAATAACCATTTGAATTGCTGCCTCTCTCTGTATAATAAAAAACAGCTGTTCCTGCCAAGGATCAAAAAAATAGATTGCTATCATATTAAACAATGTCAAGACATAGCTGAAATACAATGTAAGATGGATGGCAGATGCTCAAAACATAGAAATCTGCCATAAAGAATGGTGTTTAATAGCATTCCTTGCTCAAAGGTGAGACAAAAACTGAGAATTAAATGCTGACAAAGAACAGAGCATGGTATGCTAGAAGTTCATCCCAGAACATATTAATGAATGCTAACTGTAAGACTCCTTATATATATGTGGCATTGAAAAACTTGCAGACATATATATTCCACCTATACACATGTAAACCAGAGTATAAGCACTATTACGTAATGGATTCTATGTCCTCCACACAATGGTGGTGGTTTAAAGAAATAGACAGGTAGAACTAGGAAGATTAAGTGACCCTCATGTGACAGATGACATCTGTGCTGATGGCAGGAACTAACACTTTCAGGAGCCAGTTCCAGAACAGGAACAAGTGCCCTTTTGATCACCTATTACCTGCCTTGGAGAGTTGCCCCAGAATAGTGCACTAGCCCAGGCAGTGGGCTGGCAATGGACATCAGCGAGACTGTGACATAACAGCAGGTCCACACCATTACATCTCAGCATCATGGGCAGCTCCACCCATTTGCACCTCACTGACCACCCACATCACAAGCATGCCATAGTCCCATCAGAGATGCTGGTGCACGGGCTCATTCCCAGCACCACCACTCAGCCTCTGCCAGGTGTCTGCCACACAGAGGAACTGCCTGTCCCTTGCTGGTGCTGATGCAGTTGGGGATATGGATGAGACTTCTACTCAGGGCCATTTCATACTATGAGTTACCCTAAATATAATTCTGATGGAGGGTGGTGTACTGTCCAATAACATAAAAAATCATGAAAATCACAAAAAATGCTTACTTGATAAAGCCCCACGAAAACTAGATATATTGTTGATACTTAGATTGCTGCTCCAACATTCTCTCTCTCTTTAAGTGAAAAGATAAGCATCATAAGGACCAAGTACATCTCTTAGTTATACTGTGGTAAGCCTTCAGGAATTCATCCGATTGCACTACCACTGTTAATAGTACAAATCGAATGTAACATTTTTGAATGTATTAGTAACCATTGGATCAGCATCATTGCCCCAGACTGGTCCTACTAGTCACCCATAGTAGTATACATCCAGTAATGCAAGGATCTTAGCTTACTAGTTAAATCTTTCTTCCAACTTCAGTTAATTAAGTTCCTGTGAAAAAGAAGATAAAAACCCAAACAAACACATGATAGCAGGTATTGCTGGGGTCTTACTGCAGCCAACAAAAAATAACGGCAGTTTTACTTTGAGGAAAAGTGTAGTGGAGCTTTGCATTAACAGAGCTAGCTCCACCCAATGTAGACTACTGCTACGTTACTGGGAAATTGCTCTTGGGAGGCTGATTTATTTCCCTGATAAATGTAAGCCTGTTCACAAAAGATTTTAAGGACTTTATTCTCCCCCCCTGCCCCTAAAAGCCAAAAACTCCAAGACTTTCAACTTTATCCATATATCTACATCTGTATCTATATCCACACACACATACGTTTGCCTTATTTTCTGTCAATGCAAACAAAGTTTAAAAGATCAAATGACTGGTCTGTGTTCATTTTATTAGTCACTAACAGAACCAGTGTTGTTATATGAGATGTTCACATGTCTGGGCCTCCACTTTGAATGCCAGGAGGACTTGGTACTGTCACTTTAGCACAAACTCGAGTTGTCTCCAGCAACCCTTTGGACTTTCTGGGAGTTACACTATTACAGGTGGTGACTCAGAGTGTCCTATAACCCCCATCAACTTGCATCATTTGTATATTTTGTATTACCACTTGTAAAGTTCTGTGGTTTCTGGAAACAGCCAACAGTAGGAACGTGTCTATAAAAATCTGTTAGTCCTTTAAATCAAAGCAATAAATAAAGAATTTCTTGGTAACTGCTCAGTAAAAAATGGAAAAGGTGTATAAGAATTTCCTTCAGATAAAGATATGTGGGTTTGATATAAAGGACATAGGGATCATGCTTGTTTCCAGTTTTGATGTCTAAGATGATACTTTCTTATATGTCATGAAAATCTTCTTTATGATTCAGGGAGATAAGCACTGGAGAGAGTTTTCAGCATACTGTAAGGATGTCACTCCCTGAGATAGGAAATGATCTGTCTATCATATTTTCCAGACTAAATATTTTTCAAAACTAGAGGAAAATCTACTTTAGCTTCTACCTTCAAAATGCTGTGTTCATAAATAAAATCTATCCAATTTCATTCCTCTCTCTTTTAAAAGTACTCAGATTGTGCCATCTTTACTTAGGATGAAGTGCAGCTTACTTCATTAATAGTGCCAGTTAGTTTCCATAGAGTCAAATACAATACAAGTAAGACAGATTATATTGCCTGTCCTCGGATGCACTTTCTTCTGTAACTTCTTTCCCTCTTTTGAAATGCAAGGTGTGAATGCAAAACAATTGCTGAATGGGCTATTTTGTATCCTAACAAAATATAACCAGTGACAGTCAAGTTTTATGGTATAAAAGGAAAATAAATAAAAGAAGCATGCAGTACTTGGAATGGAATGAACTGTAGAGAGACAGGGAAAGGAAATTATCCTTTAGGGATCTACCAAGTGGACTGTTACACTCTAAGTATTTCATAATATTTCTGGGGAGAAAAAAAATTATATTCTTCCAGTCATTTTACTGGCATCTTATCTTTCCAATGAAATTTCAATAACAAATGTAGTTTCTTCAATATGCTACAGTCAATTCCATGGGCATAAGTCATTCCTATTTTAAATTCAATGTCTTCTAACAAGATTTTTAATATATCTACTTATGGGAAACTAAGATGAACAACAGTTCAGATCATAAATTTAAGTTATTGTCTCATCATCAGCTTCAATGCAGTGACAACAATTTACATCACTGATAGTTGTGTCCATGTTATTCATTGTTTCATTATATGTGGTAGGGAAAAGGGGATGTTTCCCAATTGACTAATGTTTTTAGTAGCCTCCTTTGTATATATTTTTTCAGGGTTCCCAAAAGTCTTCAGATTTAGCTGCCAAAAATTGAAACCAAGCTGATAGTATAATCAGCCACTGTTCCAAGTCCAGTTCCCTCTCAGTATCTGCTTAGGAAAAGGTAAATAAACCAACTGAAAACAGAGCTGAAATTACTAAGATGAAGGACCAGAAGCAAGAGTGCCAGCTGTGGATACCCACTGTAAAAATATTTAGACATAAACAAAAGCCTACCTCTCATTTCTCCCCACCTGCTTAAAAGGTAGTCAAGGCTTTCTGAAATGCTGATTTGATGCTGTGGTAAGACACTTGTATGTACACTGATGATAATATAGCAGTTAGAAATTCAGAAATGATACCAATACATTAACACATCTGAAACATTTTAGGAGTTCATTGTACTTTCACACTGGTTAGACAATCTTACTTTTGTCCCTGCCATATCTGGCAGTTGTACAGCCCATTTCCATGTTAGTGTCCACTGTGTCATTTGTACAGGCGAATAGCCAGTCATACCAAATAATTAATCATGAAGATATCTCTATTCCAAATAACTTTTTCTTTGCTAATTTCCTTTATACACAGTGGATTTAAGCTAAAGGAAATTAGATGACCTTCATATATACCTATATATATGTATGTGTGTACATATATCTGCTGAAGACTATTTAGTCAATGTTCATATTGAGATGATCAAACACAGATGCCTCAGCTTTCAAACGTGCTTCCAAATGTCATTTAGATTTTTTTTTCTTCTGAACACCAAAATTCCAGCATCTCTTGTTTTGATTTGTTCATAAATATAAAGTAGCTACAAATAAATTAAAATCTTTTTAGGCAGGATTTTTTTCTAAATATGATTCAGGGAATAAAAAATATTCCTGTATTAATCCAATATTACAAATATTCCATGTCCCATAAGGATGACCAGTTAAATCATGTAACCATTATTTACTCAATAAAAACTGTACTCTAAGAATATTCAACATCAAGAATATTTATAATTAGTTTCTTATCATCTTTTCCAGGAAAGGGACATGGGTTAAGTGATTATAACTTAAGAATTTGTTAAATAAAATTCCTTGATAATACATACTAACAAGCTAATACTAACTGCTAGTTTGCTTTTAAAAGAGATTACCTATAGACCTTTGCATATGCAAACTCCTGTGTATTCACTTACTGCTTTCTATTAGCTACGGGCTGGTTTCACAATATACACCTATTGCTTCGTAGTTTTGCAGAGTTTTGCTCAGAAATACATAGAGATGTTATAGTCTATATTCTGAACTTTTTACAGTGAAGTAGGAAAGTCAAAGGGAAATAAAGCATTCTAAGATAAACGTATCAGCAAGATGATCTCTGTTGCACAGCTTCCTCCTTTTAAATACAAATTTCCTTCTGAGAATTCAGTATCTATTTCTGGTCATAGGCCAAATTTCTGTCAGCGGGAACACTATTGAGAAAGGCTGCTGAAGGCAAGAGAGATATTAAATATCTAGAATTTTGATTATATGGACATTTCCACTTGAGGCAGTCAAAACATTTATAGCCATGGGGTGGAATGCTGTTATAGATTAAAAGCTGATTATGTCATATGAAAAACAAAGTACAAATAAATAGCCAGTTTTCAAAATGGAAAGAGTTTAGAATGGAGGTGTTCCAAGCCCCAGTACAGGCACAAAGATCATTTGATATGCTAACAGAGATTTAAAAGCCATGATCACCATCATGACAGTATTTACTAGCAAACCCATGGAGGCTGTCATAAGAACAAGTCTAAGAAATAACAATAAACACAACACTCTGGGTAAACAGTTGATGTGGTGAACCATGAAAGTTGCCAGTACACGAGAAAAGTTTAAAATTCTTAAGTATTAATCAACCACATTTAGAGTTTCAGGAAGAAAATAATCTAAAACACCAACAGGTACCTAAATAAAACAGTCAGCTCATTCTCTGTCAAAATCAGAAGGACAAGCATGATACTAATCTGCATGGGAGTGCGGGGATAAAGGGGAAGGAAAGTATGCAATACAGTAATGATCTTTTTTTTTCCCTTAAATTAATTTCTTTTGATCCGAACACCTCCAGTGTACATTATGAGAATAAGAAAGGATCCTGAAAGATCATTATTGTGGGTTTATGAATACTCTCTGTGTCTAAACACTTTGTGGGTGGTTGGATTATGTATACATGCAGGAGTAGAGCAAAATGTTTTCTCCTCTGCAACACAGTTTAAAGGTATTACAGTTCTTTATCAGTTTTTAAAAGTGTATTTTATACATTTTACAACACTATACAAGGCTAAGACAAATGTTAAAATGAACCAGTTTCCATGGGCTTATGATTATTTGGGAAAAAGTACAGGGAGGTAGAAAGAGATATAACCAAAGAATGACAAAACCATGTTTTCAAAATGAAAACTAAAATCCAAATACTGCTCCTTCCTGATCTCTGCTGCAACACAAGATAGGGGATAATTGTTTTCTGTAATGAATGTAAACATCTCTGAGCTCGAGATAACTTTGGTTACAAGGATGTTTTCAACAACACTGAAGGACAATACCACCTTAAAAATTAGCCAACAAATATACCCTAAGTATCAATCATCAATGTCACTAAGTATCAGATGTCACTCTCATAACAATATCTTAACAGGTTACACTGATACCATCCTATACCAAAAGACACCAAATCAAATGGAGGTATAACTAGCAGAGGAAAAGTAGCTATTTACTAACTGACAACAATCTTCTAAAAAATCAGACAAAATTAATAGTAAAATACTGGAAAAGATATTGAACTGTAGATAAATATTCTCATATCTTCTTGGCCAATTCTAAATTGAGAGATTTATGATTTTATATCAGAGAAACAAAGGGTTATAGTGTTTAAATGTCACTTATTAGTAGCATGGATAGGAGATGTTCTGAATTACTGAAATCTGACAAAGCTAGACACCTGCTTAGAATTTTTGTATCCATAGCCAATAAACATATTTCATCACTATGGTTGCAAAAACAAATACTGAATAGCAAAATGTGGTTAACTGAAATAAAATTATTGAGAAATAGAATGACACACTGTCTGAATCAGATTAGCCACCAAAATATTTGAGCAAAAGTGGATTAAACTGGATGAAATGATGGAGTTCACTGTCTTAACTGTTCTAGCAAGATACATTTTCTTCTAAATCTAAACTGCAGGACCTGGAAGTAATTCCTACTCCCTTGATCAGGGAATACAGTCCTGTCACATTCCAACTGCCACATCAGAGCAAGACCCTGTTATGAATCACCCCCCTACTGTAACTTCATTTCCATAGAAAGGAAACCTAGACATGTGGGTGAACCACATGTGACATGAACAAGTGAACCGCAGCTTTATGAAATTCATCTATTCTTCATACTTCTCTTTCATTCCTCTTCATTTTCTCTTAGTGAGGCCCTTAACATTTACAAAAAAATAACTCAGATGGTCAAGAATAATGTTACTGTACAATTGAAACCAACAAGCAGTAAGGCAACTTGTTTAGATGCTGCATGTTTGCACACACTGGAGTGTTGTTGAAATAATTTTTGTTTTGTAGATCTATTTTTTTTCATTGATGGAAGGGACACTGTGTAATAAATTTAACCTACTGACAATAAACTCTTGTTCCCTATTCACTGGTGGGCCACAGGTTGAAAACTACTGGAACAGAATCTTATTTTTGCATGTTACGCTGTAATTTACAATTAACCTGAGGAGCATGTTGGACCTGCAGTACTTGACAGGAATTTCACCATTGACTGCAGTTTTATGGAGAGTCAGATGTTTTCTTTGGGGGACAAATAATTCAAGAGTCAAGGAAAGTTAAGTTTGAATAATATGTATGTTTTGAGTCTGATCCAAAGCACACTGATTGTCAGAGGGAGTATTTGCCCACATATTCCTCTCCTAGCAAAGATAACTTTTATAAGAACCAATCATTTTAATGACTTAGAATATAAATGGATATTATGAGGTCATAAAGGTATTTCCTTTCCCTCTCCTGCAAAACTATCGCTCTTGCATTGCACAGCACTACATATTTAGAACTAGACAGACTACTCACAGAGGTATGTTGCTATTCACTATAACCTACAATGGCAGAATTCAGTCTTATATGGGTAGTTATTATAATTATGTCTCCATATCATCTTTCTGTAAATATTTAGCTATGCAACACCACCAGAGGCAATATACCAGTTTACATGGATCATTGAGTTGTTCTGGCATGCGCATTCTTACACTATGTTCTTATTTACAATTATCAGTCAAGAAAACTATCACTAAGTTATGCATAATTTTTAATGGATGTTCTCTTCACATAATTTATCATGAGTCAGTTCCTCCGTATCTTTCATATAATTTAGCATATTGTTCTGAAATAAACTGTGAATAGCAATTTTCTGAATAACTGATTGTTATCCTGCTGATTTTATTCTAGCTGAGGGAACCCACACCTGGTCAAGCCTGACCAGTGCTTTTACAGGACAACATGCTACAAGCTGCTTTCATCAGGTAATCCCATACCATCACCTGTGACTGAGGCACTGCCCTACTGAAGTTACTGTTCGCTTAGACCATCCCTGGCTGAAGACATTCTTGGTTTGTCTATATATTACCTCCATGTGGAGTCAGACTTCAGACAGCGCATCTGCCTGGGTCTCAGTGACTAGGAACTGATGCCAGGTTCCACTGAGTACAGATATTAGTTATATATATGGATGTAAAAATCAAACAGATATCCAAAGCAACTCACAGCTCCCTTTGTGCAGGTGTTTCATCACCCTCCAGTTTCAGCTAAGAGAGTAGAGGAAATGCCAGGCTAAACTACGCAGTGAAACATGCCTTTTGGGTGCTCCTAGAGTGCTGTCTTGACAAAGACACCTCTTTCCTCTCTCCATTTAGAAACATGATCTGCTCAGAATTTACTTGTCAGCTATACTGACCATGCATCTACCATAGCTAGGCCATCATTGTCAATGTCTTACTTGACATGTAATCAACACACCAAAAAACTTCAACCCTGGCCAGAATTCCTCTCGTCTGGCTCTGCACATGTGTGTGAGGGAACTTCTCCATCTGGCAGGAGTATTTTTTGCACAACATGAGAGTCTCATAACCCTACAGCAGCACAGGAACATAGCAACTTCATTTTTCTTTAGTTTAGTGAGCTCTCTCATTGACCACATAGGCCTGTCAAGGCCACATGAGCTTCCTGACTGCAAGCATTTCCAACAACCTCCCAGTATTGGATGTGCTGTTCAAAAGATTTCTCACTGAAGTAATTAATGAATGAACAGAATTTAAGTTTCAGCAGATCACATGAAAGGGAGAGTCTCTTTCAGAAAGTAGTTCATGACATGTTTTCCAAACTGATAATTTGATCCAGAGTCAACCTACCAACAGCTGAAGATCCAACTTAGTGCAGGCTGCCAGTGAGCATGGACACCTCATGTAATCTGTTTAGTAGCATCAAACCTGCTGCACAGGCCAAAAAGATTATAAAAGGATTCTGAAGCACTAAAGTGAATCCTGGTGCCCTCCTTTGAGACCATAATAGTTATACAATGTACTGTACATACATGCTTATATAATATAAATAGATAAGTTTGTACCTTCTCTTGTAAATAGAATCTCTGCACATTAATGTAAAGGGTAATTAAAATTCCCTCAGACACTTCAAATGAAAGGAAAAGAAAATAGTAGTAAACCAGGTTATTTTATTAACCTCAGATAGATCCCAGTGTTCCAAGATAAACAAAACAGGTAGCTTTAATGGAAGTATAGTTTTAATGGAAGTAATTCAGAGGAGGATATAAAAGAAATTGTGCTATACTATTGTTCAGAATATGACATCTCCCTTCAAGGATTTATTTGCTTTTCAATAACAAAGGGTTGATAATTGAAACAAAATGCAATTTAGTGCATCATCACTGGTAAAATGTATCCTTTGAGGATCCTTTCCAAGTGGCATAGTTTGAAATGGAGAACTTTATTCTTCCTAAAAAACTCTAATACTTCCCTGTATTTGTTCATTACAAATCAGAAAGAGCTTTAAACCATTATCAGCAACAAATCTAAGAGGTCAAAACTTAATTTTAATGTTAATCAAGATATCAAAATATCAATGGTTGTTTCCATATCACAGGAGATGCAAAAGCAACATCAAGACTTGGGTAGCATTCCATTCACAGTAATCTGTGTAATTATGTTATATATTAGTAGGTTAGTTTTAAGTTGGAAAGTGCAAATAATCAAAGCCTCAGAGAATTAGGAATCTTATGTAATTTCAAAGGCAGTCCCCAGCTGAAACAAGAAATATTAATTATATTGACATATGTCATTTGTAGGAACTGCTAAACAACATAACTTCTTATTTTATGCATATCTATATACACATGAAAGTTCAATATGCTTTTTATGTGTGGTCATGTCTTCTTCATTCAGTGACTTATGACCTCAGCCAAAGCAGGTTTTCGCATCATCACACTTTTACCCACTGTGGGTTTATCACCAAATAAGCAATAATAAAAAGTATGATAAGATTGTCCAATGAGACTTCTAGGAGCATATAAATACACTGTCTTGATTCATGAAAGAATAATTTAATTATCTAAGCATATATTTTATTATTATTCACATTAAAAGTATACTTAGGGACTCTAACAAGAACAAGGCCTCATTATGCTAAAAACTCTATGTACAAAATCAGAAAGTGACCCTAAGTTAAACTGAATAAAGTTTATATCCTCAGTCATGCAAACAGAGCTCACTACAGGATGAAAATGTTCATTACTTTTCATCTTTATAATGTCTTTAAAAAATTTTCTCTAAATGCAAGGTGCTGCCAGATCACAGTGCACCACTGAGATGTAAAAAAAAAAAAAGAAAAAGAAAAAAACACCCAACCAAAAACCAACCTTTATTCAAGTATAAAAACTCCTAAAATATTATTTTAATGTGGAAATCATTAAATACAGAAAGTTATTATTGAACAACTGTACTGAAGTCCAGGTTAGAATGTAGAGTTAATCAACTAAAGATTTCAGAGGAAATTTCATGGAAGCCTGTGCTTAGTTTAAAGTATATGGAACCTACTGAAGCCAACAAAATTACTTTTCAAAAAAGATGTTATATGTGCGCTTAGGTGTTTTTCTGGATCTGTGCCTAAATCAGGAGCTTCTCCTTCAGAAATTATTTTTTCAAAATATATTGTATTTATGTATATTTTTATTTAGATTAGTACTCATATTGTTTGTTTGTTTGTTTGTTCGTTAGTTCGTTTGTTTGTGTTTGTTTGTTTGAAATCAATCTCTCCACAAAATGTCAGCCTTCACTGATAAACCCACCAAACACTAAAGAGAAGAAATAAGACAGAGCAAAGTGAGAAGACTTTGGAGCTTCTTCAGAAAGGACATAAATGGAGGAGGGGTCAGGGACCGACAAATTGAAGTTGAGGGTAGTAACAGTTTCAGCAATGCATGTGTGTCCAGTTAATAATTCCATTTCATTTTATGGACACCAAGCTTGTAAAAGGCAATGTGAATTAGACCCTCCATTTGTTCATAAATGGCTGGAGTGTAGGAAATAGCCCAGAAAGTATGGAAAAAGCAATCAAAGGACCATTAGCAGTGAATGGCACTCTCCTGCCTAAAAAAGGGGGAACTGCCAATGGGGGAGTCTGCCAGTCTTGGCCACTGACTGAGCTGTGGCTTCAAGAAAATGTGTTTTAAGGACAAAGCAGGATGGGAGTGACAAACTCTTTGTTTAAACTCCTTGTTTGCCCATCTATGTGGAAGACCTGTGGTTTCCTGCAACTACAAGGGAAAGAGGCAAAGTGAGTGAAGACAATCCTTGGCAGCATGAGAAGAAGAAATAGAAAATAAGGATTAATTCACCTCAGCATACACCAATGGTTAGACAAATTCTGCTGTCTTGTGCACATGTCTAAAAAATATGTTGAATAACAGTTTTAGCTAAAAAACAAGGGGGAAAAAAACCCAAACACATAAGAAATATCCCAAAACCCACAAAAGGAAATTGAGGGTTGGAGAAGATGCCTTACAAAGAGAAAGTGAGAAGCTCTCTCTACTATTTTCCAAACAGGAAGATAACTTGCAATGTATTAGTATGCGAAGAAAATACTAAATGCACTGAAAAGCTTTTTAATCTAGTGAGGAAAGATCTAATTAAAACCAGTAGCTGTGCATTGAAACCAGACATTGAAACAGAGGCAGGGAAGCATCTCAGCAGTGAGACGATTGCATAACAGAGGTGACGCATTCTCTGTCTGTTAATGACATCAGACCAAGACTGGATTTCATTGTGCACTCAAAATGATGTAAAGGTGTACATAAATTACAGTTGATGAAATATGGTATAAAACCCCAAAATCTTCTGACCCTACAGTCTATGATTTCAAATATAAAATCATCTTACTGAAAAGAAACCCTGAGTTTCTGCTTTATGTAAACTGACACATTCCACCACTGTTGGAATTATTTTTTTAAATTAAATTAAAGAATGCATGTTGTGCATTCAAAAAATCATACAGTTTTTTTGATCTTTTGTTTGTGTCTAGTATTAGAGAACAAGAACAAGGAAAGTTATGTAATTTCTCTAGGACACATAACTGAGCCTTTCCCTGCTCAGTTGTACCTGGATGCTGTATATCTCAGCTTCCTCAGATTATGTCAACCTCTCAACCAAATTCCATTACCATGCAGTAATGAATGAACAGGTTTTTAGCCTGTAGTATGAGATCACAGTTTTCTCCTAACTTTAAAATTGCTATAAATTACCCACGAGCACCAAGACTGTTTGTTTTTCAGTAGATGTGTTCATCCTTAAAGAATGTCTAAGAGCTATAAATAACACTTAACCACTTCATGATTGAACTGGTGGAATGAAAGCCAGAAGTCAAAAGCCAAATGCTTTAGCTATACACCATAAGCATTTCTTTAAAGAAAATAAACTTCACGTACTTTAAAACTTAAGGCACACAGGCTCAAAGACATACCACTAAAAATCTAGCGTGAGGACAACCTCTTTTGGTATATCAGAAGTTTTTGAAAAATGCAGACCAAATTCCACAATGTTTAAATGGGTGAAAGTGTATTGATTTTCACAGATATTTATCTTTTTGTACCAGCAGAGAGGCTAGCCATAGGGTATCACAAGGCTCTTGAGTTGAATACATCTCAGGACATCTCTTTGGCCTTTGCTGTCCCACCAGAAGACATGAGCATCCCCAGTGTGCCCAGAGCTCACTGCACTAGCAGCCTATTATAATAGTTATTGAACAGCTTTCAGTCAATAGCTGAGACTGGCAATCACTTATCTCACCTGTTTAAGATCAAAGAGGCTGATTTTGACTGAGAAGGGTGAGACGGCCCCCACTTTAGTGGTTTAGCTGGCCTTGTCAGAGAGATAGTGACTTCTTACAGGATGATGTTAAATCCCAACAAATGCAATGAACCGAGAGAAGTCATGCTCATAAAGTCAGAGTTTCCGGACACAGATAAAACAAACCCAAATAAGATTATAAGACTAGGTGCTTTCATGATGTTGTATCTAGGAGGTATATATTGGCAATTTAAAGATTCTGAGGTTCCGGGTTAGTACCTTATTCTCATTTATCTCTGAATTACAGGAGTGCTGAGAGGCCAGATTTAGCATGATTTTGTTGATTAGGCACTCTACCAACACCCAGCAAGCAAACAGTCCCTGCACTGAAGAGTTTACACTCTGAATTAAAACAGGAACAGAATGGAAGCAGCCAGGAAAACCAGGCAGGGGAGGATAGAAGTTATTTACATGAATCAACTCTGGAAGGAGTTAGCCAATACATAAAAGCAGAAATATTTCATACTCCCTGAAAGTACCAGATAGTGCCAGGTCCAAACCAAAGCAGTAAATACATTTGTTCAGCACTTTGAGATCTAAACATGAGATTTAGATCTAGGCTATGGGGTGTTGTTGTTTTTTTTTTTTTTTTTTCTTCAGAATAAACCTGAGTCAGTATCCAAAACCAATATAAAATATCCATCACTACAATCCTTTAGAAAAACCCAACCACCACCACTCCCCCCAAAAAAATCTGTTTTGTGAAGACAGACAAAAGCAGGATGTTCTTACCTTTAAAAGTAATGGGAAAATACAGTTTACTGCTATCTAACTGCATTACAAACAGGTGATGTCCCATAGATCACCCTTCTCAGTTGCACCACACTGTGTGCACAGCACACTGCTGAAGAATGGTTATCCCTCCCAGCACAGGTCTGAGATGGTACATAAAGGTTACTGCTGGTGAGATACTTTCCTTGGCTAGGTGAACATAGGATGATGTTAAATTTTATTGTTTCTTTGGCCTTGTATTCAATCTGTTAGGTAGAATAACTTTAACTGATCCATAAATGTACATTTTTGTTAACTAATTTTCCATTTCTTTTAGGGGGATTGCATACATATAATTATTTCCCCGAAAAAAAAGCTCTTTGTGAAAAGAGGTGTTGCAGTGTCACAGATCCTACATTCACAGCTTGTACAGAAGACAGAAGTCATAACCTAGAAAATGTTTTCATTCAGCCATTTCTTACAGTACTAGGAGACTCAGAAAGTATAAATTAAAACTGATAAATTTTGAGAAAGCATTTTTAATTGCTGAGCAGAGGGGTTTTTTCTGTTGCTTTAAAAAATCTATTTTTTTCTGAAAACTTTGATCAGCTAGACAATTTTTCTTATAAACAGAAAACAACATTAACTACACTATGGTGACCATTCGGTCATAATTCAAACATTCCACACACCTCCCATACAATGTACCTGCATTATCTTTTCACATAGCTTGTGTGAAGTTTTACATATACATACACAAACCGAGAGCACACATATAAAACAAAATTTACAGAGGCTGCAGTTTTTCATGGAAATATACCATGTACCAAGATAAGCTAAGAGTTCTGGTTTCTTGTAAAAATGTTGGAAACAACTTTTTTGCCTGACCATCATGGAAAAAAATCTAACTGAGGTGTTGCAGTTTGAATTTTGTTGTATTTCTTTTTTTGGCTTTCTGAAGTGAGGGAACAGGTTTAAATAAACATTTTGATTTGGGTTCTGCAAGGTCTTAGAAAGGGGTAGTGTATGAACACTGACGTATTTGGACTTTACGTAAAGATACTTTGCCATTTTTGAAGCCAGATCTAACCTTTGTATCAACAAATCATACACAAAAACTTCAGTCTGAGCCTCAAGGTATGAAAACATATACTTAAAGAGATCCTTTGTATTTGGTTTTAAAAATACACTCATTTACAAGCAGATTTTGAACGTCTGCCACCAACTAAGAAAATAACCTTTTAATTTATTTTTAATTTTCTTAAAGATGGGTCTCTTTTAGCAATCTATAATAATCATATAGTATATAAAATAACTTAAAATCACATATATTACAGGGTCTGTCTAAAATCCACAAAAGCATTTACAGTTAAGCATGGACTTAATATCCTTTTGAAGGGCTTCATGGCATTTATACTGTATTTTACATGAAAATAAATTTTACAGGTCATACAAACAAGTTAAGCAAATTAATAGGATGTAATTTAGATATCCAGTGATTTCAGTCACATGAGTTTAATTCAAACTGATATTGTTTGATGCATATCTTATTACAGGCACTTCTGAAGATGAATGTTTGCTGCTTTAAGTCTCTGTTAAAGTAACAGTCCATGGAAACTGAAGGAGGTCAGGTGCTCCAAAATTATCACCAATTTTTCTGTATCATAGTGTTTAGCTTACACCCTTATGATGATAAAAGGGCAATCTTTACATTCCTTCTATTGGTGCATCATCCCGTGTCTGTATGTGGTCTTCATTTATGGTCTTACCGTCCCGCCCCATCCGACCCCCCCCCACCCCCCTCCCTTCTTCATGGTCACTTCAAAGCCTATTGCCCCTTTCTTTGTGTGAGACCTAAGGACTATAACTCTGAGTGGCTGTTGTACTTAGCAGGGGAAGATGTGACCATCTTTCTTGCTCTACACAGAAATCTGGATCATTTCATCAAAATGGGTAAACAACTATTCATGAAGTAAAAAAAAAAAAAAAAAAGGACAAGTTATAAATCAAGCCCTGTCTTCTGCTTATGAAAGAACATCTTTATTTCAGTATTGGTAAATCTTCTATTCACAGGAAACAAAAATATCTGCAGAAAATCGTAATGAAAATTAAAAGGTTCTACAACATTCATATTTACCCTGTGTGGGTTTGTTTTTTTTTTTTTTTTTTCCATCTACTGAATGATGAAATACACATCTGTGGGCAGTGGCAGCACCACGTAACAGAAGCCACCTCCTTTCACCTGCTCTCAGAGCAGAGGTTCTCAAAAAATGAGAGCCTAAATGATAATAAAATCCACAAATTCCTCTTTGTCTATAACATGACACTTGCCAAGTGTGGCTGTGCACATTTACAACTTAAAACTGATGTGTAGTAATTGCCTTTTGAAAATCCCAAGGACATTTTTACTTTTCTTTTTTTTTTTGTACTGGGGAGAACTCCTGCTTCTGCAAACATATTTTGGGAATGTGAGCAACCTTTCAAGATCAACATAAGTAGGCATGGAAACAGATCAGCATCAATTCTAATGCAAAAGTGTATCCTTAATCTTCAGGTTTTATTTTTTTTCAGATTTTCATACATCCTTATTATAACACTTGCATTAATTCCTATGTATAAAAATGGGAACCCTGGTCCTATATGCAAGATTTATCACTGTAAACAGCTTATGCAACTCTGCATTGCTGTCAGACTTTTTTTTGTCTGATTGTACAAGTATGTTGCTACATGCAACCACAAATATTTGAGCTTTCAGAGTAAATATTTTATTAATGAACATTTTCAGAATTCAAAAGTAGCAGCCCAACAAAAAACTAATGAACTCCAGAAAAGCAGGTATCCCAAAAATGATGACTCAATATGACAAAGGTTGATGAACAAAGTAATATTAGCAGCAAAACATCTAAATTCTGCCTCTGATATCACTGGATTTCAGAGAAACACATGAAATCAGCAAAGCCTCAGTGTCTGGCTGCATGAACAGCCTCTAACATATTTACATCAGCTTTTTCTCACCTGTGCAGCACAGTGCTTCACTTGGAAAAGCTGGGTTTGAAAAAAAAGCTGGCTGAAATGCAAGAATAATCACATACAATTCAAGAAATACCCCTATAGTTGGAAACATATGTATGTTAATATTCCCTTTGTCTAGAATCAGATGTGGTTTCACGGCTTCAATTCTGGATTGCATTGCTCTCTGGAAAAAATGGATGATTTCATTATTCCTAGATTTATATAGCTTCTATCTCTTCAAGGGAGTGCTGGCAGCAATGTGGCGAGTCTGCATTTGAAACTCTTGTCATCGACTATCAGTTATTCTAAAATTTATTAGATGGTTTTTGGTGGATACTGATCCAAAACCTAGAAAAGTCTATGGAAAAAAAATCCCATTCAATTTAATAAGGTTCTTTTGATTGGGCTCTAGCATAGGATATTCTGTAATAAGAAATGGGCAAAAACTCCACACTTACTGAAAAGGAAGCTGGAATCTTCAAGTCTGTCTACCTCCCTTGGCTAGAGAGGGCTTTATCACTGGGTTACGTATGGTGAAATCACCTTCTGAGAGGAAATGGAATACAACCTAATGAAAAGGAGACACACATCTGCATTTATAGAAACTGTCACTGAGTGCAAAACACTCATATTTCTGCTGAAAAAAATAATATTTGCATGTTGTCGTTGAACAAAGTGGACTAGATTCTGCAAACTGGTGATCTGAAACAGGAATTGTGTGGAATCTGGGATTTCACTGGGGGGAGCAAGATATCGCTATGAATGAATGAAACAGATTAGTAGATCACTATGCAGTTGGAAAGGTGTTTTGGGTGGTAAATTGTCCATGCTAACTGGGGAACTTTTACAAAGGCAAGGAGAATAAAGCAGAGGAAAGAGAGAGATTTTACAGTTGCAAAAAACCAAAAGCTTTACTATTGTAAGATGAAAACGTTTTTTTTTTTTCTTTTTTTTTAAGGATTAATAAAATGCTTTCCAAATCAATGGAAAAGAATTTGTAATGATCTCTCCATCCATGGAAGCTGGAAAGTTTTAAAGTTATGCTAGGCCAAATAAGTGATTTCATGAAAACTGAAAGCATGGAAATATATACAATTTTGTCTAAGTGCTACAGATGAATATAAAATATAGAAAATTCATGTCATTATTAAAACAAAATATTTTAGTGAGCCTTACTGTGCTGAAAAAATTGTCTCAGTTTTTTAAATAGACCGTCTTTTCCAGCAGAAAGTCTTTTCCACCAAGGACTTGACTGACCAAAATTTTCCTGAGACAACTAACCCTGAGGAAAAATTTATTGAGAAAAAAGCCTGACTTCTCTAAGGAAAAGTGATGTTTCACAGTAAAACCTGAACACATCAGATCAGATTTGTTACTTAGGAAATGCCATTAAAATGCCTCAAAGACAGTCTAGACAGGGTTTCTGATGCCCCATTGGCCTAGGGGTTGGTATTCCCCAGCAGAAGAAATTTTCATTCAAGCTGAATCCTTAGACAACATTTCCTAAAAAGGTTGACTTACAAGAAACTGTGATACAGTCATTTAAAAGAATCATGAGAAACCCTCATTACTTGAATAGTTAGAACATAGCAGTATGCACACAAGGACTGTATTTACTAAACAAATTTGCGTTTTCACTGAGCGGAAAAGCTAAAATACTTTAGAAGACATTTTCATTCACAGTCTTAGATTGGGTCAAACTTGTAGCTCCCAAGCAAAACTTCCATTGATTTCAACACATTAGGAGACGAGGAGCGGCCAGATTCTCTGCCCTTCTGAGCTGCGTACAAAAGTCTTCATACAGCCAACAAGTGCCGCCTAACCTAAAAGATCAAGGGAAGGCTTCTCTCTGGGAATGGTTCATAGTTTAGCTGTGGCTTTCCGACCCCATGGCAAGCTCAGGTTTACTATTCAGCTATTCCAGAAATTCTATTTACATTGTAAAGCCAGTGAAGGTGAGACCTAAGCATGCACCACCACACCCTGAGGCCTCCCTTCCCTTCTTTCCTTTTTTTTTTCTCCTTCTTTGCTTCTTTCGTTCTCCCTCTTTCTCTCTCTCCTTTTCAGAGCAGCAATACAGGTATGTGAGGAGCCATGTATATTCTCTAAGGAGGACAATGAGGAAACCAGTACTGTAGGACACACTGCACAATGCAAACTCCTCACAGTAGAGGTGGAGAAGTTACTCAATTTCCTTTTAGAGTAAGGAACTGGGATAACCCAGAAGCACTTGAATTGGACTAGCTACAGAGGTCCCTTTCTAGCTGAATCATGTTGACCATGAAGGTGAGCCAGGATTGAAGGTGAAAAAATAAAATAAAAAATCAAGAGCCACAGTTTAGCAATGTGTACCCTAGAGTTTCAAGTGCAAAGGTACTCTACTGTAATAAAAACTTTGGAGTTTTACAATAACTGCATCTCAGCTAGTTAGTAGAGACCCTATCACGAGTTTCTATAGAATGGAACATGATTCATCTCACTTGAGTAACTGTTTAAAACAGGTCAGGTGAATCCTCTAAAAGTCCCTGTTTCGCTTTACTGACAATAAAGGGAGCTCAGTGTGACTATCTCCGACGTGAACATGTCTTGCGCTGGCAACACCTTGCTTGGGGCCAGCAATGCGAAGAGCTTTCTGCTGCATTTTGTATCACACTTCTATTGAACTCATACCTGAGGAAAACACAGGTTGGCTGTTTGGTACTTATACAAACCTCAGACACCCATTATTTTTATGTTTTGACAGGTAACACTGCTACTTGTTTATTCCACAAGAATCACGAGGAGATAAGCATTGCACAATTTACCTGAAAAGTTAACATGGTGATTTTTGAAGCATTGTGCAGGCCATATAAAGATTAAAAATAGTAAATACAGTAAATATAATAGGTATATTAAGATAATTAAAATAAAATAAGTAAAAAATAAACAGAAATCTAATAAAAATAGGAAATAGAGATAAACATTCCTAAATAAATGTTACTTGAAAGATGGGTTTATATGATCATATGTAGTAATAGTAGTGGTCATTGAATAGTGACTGTATACTTTTGCAATTTATAACTTTAATGTTAAACTTGTGCAACAACTAACCTTTTTCTTGTATTATATCAGTTAAACAGTTGAATCTCTGTCTTAATGGCTGATAACTACACCTACTGAAGTCAACATAAATGAACTGCAGTGGATCCTTAATTGGAAACATTAATGTTTTGAGATTGCTTAATATATTCTTTATGTTTTAATCTGAATTTGGGAGTAACTTATGATCTACAGGTCAGAGTACGCCAATCTTGTAAGAGTTGAGTATCTCTAATGAACTGGATAGTCTCTAGTTTTAGTGTTGTATTTCCAATGAGCCAAATTCTCAATTTACTACAATGCTTTATTAAGGGGCAAATACCTAAATACAGATGAATGCAATTTTCACTATGTACAGTGGGTTTTTATAAGACAGAATTAAAAAGCTGTACTGCTGATCACAGTTACACAGTATTTAGTAACTTCAGAGGTACTTAAAGAGGTGATAAAACAGTTTAAAGAGTGACTAAATTAATACCTTTCAATACAGGAAAGTCTTTGCATCTATTCTGAGTATAGGGTTAGTCCCTTTCACTACTGTTTTGCACAGTAAAATCACAGGTCATCTGAATTACTGGTGCACGATGTTACAAGTTCTCATAAAATCTACCAGGTATCTCAAGGCAATTATCTGGCAATTATCCTGCTACTGGTCAAAAAAATCCCCAAAAGGCACCATCTTTTTTAGTCAATCTTATTGGAACTTCTCTTATGCCCTGATACAGCAGTTTGTTTTATATATATATAATATTAAAAAAAAAAAAAAACACCAAAAAAAAAATAATGCTTAAATATAGTTTGAGACTTTACCATTTGAGTGTAATGCAACTCACCTGCATGTTTAGAAAAGTGAGCCAGTGATGGCAACATGCAGTAGTGTCCTGTAATGGTGCTTCCACATCCTGCAGTGGGTTGTATTTTCAGCTTGAAGGTGAGAAATTTCTACATGAATGAACAAGGATTTAATTCTATCAGTAACACCTTGCTCCTCAGGGTGACAACAGATTTGGAAAGTTAGGTGTCATCATTTGGAGAATACACAATTAGAAGCACGGAAAAAATAAGGCTATTACAGTGTTTGAAGGTAGTTATCACCATTACAAGACATTCGTCCTTCCACAGGGAAATATTTCAGTAACTACATTTCTGTCCAGTTTAAATCTATCTCATAACAGTAACTTAACTGTTGATTAAAATGAGAACATAACACACTTCCTCCCTCAAGAGAACAAAATCTTGATTTTACAGAAACTTTTCTGATCAGGAGAAAATCTTTCACTTTTCTGTGCCACCCCTCACCTGTGTGCCCTAAGGGCGGCTTCCTGCCCTTAGTTTTCCAAGCCTTGTCAAGCTTGCCAACTGTAAATCCAAACCCATCCTGTTCCCTAACAATTTACAGTAAATCTCGGCATAACATGACCTTTTCCCAGTCACACTTGATGACAAACACAGTATTATTTACACCCTGATCATTTCAGACCGTGTTTCTTCAGACAGAGACCATTTTCCTCCATAACTGATTATTTCACTGCATGAAGCCACAGTGATGTCAATCATTTGCAAAGCAAGGGATATGGACAGGCCAGAGCATTCCAAGTCTTCTCCCAGTAAAAAGCTGAGTTTCTTCTCATTTCTGGTTCAAGAAGATCCATTGTATGGAACACAGCACCACAGAAGTGCAATAATTTGTGCTACAAACTGACAGAAACAAAAGCCTAAAAAGAAAAAAAGAGTATCACTACCAATTTATGAAAGCAGAGCTGAAATTCTCTCATATGGTTATGACTTCTGGTTTTGGCAATCGTCCTGTTAGTGGTTAATAAAAAGCAGTTCTTTTTTTTTGGCAGTCCCATTTAGTGCTCTGTTTATGCCCTGATATGATAGTTCATAGTGTATTTATTAACAACATATATTTTGGACTTTGGAGTTGTCAGCTTCCTCAGTGTTCCACCTTTTTGCAGAGAAGGCACACAGACCTTTAGCAGACATGAACAGAAGCAAGACTTGAGGGCTTTAGTGGCTGCACATATTTCTAACAGTTTTGTACTCTGAAGGTTTAAATCTTGTCTGGGGCCTCCTTTTTGCATTTAAATAATCCCTGTGCTCACACATTTCACCCTGAGTTCAGAACACAACAACCCACAAAGAGAAAAAATGGATGCAATAATTGTTAACGGGACACAATTTTCAATGAAAACAGCCAGGTATATTCCATGTTCTCATTCATTTATCACTCAAGAAGCTGATATTCAAAGGGTGAGCAAGCAGTGCCCAGTGAAGATACATGACAGGCGCGCACACACACATGTGACTTCATACCTCATCTTCAGATAAACACACTGCACACAGCCTGTGACCATCTGTTAGGACTCGGTATTCGCTGGCATTTTTAAGGTTTTAAGGCAGGGTTTGTAATAGCCAGAAAAAGTGATTAACATGTTCACTGTGCTCTGTTTCTTTATCTGAGGAAGGTAAAAATTCCTTGAAAAGATGTAATCCATCATTGTCAAGGAAAATATGCTGTGAGAGGGTATTGGTAAGCAATGTCCCTTTGCTTGGCATCTCTTTGCTTTTATGGGTTTGCTTTGGCAAGGGAGGATGGCACTCAAGGAACTTTAAACCCTTTTAAAAAAAATGTTGTTTTTAGAATAAACAGAGCTGGATGCAGGTCTTGCCTAGAGGAGCTTATACTGCTCCATGCATGTTTAACGTTGCATGTTTACAAACTATAAAGCAGTGTGGGAGCATGACTAAATGGTACTACCCTATGTTACTAATAAAGAAATAACCCCACAAAGATTACTGAGTAAAAAGCTAACAGAAACTGTTTAACAATCTACTTTTTTACACAAGGAAGTGCACAATGATCAAAAAAAGCTGAAATATTAGTGAAGGATGACGGAAAGATGAACCAGCTGATACGGGCTGCATTAGCTCTGAAAGCCACAGTGCATTGGGGCAGCAATCTGGCCAGGTCAGGTGAGAGGAAGGCTTACATTTCCTCACGGAAGCTTCAGTTTAACTTTTTTGACCTCAGGCCCATGTAAGCAGCCCTGCACAGTGCAAGGCTGTGCTGTATAGATAACCTGGCTCCCCCTGGCAATAGGCAAAGGGTCTCTATGCTGGTTCCCTTGCAGCATCACCCTGCGCTGCCACAATAATTGCAGGTGGAGACTGGCACATGAGAAAGCCCGGCTTTTTGAAGTTGAGTGGTGCCGTGCATATATCAGGAATGCTGTTAGCGCATGGCATGTGAGATGGAAGCAGGGCGAAAGAGCTTTTTCAGTGCATTTCAGCCCTGACAGAAACAGCAGCTCTTAGTTGGGTCCCAGGCCACTGAGGAAGCAGAAAAAATGTGTGCAAGCTGCCTCCCAGCATGGAAGCATATTCACTTTTGACCAAAGAAGCACTTCAGTTTTCCATAAATGATAAATGAGTCACCCCCTGCACATCCTAGTTTTGTTTGCAATATGTAAATTTATTGCCAGGCTAAAAAAGAAATTAACTCTTTTCAATCAGTGTAATTTCTAGGTGCCAAATGTCTTGTCACTGTTTAACGGGGCTTCCTTCCCCTCTTCTCTCACTGCTGTCTTTACGGACTCTGCCCAAAGATCTTAATAAATGGAAAAGAAGAGAAAACTGTTGCATAAGTGTCACTAGTAGGATACAGGCCATTTCAGAGTAGCTCAGTGACTGACCCCAGGCTGGGAACCACCACTCCCAAGACCAGTGTCCCCTGCCACCTCTGCTCTCAAGTGGAAAGCCATTACTTAGGGACACATTTGACAAGTGGGATGTACATTTATGGGATTTGTAGAGCAGGATTTTTATTATAATTCTTGCTTTAATATCCAGATCTGTATTTTGTTATAAACAAATAAGCTGTATTGGAAGGCATGCCTCTAGGATCTGCATCAGGAATCTCACCTGCAGTGAAGCTGAAGCTCTGTGAGGCAACTGCTGACTTTTTTAGGGGAGCTATTCTTCACCTTAAATCCTATTTACATTTTTCTTGACACTGGTTGTGATGAGTATTAGCCACGACCAAGTAGAAAAAAGCCTGCCTTAAGAATTCTCTTTTTGGTCTGTTTTGCTATTTATAGTTTTCATATCTTGATGGAGAATCCTAGAAGTAGGCTGTCTCTCCCAGATCCATCTTTACTGTGGGAAAGGTGGAGGAAATTTGCTACAGAAGCTACTTTGTTTATGAAGTTAATGGTAGCTTATTTTGACGGATTGGCATAAGGAAGTCACGAATGTAAACTGATTAATCTCATTTTAATTGAAGGGAAGAAAGAGGACATAGGTTTACTTGATTAAAGGGAGACAATCCAGTAGACTCTCATCAGAGACAATCCAGTAGACTCTCATCAGAAAGTCCAGTAATAGCTGGGGGATACTTAAAATAATATAGGCTCCTATGCTTTTGAAAGAAGAAAGAACACATGCAATGAGCAAATCAGGCCATAATCTTTAGTTTCATGATATCAGTGCTGCAGATTCAAACACTATTTAAATAAATTTACATTTATTTTAAAATGAAGTAAGCTAATCACCAATCCCTGCTGAAAATGGCATTTTGAATGATATTATATGGATTACTTTTAAATCTGAAAACATGCAGACATTGTTTTGTTTGCTCTGCAAATGTTCGTGAATGACTGCCCAAAGGGGTTAATGCACAAAGACTGGGATCAAAGATGAGAAGCGTCAGATAAAGCGTGAATTTAAGGCATTTTGTTGATTGTCCCACAGCTGAACAGCTTTGGCTATCATCTTTCCTTCTTGTTCTGTTACTTTCCAGCTTGGTGAGTTGGTCTGTAAGTTCACTCTAAGAAAAGACACTTTTCAACAGGACATCATTAATTTAAACTTTCCTGATAACTCCTGTGTAGTTTCCACGTAATTCTGAGAATCTCTGTTCTGCAATGTACTGCTCTTTTCCAGCTCAGTTACACTGAGCTGAGATTGGACTAATGATATTGCTTTGGGGTTTGCTTGATTATTTGGTTGGTTTCCCCCCCCAAATGAGCATTTGTATGAAAATTACATATTTTAATACTTTATTCTGAGAAGTGATTGAATTATTCAGAATGAAGGGATCTAGTGTCACTAATGAACACCTGAAGTCACTCTGGTGTTCAGATACCTGAATGCCACCCACGTTGTCATGGAGAACCTAGCTGCTAACCTTATGGCCATGAAACCAATATAAGCAGTCTTAAAGAATGGACAGTTTTATGAGTAAGATAAAACAAGGAAATAAGTGGGTTTAGAATCTCAAAGCCAAACATCGAAAAAAATGCTTCAATTGCCTGCCATTGAGAAAATTAGAGCTACTACTGACACGCTAAATTTAACTAATGTGACTAGGCTTCCTATTGAGCAGTTTAAGAAAGTCAGCGAAAACATTTCCTATTGTATCTACACCTGCATGTTATACAAAAAAGTACAGCTGACCCACTATATTCCTTCACATCTGTGCAAACTACCTCAGTAGAGAGAAGCAGCAGCCCCATTGTATATAATAAGGCTATGGAACCAGTTGTTCCAATTAACTAGCCCAATTTCAGGTGGCCTGGTAAGACAGAATTTACCAAATCAGATGGGAAGTTTTAAACACACGTTATCCATATTACTTATAAACTGACCTGGAAAGCTTGCAGCCATAACATCCTTTTTCAAGAAACAGTTGTATATCCTATAAAGAAAGGACCATTCTGTAGCTGTAAAAAAAGAGGTTTGTTTTTTTTTAAAAAAGAGCTGCAAAGAAAAGAGGATTAAAAAGGTAAAAGAAAGCCCAAGAAAATAACCCTTCTGCATGCAGCTGCTTGCCTGGGTGTTGTGATCTGCAGCTCCTTCAGAGGATTTGCTCTCAGAGGCAGGCCTGTATTACTGGCCAAATATTCACTTCCAGAGGATGTTATTTCTTCTGAAATAAATAAGTATATACATTGGCAACATATGAAATTCAATTAAAACCTTAAAATGTGTATTATTCCAGTAAGTTTTACTGAGATGCAAATATTAATTTGCACTTTCTTCTTGACACATTCTTGACAGCACAGTCTTCAGTGTCCATGGCTAGGTTCAGGGCAAAGATCACTTGCTAGAAGATAGCTATCCCTTATCCAAACCTACATGATTACTTCTTTATCCCTAGTCCCTCAGCTGCAATTAGAGAAGCAGGAACTTTATACCATAGTGGTTGAACTATACCACTAACCTTTTAATTGAAAGTAAATGATAGAGAGGTAGCAAATGAGCAAGAAAAACTGGAAAACACAGCTTCCTTATGTCCCTACACATTACCTATCAATCCACACCTCATCAGTAAATATAGCGGTATTGACTAGGGTGTACCTAATCTTTTCCATTGAAACAGAATACTGAACCATTGAAGACTGGTTTGAAAGCCTGACCCACACCCTAGTGCCAAAACTTTTTTCACTGAAAGAGTAAAGGAGGTTGACAAATGTCACAGAAAGGCTCTTGAGTGCTCTTGAGTGGTAGGCAGAACCTCAGGCAGCCAGAAAGCACTGTCACTCGTCAGTGTCATTCCCCGTCTTACACCACCTGAGCATCCAAGTCTGGTAGGCACCTCTTGGCTAACACCCTGCCAGCAGGATGCTGCTCTTCACAAGCAGCAGCACAGGGTGCTCCCAGGGCAGCGGGTCTCTGCCAGAGGCCAAGGTAGCCACCTCCGCTCCACGTCTTTCCATGAAGCGCTTCTGAAAATATATGTGAGGTCAGGACGCTGCACTGCATGCTTTGAATGCTAATGGCACTTCCCAGGGGAGGTTTAGTTTATCAAGCCCAGCAACGGCAGAGCAGCCTCCCTGCTATCTGGTTTACAATCAGCCTGTCAGTTGCGGTGAGAAAGCGATACGATGGATACATTGCATCCTGGAGACGTGTTGCTCCCGCCTCAGGGAATGGGGCACCTGACCCAACAGAGTTATGGACCAGTCCCAGCTTTTGTTTGCCATGCCTGCTCTTCACCTGGAAGAAAGCGTGCACATCAGCCACAGGTTGTCAGCTCTATAAAATTTACATTTATAGATATACAGTTTTGGGGCTTTTGAGTGTTTTTGGTGTTTTTTTTTTTTTTTTAATAAATATTAAGTTTACCTCAGAAATAATCAGATTACTTCCTATGAGACAGATTTACTCTCTTTTTTTCTAAGGTGGATCTTCATGTGTATATACATATATATTTATATTAAACTGCATTTAGTCCCTACTACTTATACTAAACAACAAAGTATTATTTAAAGCAGACTATAGACTGTGTCAGTTTTTAGTAATCCCCAGGTTTCATGGCATAATTAAAAATGTTTAATTAATTTAACATTGGAAAGTTATTCAGAGCTATTTTGTGGGTTTTTTTAATTCCACTTTTAAAATTTAAGCTACTTTTTTGGCCTTTGTAAATACTATGTTTTGAAGTTAGCTGGCTGTATATCTGATCTTTCTAAATTACTTGTATGTTTGTTCTTATTCCCTTTTACATTCACTAATACTTTAGATTTAATTAAAAGATTTATTTATTTAGTCTCAAAGTAGCCAAAGACAATAACTGTTTCTATGCTGTTTGCTTTTAGGGAAACATGACTAGAGCCGCGGCCACAAAAGGTTTAATTTTATGAAAGAAAGCACTGAAAATACAAACATTAAAATTTTAAATAACTACTGAAGCAAATAGATGCGAACATATACATTCATAAATCATAAAGCCAGAAGAGACCACTGGAGTAACTGAGACTGGTCTCCTTTACAGCACAGGTCATAGGACATTCCCAAATTAATTCTTGTTGGAATAAGTGCATGCCTTTTATAAAAACATTATACTTTGATAGAAAAATCTAGTGATGAAAAGACCACCGCAAGCCATGTCAGGGTGGTCCAGTGATTAATTGCCTTCATTGTTAAAATCCATGACTCATTTCTAGACTAGATTTTTTCTATGGTTGACCTCAGTATAAAATGTAGAGTAAAAGTCTCCAGTCACAGATGTCTAGAATAGCATGAGGTGATTCCTTCTCTGGAAACAATGGGTTCTTCCTGAAAAATCTGATGTAATTTAACAGTGTCCTACAGAAATGAGTAAAACCCGACAAATTCAGAGTGAGAAAAAATTCTTTTCTAGTTTGTCGATGCTGTTTTTCATGTGGTCAACAACTTTACCACAGAATTATGCTTAAGACAACACACTTGCTGTCTCACCGATGCAGAGGCAACCTCAGACATTGCCTCGAGGCGTACCTGCAGACCTGCACCATGGCTGCAGGTAGTGCTACTGTCCTGATTTCTGTAGTCCTCCTTCCCACCTAGGCAGGAACCCAGCCCAGCAAATGTCCTGATAATCATCTTAACGCTCCCTTCTTTTGCAATATTTTCCCATGTAGGTACATAAGCATGGTGCCTGCAGGCCTGGAAGAGCATGAGGTCTTGACTTACTGGACAGTAGACCAACATGTAGCAAGAACTGGGCTCCCACGTTCCCCACAAATGAGGAGATGCAGGCTGAGTCAGAAGGCAGCAGCAGCAAACCCACGTTTCCCTGGTCCTGTGGCTGGGGAGAGGGCAGCAAGCCCTGCAGCCATGTCACTGTGAAGCCAGAAACAAAAAAAACCCAACACATGAAGCGATGCACTGCCTAGAAAAGCTGCTCCCACAGCTGCCCTGCAGCCACCCTGCCTGTGTCCCTGCCTGCTGGGGGGGAGGGGGGGCGGCTGGGTCTTGGAGGGAGGAGGGGTGCTCCCAGAGGCAGCCTATGCTGCTCCCCAGGTCCCAGCAGCTGGTGGTCCTTCACACTGATTTTCTTATCACCACAAAGTTAAAGCTGAGCCCCGCCACTGGACAAGCTCTCTCAAACCGCAGCTTTAGCTCAAGTCCGCAAGTCTCCTCCTTTGCATTGGTGTCTTTTATTAAAAATGAATAAAATCAGACAGAATGGTGTGCACTGTACCATTGCACAGGTGAAAAGCCTATTCATATTTCCCAATGAATATATTTCTGAAACTTTTATTAAAAATGAATAAAATCAGACAGAATGGTGTGTATTGTACCATTGCACAGGTGAGAAGCCTGTTCATATTTCCCAATGAATATATTTCTGAAACGCTTGGACCTTCATTCATTTCACTTGGGTGGAAGCTCACCTTTGAAGTCATTGTGGAGATAATATGTTAAGGTAATGCACAACAATAATAAATTATGATGTTGTTACTGAGCAACTTTTTTTGTTTTACAAATTTTTCATATTTTACATATATGGAGAAATATTAGCCCTAGATTATATCTATTAGGAAAAGAATTATATTAGCTTTCTGGGCTGCAAATTTAATATGCACATTTGCCAGAGTGCTGGGACTCTGCCACTATGCAAAACTAACTTGTGATGTGATTTGTTTAGGTCTAATAAAATTGCTTTTGTAAATGCACAGTGGCTCCAGCTTATCTGCAATCCTTAATGTTGAAACACATTAAGTTTATAGACTTTGATCTGAAACATTTGAGAGCATGTTACACACAGAACACTATCAATACTATATCCTGTTAAAGCAGAAAAATATTTAACATTCTAACTGCTATCAATGACAATAGAACAGTAAAGAATATTCATATTTCATTGCCAAAAAAAAACCTTCTCAAAAAAAAAAAAAAAGTGAGCATTCTAGTCAGAACAGCATGACTTTTCAAGCATCAGTTAAACATGTTTCAGTATCACTGAAATTCTCATAATTGAAACATGTAGTTCATCTCACTAGAACACCTAAGGGGGTACAGGCTGAGCACTTCAGCTCTAGAATAAAGCAAAAATACTGGCTTTAATTGCAGTAAAAGTACGTTATTGTCAATACATGTAAAATAACACTGATTCTTCACTTGGGTTGCCTAGAAACTTTGTCTTTGACCTACAGACCTGCTGTTACATCACTGAAAATAACGGAAACTTTGCAACTCTTTTCCATGTGCACAACTTCAGCCCGCAAGGATAGGGGTAGCAGCTGTGAAATGTCTCCGCTGCATCCCGCTGGCACAGACGGGCCTCTAGCGGCAACCGCTCGGTCCCTGAGCAGTGGGCAAAGCACAGTGCAGAGCACAGGGACAAATAAGAAATTCAGCAGTGCTCAGCTGTTACTTTTCCCTCATTTAAAAACACAAGTTCTGTGTACATGCAGCGCACAAAATTAAGATGTTTTTTATGGTAGTTTAAGTTTAGAAAAATCCTTGCTTGAAGGGCAGCTCTCTACCACAATTATGATTCAAGTGAGACCCCAAGTATCTGTGCCTTCTAATATCCTCTGTAAATAGTAAAAATACCTAAAAAGGCAATTCAAGGAAATTCCATTTTGTAGTGTGCAAAAGAAAACTTTTGGCACAAATCTTGTTTTCTTCTTTTATAGTTATACTATATAAATATATATTTATTTCTATGACCAAAGAATTTGCTGCAGGTATTTTTTCTAAGGAATGACCTTCAAAACAGATGATTTTAAAAGAGTCTTTTACACCCATTAATTTTGCAAACTGTCCTTTAAAATACAAGTGGTGTTCAAACAAAGGCAGCAAAACCCTCCTGAACATGTCAGCAGTATGGAGCAGCAGATCACAAGCATTTAGCTATTATTTAACTTATTTCAATGGTCAGAGAACTCTGAAGCCTAAGGAGGGAGTACCAGACTGACACTGAAACCCAGTTATTTGACAGCAGATCATTTTCACAGCAGTATACAATCAATGTGCCTATAACCCCCAACCCTTGCAACACCTGCCCAGCTCCCAAAGGCCACTGGTTTCCTGCCAGGTTTCCAAAACTCTTAAGGTTCCTTCCAACAGCCTGTTCAATGCCATTACACCTTCAACGTATTGAAAATTGGAATCAATTTTAACATAAAATAAATGTGATATGCAAATAGAGATGCTATTATGTGGATGCATGTATTTACCCATTCCATTCAACTGAACTCTCTTTTCTCCTCAGTTTTAAAAAACTGTCACTGACTTTTCAACTTCTCTCTCATCTTATATCAGACAGTCAAAGACCAGTCTGCAGAAGGGTCCACAGCAGAATTTTTTCCCCTTGGTGAAAATGAGCAGAGCCTCAAAAATATATTTCACTTTAAGGTATGGAGCACCCTGAATTCTCATACATTTATAAGGGCATATTCCTCCTGACCACATTGCATGAGGACAGCAACTTTCAGAACTTGGACCTCCGGTTTCACATTGGTGGCTAAGGCACAAGGAGTATCAATAGAGTAAAATATGCCAGCTTTCTACCGTGTGATTGTATTATGGTGGGAATAGTGGGTTTACTTGAAGAAGAAAGATAAACTTCTTTTCTTTAATTTCTTAACTGCCCGTGATAGTATGAATTATTTCATATAAAATAATGAAGTGATTGAGGAGCAAGTCACTGATCTGAGCTGGTTTTCCTAGTTACTACACACACCTGGTGTGTGTCAGTCAGCTTGCTTGAAATTGCCCAGGCCACCTTAACTAAAGAACACCCACAAAGCTGCAGAGAAACTCCTGTACAGTTAATTACAGAAAATTACTTCACAGTCTTTCACTGACACCCAGTGGTCAGACAAAGGGTTTTGTGGGAAAGAAGAAAAGCTACAGCAGCCAAGTACAGGCTTAGGACATCTCTCACTGGAGACCATTTATCTCACGGTAGAAGTAGTTGTTTGCTTAATTGGATAAGAGCACATATGAAACTTAAACTTAGGCTTGCAAAATCAGCAGGTCAAGTTCTGTGCTTAGCTCCACTTGGACAATATCTAGTGAAGGTAATAGGAATCACAACCAAAGGAAGAATCTAGTCCTAGGAGAGGATGTGGTTTTTTTCAGGCTTGTTCCTTTTTTCTTGGCCCACTGTACCAGACATTAACAAACCCTGCACTAAAAAGGATACCAAAAAACCCTGAAATGAAAACAAAACAAAGAAACAACTTAAAGTGCAATTATTGTTTAAGATTTCTGATTAGCTTTTGTTTATAAATTGCAGAACCACACTTCCATTTTAAAAAAATATCCTTGCTGGCCTTTTCCTGCATGGTAAAGTAAGATAGCTGATCTGCTGAGGTTGTGCCTTGTGCAAGCAGTACAGCTGTCTGATATTAAGCAGAGCTGAACACTAACACACAGACAAGTCTGAGTTATTCTGACCCCCAGCCATTTCCAAGCCTCTGATAAACAAGTATTCCCTCTGCACCCTCCTCCCTCCATGATGGCCAGGCACAGGCAGCATTTGTTTTTGTCCTTTGGAGAGGCACCAGGCAGGCAGGGCTGTCCACCTCCAGCCGGTGACAGGTAACCAATTTGATGGGGGAAGAAATAAGAGGGAGTAAAAGTACTGCTTCCCTTCCTCCCTGCAGTCTGCAGTAAGGTACCATGACCCAAAATACAGAGAACCCCAGAGGAAACACAGCCAAGTACACCATAATTACACATTCTGTGCTGTGATGCTGGCATCAGTGACACCATTGCTGCCATTCACAGCCTGGAAAACTGCAACAAAGTAGTGTGGATTTTTTTCTTTTGGCTTTTCATACCAAAACCTCTGAAACACATCTGTACTGAAACAATCTGGCAAAAGGATAACTAAGAAAGCCTCCTGGCGGTACAGAAGAGCTAATGAACGATGGGTGTGGATATACAGCATGCGGTTGAGGAACAGTATAGATAAATACTTAAAAAAAATTACCAAACAGAAAACACCAAGAAATTATCAATCTTTATTGTAAAAGCAGAACATTGGGCCACATCACAGTTCAACCCAATTTGCTTAACTTTAGTAGGAAATTGCAAAAGCAGCTGCTTAATCACTCAGCACACTTTGCAAGGCACTGTGGGCTGTCCTCCCTTCTCTTGATGTGGTTCCTCAAGGTTTCAGCTCCACTATCACCACTAAATGTTGTTCACTGTTACTGGGAGGAGGCAGGGAATGTAGACAGCTAGATGGGGACTGTGTACCTCAGTCGGGTAGAGGAAAGGCCATGCTACTTTTAACTTACGCTACCTATGCTGAGCACTGGGAAGCGGGCTGGGTGCTGTCCCTGTTGCTCAGGCCAGCCAAGGATGACAAGTTATTTTTAGGGAGCAAAGTCAGCTCCACTTAGGAGCAGTGATGGTTATCCCAGCCCTTACGCTTCTACACCTGCAGAAGGACCTGCAAGCCTGATCCTCCAGGTCTCATTTTTTGCCTCCTTTTCCATGCTTAGCTCATCTCCTTATCCTCTGCTTCCTATTACAGAAGAAGCCCGAGTCTGGCTTTTTATCTGCGGGTAACCACATTTGTATTTGCCTCTGTTACTGATAAACCTGACACCAAACCAATAAATACCCTGTCACATCTCCCCCGGTGGGTGGGTGGGGGGCAGCAGGAGGCAGCAGAGAGCAACAACATCTGCTGCAGATGTGCAGCTGACAATTAGTCCAAATTACCAGCACACTGGGAACAAGAACCACCTGATGGCAAGTTGTATCTCTCTCTCTCTTTTTTTTTTTTTTTAATAAACTTGTAGACCAGAAAAACCACTTTGCACTTCCAGTAGTGTGTCTGAGGACAGTCTGTGTCATCAGACACAGTACTATCCTCAGACACAGTACTATCCAAAAGTTATTTGTACAGTACCTGCAACGTATTGAAGCAATGAGAAGACAAATTTACAACGCATGTAGAGCAACAGCTTTGATCTATTACTAACACATTATGGTACACACACTTACCCTCTCTACATCTTTCCAGAATAAAGATCACATAAATCAGTTTTGGATTGAACTCTACATGGGGAACACTGTAGGTTTTAAAAACCTAGTTTTGCATCAGAAATGGAAATAGCGCTACTTCTAATGATGTCAAACACTAATTCACATGGCAAATCTCTGCTGTGAGATCTCTTCCCGCCTTTCTTGCGAAACTACAATATGCATATGAGTAAAAGGCTAGTCAGTGAACCAACAGCATAGCATACAATTTTTGAAGTTTTAACAGAATTTGATTCCCATTCATACTTTTACTTCAATATTGGATGTATTTTAGTACTCAGGACCCATGTTACAGTTTTCTATAATGATGCAATGTACCATAAGGCCTGCTTCTCATTAGTGACCGCTTTACCGAACTAGAAAAAAAGTATCAGGCTCTGCTCTCAGATGTTTGAGACTGCTATAATTCATCACTTGTACATCTCCATTTGAAGTAGGCACACATCATCATGTAAGGATTAACAACTGGGGTTTTTTTCTTTTATAATAAAACACGTATTCTTCAAAACACGTAAGCATGCTTATTCTCAATGTGCAATAGGCAAGCATAAAGACTTTCATTAACAGAGCATGAGTTACTGACCATAATAACACAAGATTCATCATCCTTCACCTTTTTATTCTTTTATGCCTAAAGGACCCACCTCTTTTTTTCACACAAGTGGCAGTCTTGTAGCAATTTTGTTGAGACTAGATACAAAATTAAGATGTAAACAGGATGCCTTTGTAACAAAATCTCCACCGTAATGGTAACTACTTGGAATCAACCAAAGATGCAGCAACATAGTCTTAGCCAAAATATTCTGAAAGAAAGGGGGGGGGCGGGGGGGGGGGGGGGCGGGGCAGGTAATTGATTGATTTCCATTGGGATTATGCTGGGTTGTATTTGGGTTATTTATGTGGTATATCCTTTTCCTTGGGGTATAAGAGGAAGATTTTTGAGAAAAGATGCACAGAAAAAAATAGTGTTGGTTTTCCTACAGTGTTTTTAATGATATTGGTAAAAAAAACCTCCTGAAATAGTCTTTAAATTTTGAAAGATGAAGAGAGATTTATATATACATTTTTTGAGGTCTCACTATCTAGTTAATCCTACAGAACCCAGGAGAAAAAGTCAGAAGTTATGGCTATGGACACAGAAGCTACTGAGAAAGCTTCACAGGTTTGCCTTACACAAGGAGTCAGACATACCATTTTCCAGAAAACTCTGCTCCAAATGTATTCACTAATTTAAAAAATTATATGCATTATTTTCTGCTACTCTACTAATTTGACTCTGAGGAAAAAAACTAAAGAAATTTCTTCTGTTCCTGTTCATGTTATAGTCAGGAATATTAAATATATTTTTCTTGTGTTTCACAGATTAATTTAAAGTTCATTTTTTTCAACTTTATCTCCAAGCACAGAAAAACCCTTCCCCCCGACCTGAAATTAAGCCCTTCATACTTCAGCGTTGCTCATTTGTTTGTCTTGCCCTTTATAAAAGACTAATGAGATAACTGAGTGATGTAGTTTGGCTGCTATTCAGCTGAACTCAGGGACAGAGAGAGAGAGAGAGAGTGCAAGTGTTCCCAAATGAAAGGAGGAGAAAGTGCTTTAGATTATACAAATAATCATCATTAGTTTTGTTCCATCTCAGCTACTGAATCCAAAAGCTGTTTTACCCTGGCAGATGAATGAAATCATGGAAGAGTGAGCCACTCTGACACTTGCAACAAGCCAAATTTAGTCTAATAATTTTGTTCTCATCTTCAAGAAAATGAGGCCCTTAAGAGAGGTGCTGCTGTTCTGTAGAATGTTATATCATCCTGACTCTCTCTGTCTGTAATTTCAGATGAAGTCAGAGAAAATCTTCATCTGCAGTCTCAGAACCAAGAATCTAAGAAGCTGTAAGAATCTTCCTTTGAATGTTTTTCTTCATTTCTTTTGTATCCTCAATTAGTTAACCTGGCTGATGGTTCACAAGCATCTCACAGTTCCCATTTGCATGACAACTACTGATTTCAGTTGGCAGACTTTCCGTTTTGCTCACACACTTGTGAGACTAGTATTCACAAATACAACACACTATAAAAGCTACATGTTGAAAATCATTGAGAAAGTACTCTGTACAAAGTCATTGCGTTACAAGAGTAAAGCAGACACATTGTGTCAAGCCAAGTGTTCTGGTTTGCTATCTAAGTAGGCCACATTTTAAAAGATTATTTGGAATATTTACAAAGGGTAATTAGATATAAGCCAATAAACCCCAAATTCTGAAAAAAAAAAAGCAAAGCTGACCACATGAAACTGGAATATGGCCAAAGCCCTAAATGTCATGTTACTCTCACTAGTCTGTAACCATCTGACCTTTATGAATGCTGGGACGGCATAACCCCAGCAAGTCAATGGAGCTCTGCCAGTTCCTACAGTTCCTAACATATCTGGCCCTTTGAATACATTTATTTTCTCACAACCATTGCAAAATTCAAGAATTACTCCATGTGATTTGACAAAAAGGGGGGGGGGGGGGGGTAATAATGGTCAAGGCATCAAATCACAGTATGAGCTTTCCAGAGTGAAATTCAACAAAACACAAAATGACCAAATCTTGGCTATGCATGAGGTCACACCGTAAAGACTTGCAGCACAGTTTTTAGTCCAATCAGTCTTAAGGAAAAACTGAACAAGCATAATTCACAAGTTCCCGAGTAGCCCATCTGTTTTCTTTGCCAACGAGATGAAGTCTTTAAATTTACCTCATCCTGGGGATATGGGACAGTAACATCAGGGTGCCAAAGAACATGTTTAATGTTTGTCTTACACTGCATACAGCTGAGCGGTAGGACAACATTACTAAGTCTCGACGTTGCTTTTCACATTTAGATTGTACTAAGAATTTTAGGGTGCCTGAAGAAAGCATGCCCCACTGCCATACAAAGCTCCATGCACTCAGTCTGTTCTTCTCCTGTAAGCATTTGTTTATGCTCCCTTTCATTCACCCTTTCGGAGTCACTTATTCCCCTTCTCTATGAACCAATCTCTGAAATCACATTTCTTTAAATCTCATTAGAAGCAATGTATATTAGAAGTGCTTATACTATCTACATTAGTATGCAGGGCATAAACAAACTCATGAAAAGATTCATCTGCAGCCTGTTTTGGGCTGGGACAGGAGGCCACCAAGAGAAAAGCCAGAGTGCTGCAGCTATCAAAGTCTGTGACTTGATAGCTTAGCTCCCTCTCACTTTTACTGGTTTCTTTCTCTAGTAGAGTGGTCTAAGATATCAAGAAGTTAAAATAGTAATATCTGTCTTGTGCTACACTGCCTCCCAATGTAGAGTGGTGGGGCTGAAAAGGGAAGCATGAAGAACAGCTTTTTAATAGCAAGGTTTTGACTCTGAGCTGTTTTCTTACCCTGAGTATGACAGCTCCTTTACTTTCTTGGACAGAAGTTAGCCTGTAGCTGATCCGTGCTAGCACAGATCAAACTCAGTTCTAGGTCCATTTTGTACTGCACTGCAAATTGTGCAGTCACACAAAGCTGCAAAATAGGCTTCTAAATCCCAGTGTAAGTTTTATAAATCATGATAATGCTGTGGAGTTAGTTTTTATTTACATAACATTTCAAGCAATATATATAAACATTTGTAAATTGTACAGAGGGATGTCATGTGGTGTAACTATCCAGCAGACGAAACACCACAAAAAAATTCTGGCCCACATGATGCTAAAGACAGAAAATCAGTAATATTCAGTGAGATCAGTAATTTGTTTCTGAGAGCTTTTATTATTTCAGTGTAGGGTGTTAAGAGAGTGCTAGATACTTTAACTGCTACACCTGAAATTTCAGAAAGAGGTGGTGAATTTCTGACACCGTTTTAATTCAGTAACTTGAAATTCCAAAGTGTTGATGGAGGAAGCTAAAAGGTGAGACATTCCCTTCCACAGGGAGCACTTGAGACATGATCCTTCCTGCATTACCCTTTATTACAGAATCTGAGACACCTGTAACTCATAGTCTACAGGATAGAGTCTCAGCACTTTCTTCTAATTAGGAAAAATAGTCCAAAAAATCACTCATAAGAAAAGCTAGGTTACAAGCAATAGATGGTCAAGAAGTCACTGAAGAAATTCTGCTATGAGTTATACTGAAATTTAAATCTTGGAAAATCCACTAAGTTTTAACAGAGGTACACAAGTCTCAGCATTTGGGAAAAGTTGGGAGTATTTCTTCATGAAATGTGTGTGTTATTTATTATTATAAGTAATGATATTTGGCACAAAGCCAGAGTGTAGGATATATACTACCTAATGAAAAGAGGGAAACAAATGATATGGAGTTGTTCTACAGGACCTCCAGATGACAGCTGATTTCTAGTACGCACACAGCTGCAGTCAAAAGTTTTGTAAAGAAAAAAGACTACATATTGTACTGAAATGTAAATAAGTTTTCAGCCTGCCTTAAGAAATCCAGTCTACAGAACAGAATTCAGTTAATCCTGTTAAAAAAATAGGAATCCGAGTATCACTCTGTTCACATGATGGCACTAGTGAATTCGAGTTTATTTCCACCATTACATTTGATGCTGTTTCTCACAGCACTGACATACCCAAGTCAGTATGTTACATACTGGATGGATGAATTCTAGATGAGTGAAAAAAATTTATCAGGCTCAAAGTGTAATGGCTAGAGGCCAGGCCACCTGATTGAAGGCCAGTTACCAATGGAATTCTTCCAGGACCTTGTTCTGGGATCTATCCTGTCCAATATCTCTACCAGCGACCTGAAGGAGGAGACAGAGTGCACCCTCACCAAGTCTGAGGACACTACCAAACCAGACAGTGCAACTGATAGGCTTAATGTAAGGGCTGCTACTCAGAGGCATCTAGAAAAGCTACAGGAATGGGTCACCAGGAGCCTCGTGGAATTCAGCAATGGAAAATGTGAAGTCCAGCACCTGGGATGGGTTGTTGATTTTTATCAATGTGGGCTGCAGGTTGAATGGCTAAATAGCAGCTGTACTGAGAAGAGCCTGGAGACTTGCCCAGACAAAGCACTGTGCAGACTGGTCTGATTCCAGAGCTGTCCCTGCTCAGGGCAGGGAGTTGGACGAGAGACCTCCGGGGGGCCCTTCCCACCTGAGTGACTGCTGTCTGTGATCAGGTTGCTTTGAACAAAGCACTCATAAGATGCCTATCAGTGTATTAATCTGTGCCTTTTAAACTGGAAATCTTATCTTGACCTGTAGGAAATTAATTTACCCCTTCAAGAGTGATAGAGCTAGCCAACATAGCTTGTTTGTTGTTTCCTAAATATTTAACCATAACTTATATTTGTGAATCAAATATAGCACCATACCAAATCATACCCAAAGTTCTATGGACAAGCAAAAAATTCCTTGCAACACATACAGAAAAATAAAAATTGAAAAGTGCATCTGAACAGTGATGGCCTTGGCTGCAATACATTTAAAATCACTATGTGAATGAATGCATACTCTTGATGACTCATATTTTAAAGAACATTTTACTCACTGCCACTCTGAGTATATGTCTTCTATAATAACGATTGAAATAGCTCCAAACTCCCAAAGTAACATCAGAGTCCAAGTATTCAGATACTTTAACATGAATTACAGGCAAGTCACACTAAAAGCAAAGTAATTACTTATGTGTGTTGTTGCTGTCATATATGCTGTGTTTGAAGAACTGGAATGTAATCAGTTATCAATACTTTCCTTCTAACTGTAAAAGTGTAAGAACTTCAAAGGGAGTGATTAATCACTGCTGTGGGAGGAAAGCTTAGGAGGTATGAGCAGACATTTCCTGCATTTGATTGAACAAAAAAACAACAACAACAAAAAAGTAGTGTGATTCTCTTCATATGAAACAAACATGGCAGGCCTCCACAGAAAACATGCCTTATGTGAAAGGAATAGTTTAATGTGCTTGCCAATAGCTGTTTCTTTAAAGAAAGGAAAAAAATATCCACTTTCCCCCCCCACACACACATATTCTCTCTTCAGCACACCAAAGAGAAGTCAGATATGGCCTTAGAGGAATACTCCTGTATCTGCTGAGAGATCAATAACACTGGTTAGAGACTTGATGGTACTGCAGGTTTCTAAAAGCACAACTCCAATAAATGTTTCATGACAACAGAAGCATCGCAGATGAACTTGGAATCAAACAAATTCTATAGTACTTGGTATAAACCTATATTACACTATTTTGATCACTTGACTGAGAAGAAATGGGATGAGCACATCCTCTCACATTCTCTCTGTGCAGTAACACTGCAGGAGATAGGGCTTAAACTGGGTGGAAGTAACCACTAGCTTTTATGTGCATCCAGATATTTTGACTAGAGCTTCTACTGAGGACATTTTAGCTGATATATGGTGTCTATAATAGTCAAGGTAGATACTCAAGAATGGGCAAGACAGCGACCCTAACTCCCATGTCCCCAGGTTTTCTGGCTCACCCCCTGATGGGGTGGGAGAGGCAGGGCACCTCGTGCCAAAGGGACAGAGCAGGCAGGAAGGGAGCAGGCAGGTAGCTCCTATAGCTTTAAGCAGGAGAAACATCTCCTTAAAAAAAAGGACTCTTTTGTTCCTTTATCCTTACCTGACACCTGTCCTTTCCACTGATTATTTGACCATACCTAGCAGATGATCACAGACTTTTCACTGATGACATTATCACTAAATAACTCTGATAAAACAGATTTCCAAAATGTAAAATGCTCAGAACAAATGCCTGTGGTAGAGGGTGAAATCCAGTGTGAACCATTATCATTAGCCTTTTTCTGCCACCTGTTTGAGTGTCAGTACACCATGAAGATAAACTTTAGCTGACAATTCAGACTCCTACACTCAAAAGGAGTTGGTATTCTAATACAGATGGCAAATTTTAAGAGAAAGCAGAATGCCCAGCACAGTACAGTAGGATGCCAGTAAGGTACATGAGCCTTTCCAAGTTTCTGTAAATATAAGTAATTTAGAACAATACTTTAACCTGATTCTGTAAGAAAATCATGCTGTTGAGGTCAGTGTGTGTTCATGTATGTAGGAACTTTTCCCTTAATCACAGTTTTCTAATTCCAATCAAATATAAGGGGTCTCACATAGAGATCTGGCAAAATATTGAGTTCCTACAAGATGAAGAAAATATGACAATGCCTAGGAAAGAGTCTACCAATGCCACCTCTGAGACAAGTGCTAACTCATTTATCATTTATTAGACAAAAATGTGGGAGGAGACCCTACATGGGAACATTACTTTCTACTGCTTGCTAAGCTTTTTGTTCAAAAGTGAAAAGAATGCCATAGACCTGACCCCAGTACTCTCTGCCTTTTGCATTCCTTTCATTTGCAATAGGTGAACTTACTGCATAAATATTCTAAAAGCATTACTTTAGTCCTTATTAGCTGCTTAACTCTTTCATAAATCTATTTGAAGATTTGTAGTCACTTGTTTTGTTTGTACACTTTAAAGCAAAGCACACAGTATCCTGCTTAACAGACAGTTTTCAATAGTTAACAGTTATAAAGCATATTTGTTATTACACTCTGAAAATACAACACACACAAACACAGTTCAGGTGCCTATATATATCTTGATCTTAACAAAATATTTTTTTCTCTCTTTTACATTATTTTAATGTAAGAGTATGCTTTATTTAGAAACTAAGAAATTTCTCAGGTGATCACATAGATCTGAAGTGAGAATCAACAAAACAGAAGATTTAACACAAGGTTACAGTTAATTTAAGATTGCTTTTTGTTGCCAATTTTCCCCAGTTATTGTGCTTTCTCTTCCAAATGTTCCCTATTTTTTCCCCAGTAGAGTCATTTCTGTATTTGTCTTTGCCAGAACACTAGCAATTCTGCCTACAAGCCAGTATTTTTTCTTCTTCTGGATCTCTCCTTCTTTGCTTTGAGGCTTCTCTCATTGTCTTCGTGTATATTAGCATTAATTTCAGAGCTGCAGTGCAATTCTGTAAGAAAGCCCCTGATTGCCTCTGTTTACACATGTGAGTTGGGCTCACAGAGTAGTTTTGGTGCATGCCTTTCCTTCCAGAGAAGACTAAAGGGCACCTCTACATTAGCATTTGAGTTGGACCAGAAGTGCAGTTTTGAAGTCTGTCTCCTAAATATTACCGGTTACTGTGCTTTGGTTCACTTTGGAGAGGGTCCGTGGAGCACGTGAGTTGTATTCCTTTCACGTGAAAAGACATGGGGAGATGACCTCCAGGAAAACATCCCATGCACTTACCTACCAACCAGCACTTAGTTCTTGGAACCAGACCAGAGCTAAGAGAAAATAACTGCCGCACACTGACAGATCTCATATAGGCTTAATCCAGCTGTTTGCTTTATGGATGTGCTCCTACAGGACCACAATAATTGCTAATGTAGGCATGGCATGATCGACAAGTTATGTCTTATGTTTGCACTAACCATGCTGCAAACATAAAGGTTTAGGACAGTAATTGATTCTTTAGGCAGCTCCAAACTATATGCACAGTGGGGGGACGTTCAGTCAAAGGGAATGGGCTCAATCAAACCCAAATTATAACCTGAGCCTCATACGGGGTACATGTAGGGGAAAGACCTCGGCCCCACGTGCTCTGATCTATTGATCTGCTCCTATTGCTCTAAAATACTTGCGAACACAGACACAGCCCATGCCTGTCTAATAGTTCACAGTTCCCTGCGTTGCTGTCTGTTGACCAGTGCTTCAGGATACCTTTTCTTTGCAGGATCCTCTTTAATAAGCTACGCCCTTGTGTCAAATAGCTACTAATCCCAAGTAATGGTAAACGGGAATAGGCAATGACATATACCAGTAAGAGTAAACGGGAGCAAGCAATGACATGTTTTCCTGTTGTGGTGCAGTCACAGCTGAAGGTAGAAGTATGTGTAATATCCTGCTTTAAGCATCCTCCCTGTTGTCTTTAGGACAATACCCCCTCCCTTGCAAGTTTTTTACCTTGTTTGCTTGCTGCAGCTAAATCCTAGTAACTGTTAGTGCAAGACAGGAAGTGAAAGTATTTGGTTACTGTCAATCACTGTTTATGTTTATTTGGGTTTTCTCTTATTTACTTTGTTTCCTCATGTTGCTGTTCCAGACATTTTCATCTCAATCACCATTTATGTGACACAGCCTATCATGAATTACTTGCACATTAATGTTTTAAATTTCTTTTTAAAGCAGGTCTACTTGAATTCTTATTACTGAATAAACCCGAGTAAATGACTAATTCTTGATCTTTATGGTGCAACGGAGTGACAAAGGATGTAAAGAGGTGAACAAAAGTGAATCCATTCATACACTTCACTCTGATCCGCAAGTTGCATTACAAGGCCATGCTTCCTAAAGGTTTAACACACATCACTTCCAAAGTAGAAGCAAACTGCACCACTTGGCCCAGACAGATTAAACTTCATAGTGCTGTTTTCCCAAGTCTTCTTCACTTTTTCTCTGCTTCTCTTACTTCTTTTCACCCTTCCACTTCTCTGACTCTGTTCTCCACAAACTTCACCCAAGCTAGGTAATCTTTTACCTTTGGGTCACGTATGGAGAGCAGGTGGGGCATGGTTACACCATTAACTTAAGACAGTACCCCGCAAAATGAAGAATGTATCGCCTAACTGAATTAGTCCTGTGCTAACCCACGATTACTCTGTATGACAAAGGCAGATAAGCTGTATTTAAAACATCCATACAGGTGCCCACTTTCCAGTGCAAATTGCTCTCAAAGACTTAGTGACACCCATGAGAACCAGCAAAACCTATGACCACAGAGTACCTCAGTGGTGCTCATGGTGTGACTGCCTACTACTACTTTAGGTTGACTGATTACCTCTAGTAGGGATGGCAGTGGAATCCTGCCCTGGTCTGCAGAATTATTGGTTTTGCTACAAAATATATTTATCATGCTAACAAAGTCAGTACATCTGCTGAGAGAAACATGACAGTGATTTCTGCGTAGATATTTTGGTTTAGTATTAATAATATTTTAATGAATTTAATAGAAATTGCAACAACAGCAAGGCTAATATTTCTATTGGCAGTAAACCATACTCAGTCAAGGAGTGGACATCAACCTGTGAGACAAAAAATTGAGACCCTAGTCAGCCATATGACAGAAAGCTTCCATACGAAATCATCAAACCCCCATATAAATTGCCAAATATAGAGCGCCTGCAGCTTGAGTCAAGGGGGATGACAGAATAGGGCAGGTCCCATCATTTAGGGGACAGACAGGATTTCACTGGAAAAAAACTTCTTTCTGGCTGTTGCAGAGACTCAAGCGGTGCACAGCTTCACTGTGCTGCCAGCAAATCCTGAACCAGCCAGTTGCCATATCTCCTCAATGGGATACAGATAATGAGCCACTCTGGCACTTCTTGATGTATTCAATCTGTAGTTATTTGCTAAACATATTTTATACTTGACCAGATGCTCATAATTTCCATCCCCTCCCTGCCCCTTCCCAGAAAATAAAGTTAACTTCTTTTCTGCCTCATTCTCCTTGATCTGCATTCCACCAGCCCCCAAGATCTCATTTTTCTCACCTTTTGTGCCTGAGCAGTGGGCATGGTCAGAGTCAACCAGCTGTGTTCTCTACCACCAGAACTGAACTCACATTTTAAAAGCTGGGTGGAAGGTTAGAATTCAGGTCTCCTGAACCTCTTCTGTTAAGTAAGTAGGTTCATATCTTCACTAATATGAAAGGGGAAAACATTGCCAAAGACTTCAGTATGTTAAAAATAAATCACATTGTCTTCAGTGAATTTGCTGTTTCTTGCTGTAATTTTGTCTAATTTACACTACATCTCCATTTCCAGGCTCAGGAAGTCACAACAGCTTTAAACCATACAGCTATGAACAGGCATCAGCACGTATGAACATGACCTTATGCACAAACATATAAGCATATAAGCATGGAAAAGCCAGCCCTTTCCCATTACTCAGTCTCTGTTGCCTACACTGATTTGTTCTGCACTGTCCTCCCTACTTTTTTTCCCGAAATATTTATTGCAAAGGGACAAATCAACTCCAGCCTGCTGCAACCTACTCTGAGCTTCCTCCTCCAGTGGGGCTCCCATCCCAGCCCCAGGGAGAAAGGGTGCTACAGACCCAGAGCACAGAGCAGGCACCACACCAGCATTTCCTGGAGGGAGCAGGGTAAGCCATAGAGCTTAGATAAAGGTTTCCTTTAAGAAGACAGAAGAAGTCAGGGTTTGGATTCTTCGTGAAAGAATGTCAAGGTCATTCCATTCTAATCATCATGGCAACTGTTGGGTCCCTGTGCCCAGTTATGAAAATACTGCACACACATGGCCTGAAACACCACACAGATATACTAAGGTCCTCCAGAGTTGAATTAAATGCAGGTACTATCACTTACATGTTTGACTTTATGGATAACTTGCAATAAGTGAAAATAATGCCTGAGTGCACAGTCAAGACCTCACTCAGAGCATACTGTAAAAGAGATTATCTCAAATTCACATAGGTATTATTGACTGTAATAGAAGTGTAGAAAGTATTCTCTACTTCTTATCATCTGTTATAAACATTTCAATTGTTTCCAAACTTTTTTTTTCATTGCATAACGAGTGATGTTGATGTACAATTTTCCAGAGGAAAAAGGTTCATAAGTAGTTTTCAGGAACATTAGGTAAAGCTGCCCACTTCCATGATCCCAGGAATATCTGAAGAGCCAATTAAAGGATGCATTTCAGGAAAGGTAGACATGTTCTCCAGAGTACCAAAACATTTACAGTGTGTTGGACATGCCCATGAAGATAACAGATTTCAACTCATTTGTTCAGAGACTTTGGAAAAAACAAAGAATAAAATTATTAAAGATAAGCACTCTTTCATGCCTGTTTCAGCACAGTGTCTTGGAAAATGTAGGTATTTAGACAAACATTCTTGTATTTTCTTGTCCATTTTTGTTTCATTTGATCACTAGTTGGTCACGTGCAGCGAACATCTCATTTAAGACACATCATTGCATAAAAGCTTTGGCCTTGGAGCACCTGTTAGAGCTGGTTAAAGTTCTTCCCCCTGGACACAAACTCTCTCAGCTGCTAGTAATTAGAAAAAACAAAGCAGAACTACCACATGGACTCAGGCCCTGAAAGAGGGGAATGCCAAAGAAAGCAGCACAAATTTTACAAGGATGCATGTCATATTTTTTTCCCTTGGCAGTAAAACCTTAGAACACCAGGGTGAATGCCAGCTACTCCAAGTATCAAGAAAACAACAAAATTTCCTGCAGGTCTTCTAAGCTTTGATTGGGATGGGAAGCACCTAGAGGCAAGCCATAATTCTTCAAAATAACTAGGTTTATAAATATGGATAGAGAGAAATTTTATAGTAAAAGATGTGTTTAAAAGTTTTGATCAAGTGGAAGTGGCTATTGTTCTAAATATATATATATTTATATATATTATTTTACATATTTATATATATAAATGTATTTCACAGACTTGCACTAACATTTGTTTTGTTTATCATTGTTCTTGTAAACCATATCATCAAGCTGGTCTTTATTTGTCGCTGTAAAACACTTTAGAAAGCATTTTTAGATTATGAAATTAATACATCTGTGAGGGATTATTTATTTCAGTAACGTCATCTGTGTGCAACCAGATTTACTGACTAAAGAACATTTTCTCTGGCAGCATATAAACAACTTTAAATTTGGCTTTTATCACTGAGATTCAATCCAATTAGAGTTGATTTCAATGGAAAAAATATGCTGATTGTAACAGGAAGAATCAATTGAGTAAGTATTCTGTGCTGCAGAAAGCAAATTTAATGAGAATGGTAATGTAGCACATGTACAAAATATTTAAAAGTCAAAGAGATAATACCTTAAGGTACTTGTGGCACTTATGAACCTCTCCCAGAGAACTTCACAGGACACAGTAAGCAGCAGCAGAGTCCTCAAGGGGTACTGAATATCATACATTATTTTGCTTTAGTGGACGCTTGGCCCCACTAGTCCTCGGTCAGTTTTCCCCCATCTCAGCCTGTTTGCAGGATAAGTTCCCTCACATTCACAGACTTAGTCAATGTTCTGCTCTGTCAGCTCGAAAACATATTGCTGTGGAAAACAAATGGAAGAAATGAGCAATGTTACTGTTTGATAATGGTAAAGCCAATACTTTAACTAGATAAGTTATAAACCCACTACAAATAAAGATTGAAACATCAGGATGAGACAAAAAATCCTGGTTAAGGAATAAGGATGATAAAATTATACAGAATACATATATGATTATAGTACTGAAATGTCTTTAAATCAAGTCCTGGCTGATGAGTGAATGAAGAGATGTGAGTGGAATCATTGCCTTTAGAAGCTGCTCAGCACCTGGCAAAATGAGATTTCCCTCAGAAGCCCCAGAAACGTCAGGAAGCTGGTATTAGCCTCAGAGGATGTGGTGGTGTGCTTTTCTCTACCAGTTTTTTTTTTTTTAAGTTCCTGTTTGCTTCACCTCTCTGACCATGGAGTAGGTCATGCCCAAGCTATGGCAGCAGGAGAATGAGGCAGCAAGGGAACACACAGCAGGGAAGCACTGAAGTGATGTGGTTAAAGCCACCCATTCTGTCATATGCTATATGCTAAAGATGGGCTGTCAAAAACCTGAGGGGTGCTTTTATGCTGAAGATCATTATTTGTAAATATTTCAAGAAATCTTTGTTTTGACTACTGTCACACAGCAGGAAAAGAGAACAGAAAAAACACTAAAAGCAACTTGACTTAACAAGGTGAAAGTAAGCGATGGCATGGAGAAGGGCTAGGAGTCTGATAACCTTATCACTTGTGCAGCAAGTCCTACCCTACTCAGGGTCACATCTAATCCCTTTCTAAAACAGGCACTGGAAAAAGATGAAAGAGCTGATATATCTATAAAGGTTTAGCAAGTCCAGAGACAGAAAGCAGCCTTCTACATGAGAATAATATAAACAAAGGAGATTAAGTGTTTACAATAGTTCTTTGAGAGAAGGAACAATCCCCAAGTTGGCACTACATTAGAATGATTTTAATCATCCTAATGGAGATGGATGCTTTGTGAAAGAAAAAATCCATAATGATACTTTTAAGAGTAGAATTACTCTCACTTTCTTAAGTAAAAATCCTCTGTTTAATTTATATTTTTTTTAAGCACATGAAAAAGGAAAAATTAGTCCAGTACAGAATGGGGACTATGAATAATTCAAGGTTGTTGAAAGGAAGGATGGAGGACCAAGACAGATAAAAATTTCTGCTTCATTGCAGTCTGAGGCTTCCTTGTGTAAGGGTTTGGTTTGGTGGTGGTATATTGGGTGAGGGTGTGTGTGTGTGTGTGTGAGTGTTTGGTTGGTTGTGTGGTGGTCTTTTTTAAAAAAAAGGCAAGAAGTGCTTTGTTTGATATCCCCTTCTCTACAAGTAGAAGACTATTTCATAAAAACCCGGTCCCAAATATTTTCACCCAGAGCTCACCTTATCAATTTTAAGAGCAAATAGTCTTGCCTTTACCAGCTGCTGTGCTTTTGCTATCTGACAAAAATTCAAGATCCAGTCAGATTACTCATAAGTTTCATACAGAAGGACTGTGTGAACAGTCACATATCACCATGGTCATGTGTCACCATTTCATGTGGCTTTTTACTACTAGAAGCTACACAGCCATGGTCATGTAGGTAGAGACAGCATAGAAAAGGACAGAAAAGAGATCCCTGGGATTGACCTGACTTTTTGTGTTCTGTGGATGGAGAGGAACAGGAGGCTCAGGCCCTAACATCAGAATCAAGTTTTAGGTGTGATTTCCAAATCACAGCTGTCTTCAAAGATGCAGCAACATTGTGCATTTCAAAGCCACAATAAAAACAGAAATGCAAAAACTTATGTTGCTGGCTGGCTCAGCAATGTGCTGCTTCTCTCCTAGGCCCCTCTCCTCTCTCATTCTAAAAACTGTTTTTCCTCCCTGCCTTCTCCTGGCTGGTGGCCAGCTTGAAGGCCCCCAGACTCAACAACTGGGGCCCTTCCACTCTAGGGCAATCACTAACATTGCCTAGCTTGCTATGCTCAGCAAAACAGAAACACTTAGACCAACAAGGTTGTGGACCACCCTGTCTGAGTTCTAGTCATACATATGTTTACTTTTCAGTTTCCCTTTTACTTTGGTGTAATCCTAAATTCAGAAGCTTCTGCCTTCACAAGAGATAGATGCTGAGAGTCAAAGTCCAGAAACCTCCAATGGTTCATTGAACCAAAGCCATTCAACAATGACTTTGAGTTTTAAAAGCAGTTTATCACATTTATAATAAAACTGTGTTATTACTGCAGATTAACTTGGAATCTTGTCACACAAAATAAAAAATAAAAACATCTGAGGAGCATATGATTCCTTTCAGCCCTGGTATATAAGGCAAGGGCTCAACACTGGCAATTGCATGACCTGAACTAGGCCACTCAGATTTGACTGTATAGATTTCTGAAGATCATAAAGGAATCAAAAACCTGCCAAAGAGAGTTCAGAACCTCGTGTTTCTGAAAAACATACAACAGACAGTATTGTTACAGCATGATACTGCTCTCAAAAGAAAACCAAAACATTCTGTCTAGGTTCCTGTGCTGCTCCTAATTCCGACTCGGGTGCCATATGGCCTATAGTGGCATGAGTAACAGACAGCCCCTGTTTTGGAGCAAGGAGCATGGACCCAAGCAGGTTACTAATAATATTAAAGTCAGCCAGCTTTTCCTTTGGACTCTGCAGGTCTTTGAGTAAGCCTGAGATTTGGGAGTTATTTATTTTTTATTTTCTTTTAAAACTGCAAAACCTTTAACACTTATCTGGAATTTTGAAAAGATGGCTTTATCAATGATTTCACTTCATAGCTCTTCATTTCTCTATAGCAACTGGACTTTCTGAAATAAAAAAAAACTCAGCAAAATCCAAGCAAGCTCTTGTTTTCTTTCCTATTTCTTTCTCCATCTTTCTAACAATATCCTAAAAGTCCTGCACTCACTATTTAGAGCTCTTCACACAGAGGTGAACAAATCGCTTTTTTACAGAGGTTTTTTTTTTACAGAGTTTATGGTTGGATTTGATGAACTCACAGGTCTTTCTCAACCTAAATGATTCTGTGATTCCACAATTTCTATATCCCATGTCTAGCTTTTTCTCTTAAACACAGTTACATTCTGAGTCAGGACACAGGTCTCACTGACAATTTGCCTGATATCTAGCAGGCTGACAATGCTATCAAATATAAATTATGCTGCTTGCGATTCTTCTTTATTAAAACTAACAAGAGTTCTTGCCGGATGAAAATAGATGGAAAATACACCCACATATATAGGTTGTAAACTTATCTTTTCTGTCTGGCTCTAAAAGGTAGTGTCTAAATGGTGTGCTAGATACACTGATGTATGGGTCCTGGGTGGGAGGCCTGGCCTTGTTTTGATGATCTATCAGGACAAGTTTTGCAGCTACAGCATCACCCCACACAGCCTGGTATGCCCCAGAGGAAAACCCCAGTTTGTTGCTGGGAGGAAGCCGTGGTGGACCTCAGCCTTGAGGGCATCTGCTGAGTGTACCCTTCCTGCCCTCAGCTGGCTGGCAGGCACCTCGTAACTCCACCAGCGCAGCAGTAAATGTGCTTTCCCAGAGCCTTTAACATGTGGGGTTTTTTTCAGGAGTGCCTTATCCTAGCACACACAAGTGAACTGTCAAGTCATTGCTTTGTTGCTCATTTTGCTTGAAGACAGAAAATTCACACGGAGACTGGGGCAGTGCCATTATAGCAGCTCTAAGGGAGAGTTAGTGCTACCACTTTATGGTCAAGACCACATCCATCTCCTTCTTTCAAAGTTTCTGTGCTGCTGTTGTGATAATGGTTTCAATATTTGCTTGAATTTATTTAAATAGCTCTACCAAGGAAAAGAGAAAGCAAGAATAAGGCAAACCTTTTGTAAATGCATAACAGACGCACCAGTGCATGCTGGGACGAATGCAGAACAGACTTGGACCTGTCATCACACTTCTCACAGCCGCATTCCTTCCCCAGCTCATGTGGCCCACACCTGGGATGCACTGGCAGGGTCGCTTGTGAGGCTCCCGGGTTCAAAGCAAATGCTCATACCTTTGTTCCTGCCTGCAAGATTTTTTAATTTTAACCTTCTTCCTCCCTGTCATCAGTGTTGTCTTTCACTAGTAGTGGCTCTGACTATATACCAAGGCATGCTGGATGGATTTTTATTATTTTTTTTGGTATACAGGACACCTACCGAAACCAAGTATAGATACGAGAACTAAAAGTTAGATGAAAGTCAAAGTTACAGAAAGTCAAGTAGCTAGAAGCATGAGGACTCTTGGCAATCTCTGGACATGTTACTTTTAATGAATACAGATTCTTCTTTGAGATGATGTGAAAAGTCAGAACTTCATTCTCTTTTTTCTTTTCTTTTTTTTTTTTTTTCTTTTTTTTTTTCCCTCCAGCAATGACAAAGGTTTACTTCAATCCGGTTCAGTAACACTGAGGAGTAAGGGTGAATGATCCATCTCTAGGATTTTTTGTCAACTGGGGGACTAGTGTAAGCTGGCTGCACAATTATCAAAGATCAAACCCTCATATGTACCAAGGCTGCAAGTGGCACTGATGCACAGCGACCTATCACTGTCAGAATGTATAAAGGTATCTCGCTTTTATTAATAGCCCTTGCTCTAACAGGAAGGGCTTTCTTTGAAATCTGAGGCTTAAAAAACATAGGTTTCAAAAACCTGGGTAAGGGGCGGGGGGGGGGGGGGCGCAGGGGAAGGAATGAAAAAAACAAAAAAAAATCCCAAACAAAAAAGGGAACAGCAAGGCTACAACACTCTTTCCTGTTTGTAACTAAGCCAAATAAATTTCTTTGACTTAGGATTTACCATCCTGTCTGTTTCCAGCTACCCGTAGTGCAACATGTGGATACGTAGCTGGAAGCTGAAGTGTAAGAAATACCCATTCTCTCTCTGATGCTTTCCATATTGGCTTTTACATTAGAATAATGTTGCTATGATTAAAGTCCACATGTAACTAAGGCAGTATTCTGTGCATTAAGGTCCATTTTAGGGTATGCATTCCTGCTCCTATGCCTTTTTAGCAGCGTTCTTTTTCTGAAAGAGAACAGATCAGGGCAAAAACTGGCCAGAAAATGTGATGTGACCAACAAACTGTACACTATACACTTGTCATGCTTTTATAGATCCTATGGTATTTTAATAGCATACTGAAGACATTGTCTACCCTTGGTTTTCAGAAAGTGGCTTTAAATACATTCTCCTTTAACAAAATCTGATTATATAATCTTCTTGTGACAGTCCATCATTTCATTTTGTCTGTCCTCTGTCCTCTATCTGTTCTGTAACTGTCTTTAATGGCGTCCCGTCACCCCAGGCTTGTCTGCATTAACTGGTATATATCTGACTGGTCAGGGCTAGAATTCCTGGTTTTTAGAAAGCATTATTCTTATAGCAAGATAGGACCTTTCTAAAAAAAAAAAAAAAAAAAAAGAATCACTAGCTTTGCTACAAAGCATACAGTCTTAGTCAATACCAAACAGAAAGGTAGATTTTAACAGCAATTTTATAAATCTCTTGGTGACTTTGCTGAATCTGTAGTTAGACTTTTTAACAGCAATTTTATAAATCTCTTGGTGACTTTGCTGAATCTGTAGTTAGACTTAGCTCACGTCACAACTCTTATTCATTTTAATTCTTTCCAATGATGAAACTAATATGAGCTTCACAGTTTGCTTATTTCACTTTACTCGTATCTTAATATTCAGTTTCATGCAGACAATGTTAACACTGAAGCACTAAAATGGAAAAAAGCTGAAAAAAATTGACTCATCTAAGAGGAGGCTACTATGCCTTCTGCCTTCCCACTAAAAGTTACCTGCTCTTTTTCTATCCAAAGATAAAATGAAACTTATCAACCTTTTAATTTGGGTGTTTCACACAGGTTGCAATGCCACAAAACCAGATAACAGCTCCAGAAAGCACTTAAGAGTCACAAGTGAAAACTGAAGTGTGATCCACCTTCTACCAGTTCAGCACCAGTGCAACCCAGACACTGGGAGCCTATGAGCATGTCACCTGCACAGTCTGCACTGAAACTCAGCCTGTCCTTGGCACTTATGGGACAAAAATTAAGGCCATGACTCTGTTGCAATGGTATCTTTTTTTCTGTGCTCAACAGGAAGACATACAGAGATATATACCACCCTCAAAATATCCCACAGACTCAGAAAAAAAACCCCAAAACATCAGCCACATTGGTGAGAGAGGTAGGGAGAGGAAAATTCTCCAGATAAATGAGACAGAGGAATTGGTACTTCTCCCCACTCTGCCAGGGATGAGAAACAATCTCATTAGCTACCTCTTCCCCAAGTGCCATGAAGGAAGAAAAAATGGGTTTTTGTAGCATCCCTGATAAGATGACTATATTTCAGAAGACCCAGGAGAGAGTCCCATGAGTCCCTGTCATTGCTCGTAGTCATACCCCATCTCCTGTTCTTCCTCCCAGCTGTTCCACCACACCCTGATGGCATTAAGGGTTTGAAGTTTTCCCGTGTTTTGCAACAAAATGTGTGTATTTTCTTTATGCATCATGAAAATCCCACCAACATTCAGAATTATTCTTTTTTCCGAAAATCTGTCTAAAACTGAAAAAAAATAACACTGCAATGACAGTTTAATGGCTTAGTAAAGCTGGGAAAGATTTTGGAAATGCAAAACTTGCTTAGTTTAGTCCACTTTTATAAAGGGTAAGGAGATACTATCCAATTATGATAATGACGACATGATGTGTTAGCCATCATCATTATTCTGTGTTAAACAAGATTAGCTAAACATTTAATTTAAGAGTGATAAGGAATTTTAAAATGAAACTTCTCATACATCTGTTAAAATAAAGCCTGATCTTAGAAGGGATCAACTGTGTGAAATGTCACAATTCCAGAAACTTGATGGTGAAGTTCTTCAACAGTCAATACTTCCTATATCTTCAGTTTTTCAATTAAAAACCTATTTTTCAATTTTTTTCTTTCAAATTGTAACTTATACCAGAAAAATTGAAATAAAATTTGAAAATTTAAAAAGGAATCAATACCTTTCAAACTCATCTTAGCAGACCCATCCAAAATAATCTATTAGCAGTTTACAGTTCTGAAAAGTCTGGGCAGATAGAAAAGCATACTACAGATGACCATAAAGGTCCTTTTCAGATATAATCAACTAAAACAAGATCATTTTTATGTTTCCAGGGCAACTATGAACTATATTAAAAAACTACGTTTTTAATTTTCCAGATAATTTGAGATTTACTGCAGAATACTGACTTGTCCTACATTCTACTTGAGCAAGTGATTAAATTTTTTGCTGATGGCAACACATATTGGGTCAGGTTGAAATTTTTACAGAGTACACTGAGATGTCTCTTAACAAAATTATATGAAGTCATTAATTCCACAGAAACAAATGTGGAAATTAACGATGAAGAATATGAGAAAGGACAAGGGCATTTATATAATCCTGGAAAGATTAAAATAACGTTATAGGGAAGTATGATTATTTTCTCTCCTTTACAGATACTGTTTTATCTGACTGAGAATGCATATATTAAATAGAAGGATTAATTTCTGTGGCTTACATCAACATTTTCAATTAATTACCTGTCACTATGAAGTGAAAATTACGAATTAGTGGAAAACTTCTCTAGAACAATGACATAAAGAGGCTGTCTGCTTTTTTTCAAATATCTGTCACTGCTTTTTCTCCCCAGAATATACAGCAAGTCCCCTTTCTTAGCAAATTTGAAGAAAAAAAGTCACTCAGTAAGTGTAAAGTGATGTAGGAACTTGCCTACATCAATAAATTCAAGTAAAAGACATTATGTGTGAAGTCAGTAGTAACCAGTAGCCCCCAGTTTAGGCTGGAGGTAAGGATTATTTCCTTCTTTGACAAAACGCTTCCATAAAAATGGTTATAGTAGTAAGCGGTACTAAATCCTTTGGTCAGGCTTCCAACAATGAATAATGACTTATCTCAGTATTCATGTACTGCATTATCTTCAAATAGCATTTCCTCAGGAGAGAGAATGAGATTATCATCAATGTGATCTTGCCATGACAATTTCATCACTTTTGTAATACCCTAGTCTTGAGCAGTAAGTTTGCTTTGAAAAATCAAGTATAAAAGCCAGAGTAACCATAATGATTTTAAAAAATTATAAGATTTCTTGAAGGACATCTGTGTTTTAAGCGAAGTAAACACAGTAGCAGATGTTCTAATACTGAATACCTTCAGACACACAAGACCTGCATCTTCCACATGAGTGCATACCCGTTAATTTTGGATGGTGGTTCTAAAAATTTTTAAAGTTGAATAACTTTGAGAAGCAAATTATGTTTCAAGTGATGAGGCAGAGAAATAGAGGTTCAATCACACAGGAGATAGTTAATTAAAATTCTTCATAAGATCTGAAATTGGCCAAAAATGGAAGGTTCCATTCACATTAAATTTGAAGGGACAAGGAATATGAAGCAAATGTCTGCTTACATAATTTCCCTGATTTAAACCCTAGACAGTGATTTGTGGCACTGGCCAAACATTCCCTTAGGTTACTGTGTCCCATTAGGGAAAGAGAAATACAGCTTTTTGCTACTCTTGTTTTCTCCAGATTTTTTATGGCTGTGTAAAACTGATGCTCTTCCACAAGTTAGAACGACTTTAAAGCTGTTTTATAGCTGTCTGCCAGCTGGGGTTTCCAGAGCATCTTCTCCATGCTACACAAAATAGAAGCAATTTCCCACAGTACACAGGTAAGAGATTGTGTGGGCCATTGTCCTCACCAGTAACCTAAGAACCCTGCATGGCAGCCTGTATGGCACCTGAACTGGGAGTACTGGCTGTGGACTCATCCATTATGTAGTCTAGTTATCCTTTTTCATAGTTTCATAGAACTGGTTGGGTGGGAAGGGACCTTAAAAATGGTCATCTCGTTCCAATAGCCCTGCCATGGGCAGAGGAAAGGTGCAAAGCCATCCCTGTGGGCTCAAACCACCAGCTGGCTAACAGCTGAAAGCGCCAACCAGCTGTGCCACAGACTCAGCTATGGCATTTCTGGTTTTCTGTAACCTTTGATTCCTCTCACATTTATTGGTCTCCCACCATTTATCCTACGCAACTAAGGATACCAAAGTATGGCTTAGCAAATTATTTTCTTTTTATTACATGCCCTCCTTTTCTTTGCACCAGTTGTAAACTTTTTTTTTTTAAAAAAAACAAACTTTATTCTCATTTCCTGGCAGCACTGTACTCCAAAACAGACTAGGAATTTTAAGCTGTATTGCTGATGGCCTACATGAAAAATGAGCCTGTAAGAGTCAGATGAAATTTAAAACATCTATTTAAGGTAGAAAAGACTCAAATCCTCAACTGACACTTAGATGTCTGATTACAGTTTTAATGTAACATCTGTCAGTCTTATTAGAGTTGTGTTACTTCTTGTTTCAGCTTTAGTTTGTACTATTGAAAATTCCCTTTTCTCATTGCAAACAATGAATTAATCTGCACAAAAAGCTCATAATATCCTGCAATCTTCCGTAACAACAAGCCAATAGGAAGGTTTTTCTAAGCTGGGTTTCCCAGAGCCATGCATTCTTCTATGAGGTAACATGGCAAAACAGAAGAGAATTTGGCTCTGGAATGAAGGCTTTTCATTTCCTCTTACTACCAAATACAAGTTTTTTTGGAAAGTCTTGTACAAAATGAGTTCTTTCTTGAAATGTTAAAATGCTTTGGAATAATGTCAATTGGATGTTGAGTTTCCCTCTTTTTTCTGATAAAAAATAGAGGTGTTATTTCCTAGCAGAGTGTAACCTTTTGAATTTTTAATGCTGTAGATCAATTTGTATTGCTCTATAACTGGTAATGGAGTGTTGTGTTCTGATTTTTGAGTATTTGGTACTTTTTATCTTCACATCATGATACTGTCACACTTCACACAGATATCTGCGGTCATGAGCTAAAGATCAAGCTCGTCCTCCAGTCCACATTTCCACATTTCCACATCGACTTGATCTTTGGCTCAATGCTGGAATGAGTTACTTGTCTAGCAAGGAAACTCAGGTTTATGGAGACTTTCTCCATTGATTACATGCACAAATTGTTGTATAATCAAACTCGGTTGCTTACCAACACAGGACAACTTGTTCTCTGAACTCAAAGTTTCCCTGAGGCATGACTGGCAGCAGCAGTACAGACGGAGTGTCAGACAGTGCATCAATATAGAAACAAGACACAGAAGTGGCTCTGTCACCTGGAAGGCTATTTTTTTAGTCAATAAGAATAAGGAACCATCTTTATAACTTGGGTTTATATCTAAATGATAACAGGACTCAACTCCCCACCATGTTTCATCTGGCTAACATACTTAGGTTCTAGATTCTGTTCTTACATCTGATAGCCTAAACCTGTGTGTAGATAGAGGATAAAAAGCCAAATACAGCATTTCTGCAAGGGTTTTATGCTATACCATTACACTGGGGGAGCGGGGTTGTTGATTTAAACCTCAAGGGTAATAAATACTTCTAATACAATCAAGCTTGAGATATGCTTCGTTTATAAAACAAAACTCCTTCATTCAATTCTGGAAAGTAAAATGATAAAAAGACCAGGTAACATTAAATCTGCAAGTCATATAATAAACTCCAAATTCAAGATGTATGAAACTATACATAAAAACATGTTCAATGTGTTTTCACAACTAATGCATCTTGGTTTATGAAAATCACACATTTATTGTGAGATTTTATTTTTCCTTCTATGCACATGTAGAGTATCACTTGCCATTAGAGGTGGTGAACAATTTCTCAAACTTCTGACTAAATTCTCAACAGTTTTTCTACACATACCTCTGCAGCCAACGCTATTCCATTCAGGGGAAGGTCTCCCATTAGGAGGAAACACAGCCAGGAGCAAAGATATCTGAACACAGACACCTTTTCCCATCTATTAGGTCAAAATACATTGGAGGGCTGCAGTCACATTGTGTTTCCAGTTGCATGGAAAACACTTGTGTATCTTCTAGCAAAACCTTCCATGCTTCATTTCATCACCTGTGAGAAACACCATTACGAGCCACACTTGATACCTTCTGGAAGACAAATTGGCATTTGACTTTCCAAAAAGGAGTGTAAGCCAATTTATAGTATTAAACACATGTGGCATGTTACTAGTAACAACAGATAATCTAATTGTACAAAAAAGTGTGGCATAAGGTGCAAATTGATTTCATGTCTTTACTATTAAATTCCCATTCCAAGTTTGACTAAAGAAAAAAACTTTAAGTCACACATGATGTAATTATTATGAAACTTTATTATATTATTAAATATTTATAGATATGACTAAAACTCTCATTAAATATAATGTTGATGTGATAATAAAATTCATAAAAACTTTGCCCCTTTTTTCCCTAACTGCTGTCCATACACTTTTTTCACCAATCTCCTTATTTAACCTGTAGTAGTGGCATGAACATAAATGAAAATAATCCCAAACACCTGTTGTTTTTATAATGTATTTAAAATTAATTTTCATTTGCCTTCTGAAAAACATCCTGGAAATATGTAGGTGCTGAAACCCAGGTATTTGGCACACAGCTGAATCAGATGCAGGTGGAAATTAGCAGTGTGTATTTTCTAAAATCAGTATTTACTTTCTCATAATTGCAAACAGCTTAATCTTAATAAAGAAACATTCACTGTTCTGAGTGGATATTTGCTTTGCACTTAAAAATAAAACTGTCAACTTCAGGACTTTACTAAGGTAAAAGCACACATATCTGGAAAGCCTGGCTTCTGGCTGCTAGACAGCAGTACCCTTCACCTGAACTTCTTTAATGGAGATTCTCTCTTAACTTTCATAGTGGTGTCTTGGACAGCTTGAGGAGCCCTTCTGAGAGCTGCCTGTGTCCAGAGACCACAAAGCCCATGTCATGTCAGGAGCTTTGAGGATGCGTCACAGTGAACAAGTGGTCACAGGGATGTCCCAAGTACCTCACCATTCTGCTGGACAAGCAGCTCCCTCCTAACCAGCACAGGCTTACCAGCACCATTGGGCTTCATCCCCTCATTCCATATCCAACCTCTACAGCAACCTCAACACTGTCAGAGCTGCAAAACTGATCATGAGCTGGTGAGTCACCAGAAGCTGAAAAGTCTCCCACAGGCTGCTACGGCAGTATAAAACTATTTTTCCTTTGTGGATAAGGCATATTAGATAAATTGTGCAGGAATCTGAGATATTCCTTTGCATTATGAGGACTTTGAAGTGGCAGAATAAATATTGAACGTCAAGCAAAACGTCAAGACATGAGTCAAAAAGATTAAGAAAATGTCTGGTACTAACAGTGCTGATCTGCAGTGGTGTCATACCTATCCAAAAAGCTACGTCAGTTTGTGTGGACAAAGTGTACCACAAAATTTGGATTTGTTTATATTTGAGGCAAACACGTCTTGGGCTGAATGGGAAGCCACAAAGCTGATGTAAAAAGATTATCCCTGCTGATAAAAGAGTCATTCAGAAACATCACTAGTTATCTGAGAGGTGAAGGAGCAGAACAGGAGGATCAGTAAGACTAATGGGGGGAAGTACAGCTGGAAGACTTGGCAATGCTTTTCAAGTTTTACAGTACTACTACCTGGTGCTATTACAAAAGTAAACGTAATTTTTTCTTTCTTATGCAGCAACAGAAAAAAAAGAAGTTGTTTGAAAAAGCTTCTGATTGCTGAGAAGGAATCTAGGCATTAAAAGTAATGTGCAATTAGTTTTAAAGTAAACAGAGTTTGAAAGAAAAAAATTAATACCTACAAACAAAAAAGATGTAACCCAATACTTGAAATTAACTTTGTCCAGTATTTAGCAACAACAACAACAACAAAAGAATAAAAAAATAGTAGATAATAAAATGGAAATAAATAAACATATCCACAATTAAGATGCTTGGTCTTGAAATAAGAAGTCATAAATTATAAGTGCGCCATGTACTCCAAGTAGTTCTGAGCAAAACTGATACTTGGCTCCTTGCTGTAGATACAGAGAATCAGACAGAGATGCTCAGAAAAGATTCTTCCAATTGACCCCTTTAGGTACTACAGCCTTGGGGTGGCCACAGAGGACAGCAAGCGTACAAGGCAATAAGTATATTGGAGCTTCCTTTACTTGTCTTTGCATCCAGTGAACTAAAATATCCATTGCAAAACCAGACTGTTTATCATCCTATGAGCAATTTTAACCTATAACTGATGTCAAATATTAATTGATGTCAGCTAATTCTGATTTTCAACAATCCTAACGCCTACCCATCTTGACTTGAAGTCAGAAGTAACTGGGTCAAAAAAACCCCTTTGTTTTTCTGCCATTTTCCATAAACCCAGAAGCTATTTGAATTTTAATGTCTGGTTTGCCTATAAAATTGCAAACTATACTGTCAAATGAAATTGCAGTTCTTACAAAAGTTTATTGCTAAATTAACAATGCTGAGGTTAACTTATGAGGTTCAGAAAAAGAACACTATGGGCTTTACTGAACCATGGTTTTTTCAAGTGCCTGGAAGTACTCAAGCAAAATTTTACAAACCAGTGCAGAAATTGAACTGTGAATTGATTCAGAATGTATTACCATTAGAATAAAAACTTTTTAAAATTTTAATTAGCTCATCTATGTACCTGGAAATTTAGCACCATTTAAACACTCATACCTGAACAGTGAAAAATATCCTTATTTAATAGCTATATAGCTGAAGTTCGTAATAGTGCATACCATCAAGAAAACAGGAAAGAAAATATAATTTAATATAGCTGAATTTGTTCAAGTACTACAGCTATTAAAGTAATTCAGTTTTTACATTACTGTAATGTAAGGCCAGCGCCTCTTCATAGTTGACCTTTTCAGTTTTAACATTTTAGCTTAAAATCCTGTTTAAAGAAATATATTTATCTTTCAAACTTTTGAATAGAATTCATATGGCCTAGGTTAGTGGTCTGCCTTTGGACTTCATGGCTGTGCTTTGTGGAAGGGCTCTGCTGACACCCCTGAACACCTGAGGCAAGACAGAGAGAAGGTCTAGTTGGACCCAGGCTTTGTAATTCCAGTTCTGAAAACACCTCCAGCAGCATTTCATAGGCAAGTGGCCTTTTCAGCTTGTATTTTAGGAAATATTTAGTTTAAGAATATGTAGGTTCTTAAAATAGGGAGAGCTGTTTGAAGATGTAAGGGTTTCCTTCATCCATTGGTTAGAAGTTGCAAAGGCTGATATGAAGGCCACAGAAAGGAAAAGGGTGCAATTTCATTGGAAAGAGACCACAGAAAGATAAAACACCCAGATGGAAAATTCAGATTAAGTTTTTTGTTCACCTGTTAGGCGAATATTAAACCAGTGGTAGCTAACTTCTCACGCAACTCTGTTCTTTGGTCATGATTTCCAACATTCAGTCTCTGAACTGAAATGAAAGGAAGAACACATGTCATTAAAATATCAATCATTAAAATTATTAACATTATTGAAATTTAATATCTTTCAAGTGCCATTGAAAGAGGAAAAAATTGAGTGACAGGATTAAAAAGCCAAACAAGAGACATAAAAGAAAGAGAAGGAAAGCAAAAATTACAAAGTGAGTAGTAGTAAAGAAAAACCCTCTATACTACTTCAAACTATTGCCCTGGAGCTGAGAGAAGGGAATATAGAAAAATGAAAATTAATCTGTAATTGACAACACTGATGTTGTCTATGTAAAACAAAAGGTCAGACTATGATCCACAAGGTCAGTTTAATTCATTGTCAGACTACGCCATTACTTTTAATGTAGTGTAAACTATTATTTTCTAGCAGACAACACATGCAAGATGGTCTGCTTTATTTACATGCTATTGATGGTTAACAGTGACCACTGAAGTAAGACAAAAGAATGAAAACTGATATTTATCATTAGAGGACAGGGCTATACAATTAAAAAGAAAATTTTTTTTGTGGTAGAGTTGGAGTAATTGCTAAAGCATAAACCAATGGACAGGGTAGTCGTCCAACAACCTAGTATGGACATGGTTTTACTCTCTGTATTCATGCTATGCACAACCTTGCTCCTTGAGGAGTTATGCAAGGTGTAAAAATCCTTCTAAGAAGTAAAGATATGACAAGTTTTGTGAATATCATCAGTTGCCTTCTCCCTTCAACAGAGGCCCTGTTAAAGAAGCAAGTCACTGGTTCCAGCATGCTTAAAGCACTACATGTGCACACAGACAAAAAAGCTGTCCTCACAGATTTTCCTGGACTTGTAGCAACCTTCACTCGGTATCCCTACACCAGTGGGCATCTGGCTTTATCCATCCCCCATGCCTGTACCTGCCTCAGGCAACTGCAGCTCATGAGTTTCTTCTGCAGCTCTCTTCTGTTGTCACATCTGCACTTCACTGGCATGGTGTAGTCCTGAAGATAAGAACTATGTGTAAAAGCTCTGAAGCTGTTAAAGTACAGTTGTCTGAGGAACATTTTGTTTCTTCCTTTTTTTTTTTTTTAGAAAAACATATAAAATAGTCTTAATTTGTAACATTTATATAGAATACTTAAGAAAAATAGATTTCCTTTTGCATTAAGTAGTGTACACTACCTTTACACTTTAAGCCTTAATGAACTCTTCCTCTGTTATACAGAGCCTACAGCAAAAAAGGATTGACATTTGAACAACAATTTAAGGTAAATGTCAAGAATAGCATGGCCTCCTTTCTCTAACTGACCTTAATGAATTGTTGCATTATCCTCCCAAAGCAACATAACCACTGTGGTGGATGCTCCTCAGTAGCTTTAATCTACCTCCCACTTGAAGGAGAATTAATTTGCTATTTATTAATAATTTACTTTTTTTTCTGTAAGCTGATAACTAGCATGTATAACAAAGCAGCTTCTTTTTACTCTTCCTTGACAGTCATCACATTGGTTGTGCTCCTCAGGGAGCGTGAAAGTCCATGTGCAGCCCTTTCTAACTGAAGTGCAGTTAGCTGAAGTTTGGTATTGTTTCTAGTATCTGGCTGGTTCAAGACTACAAGACTAAATTTTTCTAGAGAACAGTATGTGTAAGGTACCACAATATTTACTTCGAACACAGCCCTGATGTCGCTAAAGTAGAAAGGTGTCACCTTTGATATCAGTGCAAGTCTAGGTGCAGGCTCAGCTTTTCTTGACTTTTTCCAGGGTTGGAATCAACAAGCTGTAATTCTGACTCTGCTGCACTATGACAATATTTGCAGCATTTTACTGCTTATCTTTCTAAGCACTGAGGACCACAATAAATTTTAGTAATATATAGGGTAGGAGAGTTAAACATTAAATTCCTTTTCTATTAATTAACATTCTTTAAACAGTGTTATTCAAAACATACCTGTTTGTTCTAAGTATCAGTTCTGTGCACTGTATTCTGTACAATTATTTACATCATCATTATCTCTGTTCTATACAAAACTGATTTAATGTCAATTTTCTAAAACAGAAGGAAAGACGGTTTTTTTTTAAATTGATTTCCAAAATGGTATTCTTGATAATTAATGGTATTCTTTCTGTAAGCAGATTCAAAACCAAAGTAGAAACTGCAAAAGAATTTGTGGCCTCTGGATTTTTGTTGAAAAGCTAGACCAAATTATCATTCAATTGAACTTTCCAAAGATGGTAAGTTTTGTTCAAAAATCTACTTACTATTTTTTTGTCCAAAAAGTGGTAATACTGCAGACTTCAGCTTCTCTTAAAGTTAAACATCGTTAGTCATGAAATGAGCTCCCTACATGAGAAATACTTTGTCATCTAAAACAGTTGCAACCATTCTGCCTACAACCATGACTATAAGCCAAGGCAGAAATGCCAAGAGAAGGCTGCCCAAGTTAAACAGGACGTGGTGACAACTATCTTAAGTATGCTTACTTTTTTTTACTTGGTGCCTGAGAGAAGCTGGTATAAGCTACTGGTGTAGCCTAAAGCAACCATGAGTGTTGCTAATGCCAGCAGGACATTAGCCCACTGAATTCCTACCATTAACACCACACAAAAATGTCTCACAACGTCATGGTCTTTTCTTGTGTGCCTGAACTGGATCTGCGCTGCTTTTCATTCTTTACCTCAGTCCAGGAAACTACAGAAATGGACAGATGCTCAGGGACCCATATTATTGAAAGCTTGAACTAGACTAGATTAGGCACAATTGCAAGCCATGCAATGTATGTGAGGATATGAAATAATCAGTGTTGTATCTCTGCCTGGTTCTGCCCAGCCACCCCCATCACACCATTTTAGTCCAAGTTTTAGGTCAGCCCTTGCTTCGCCTCTCTTCATTATCATGGGTCACCCTTCTACACTTGACCAACTCAAAAAGGTCTTGTACTCTATAGGGGAACTTGATTCAATTATAAACACCTTCATCTAGCATCTAAATATCCATTTCTAGTATCTGACTCCCAAAACCATTAGAGTACCTGGTTTTGAACTTTGACCTCCCAGTGTTTCCATCACAGTGTCTTTCTCTGCTTACACAATAAAGTTGCTAACAAATAAATGTTACTGATTTTGGTCTGTGCCCAGATCATAATTCCTCTTTGAAATATGTTCCCTCTACTTAACTAGGTGCTGTTAAAGAGAAATGCTGTAAGATAATCATGACATTTCAGTCTTTCACTGTAAAATTAACACCTGGACGGTGGGTTTGCAAGGCAAGAGGGATGGCAAGAGGGTTGTGCTACATAGCTGGTTTCAAGTTAGCATAATTGTCACAAACATCCAAGGTTTTAATGCCTGAATGTGGCCAGTGTGAAGCAGATCTTTTCAATAGCTTGAGCTGTTAGATGAGTCAAATGACTGTAGAGTTTATAAATATAATGACCCTTTTTTCTTTTACAAATCTGATTCTTCAGTGTTTTAACACTGGAGTGCTCATTTGTTGGCTTTTTCTTGCTTCTGCTTTTGCTGCCCCCCATTTCTGTGAGCACAGCATCTAGCACCTACCCTGCCATTCACTCTCCCTAAATTCATAATGCTCCGTACTACTCTTAATCCATTATCAACAGCAGCAGGAACAGTGTCATAGCATGTTGCAATGAATCCTTGGTGGATTCTGAAAACAACTGAGAGAAGACCCAGAGGGAAGTTCTCTGCAACTGCCTAGACTGCCTCTCTGGTAATAATACCATCTAAAAATAACAAAGATACTACGTATTTTTTTTCACAGGAGCTGGACAGAGGTTTATAGTTTATTTTTGATTCAGTAAGAACTTCAGATAGTAGCAAGCTTTGAGTGCAATCAGTGAGTGGCCTAGACGATTCACATCCCTTGAGTGGATTCCTGAACCTCCATATCCATTACTTATTCCCTATGGTAGGTAAAACTCCCACTTTCTTACACTGTGTTCTTACTTGCCAAATTTAATAGTAATGAACCCATGTAACATGTATTTTATAAGTTTCGAGATCATGTTCATATTAGCTGTTTAATTTTTTACCAAGAGTGCTCCTTGAAAGTCTTTATTCTGAAAAACAGAATGACAGTGCTTTGGGTTAAATCAGCCAGTTCTTCAGCTATGGAAGGATAATTGTGCTTCAATCCAGTGGGACATTGTTGTTCGAAAGCCAGTTCCCCTGACCTAGAGGATCTTCCCTGACTTCATCTCTCCTATTGGACTTTTCCACTTTGTAATTAAATATTCACTGAGTAAGAGGGAAACAAAGAATAAAGAAGGGAAAAAATAAGCCCTTTGTAGAGGTTCCAGTCCTCCGGTCCAAGGAATATTTAATTATTTAGGCAAAGTGGAACTGCTTCTCTGGAGAGGCTGAGAGGGTTCCACCAGGGTGGTTATGGTCCAACAGAGAAAATGGACAGAGGAAACCTAGTGTATAGATCTCCACAAAGAAAGAGGTTCCTGCTTCGCTCTTTCAAACAACATAAATAATTATACTTGCTAAGTGAGTTGAAGAGGAAAGGCACAGTTGATTCAAAAATTGTTTGCCCTTAATTAGATGTTTCTTCTTTCTTTAAAATTATTGTTCTATCCTAAATTATTTCGGTAGCTATCAAGGAAGGAAAGCAATGTGAGATTAATCAGATTTAATGTGCCTGCTCCTGTAATAAACATATGATATTTGTTGCAATGGTTTGGCTTAAATTATGTTACTCAAACTTTTCTAATCTTTTGCAAAGTTAGCAAAAGCCTGAGGGGGAGGTATCCTAAAGAGGAGAAGAAGAAGAAGAAAAATATTTCTGACAGAGGGAGATTTTTAAAGCAAGGTTGATTCATTAGTGGTGTTACAAACACTGTGTACCTTTACCAGTGGCATGTTCTGAATCCAGCTGATAGGTCAAATGCACAAGTGAAGTTTTAATGAAAACAGATGCCCAGAGGATCCTAGAGCAGCTGCGTCTGCCCATCGCTCCATGTGTGGAACATCTTCCCATTGCTTCGCAGTGTTACACTCCCCCACTTCCAAGAAATTGGGGGCCTCTTAAAACAAGGTTGAAAGGAGAAAGGCTTGCTAGTCAGCTGGCAACATATCTGCATTTTTAAGCTAGCCTGGATACAGCAGAGGAGAGCTTAGTTTTCGCTGTGTGTCTGACCTCTCTTAGCCAAGTTCATAGCAGTGTGAGCTATCAAATATGACAGGCTTTTGGCAAGCATTTGCATGCTTTTGGCCAGAATCTCTTCCAAGCCCAGCTGGGATCAATTAAACTAAATAATAGTTCTTGCAATAACTAGTTCCTACCACACTCTTCAGAAATTGCTTAGTCTTCAAATGTAAATACTGTTAAGTTCATACCTTGCTTACCCTTCCCCCACTTTAAAGGAATTGTGATAGAACTACAAATCTAAGATTTTTAAAGCAAGCTCTTAAAGGCTGAATTGGAAGAAACATGGCATGTGCAGGCATACATTCTTGTCTTCTGGTTTGCCATCATGAAATCCATTCTGCTTATCTAATATCCTAAATACGAATAAAAACCCCACCACACATTACCTTCTCTAGACTTCACATTAAATGGAGGTGCCATTGTCCATAACTGATTAGTAAACTGGTCTAACTAAACTGTTATCAAATCCTATCTTCCAAATTTGGATCAACTGACCAAAAAAACATCTGTCATGCTATAACTTGTTTCCAGGACCAGATAATGCTCACATTAGAATAAGGAGCATTTAAATTCAAAATCAGTTTTTCCTAGTGATTTTGCTACTTCATGGAGATTTGCTGTGAGCAACATGAATAATCAGCCTAGACTTTTAAAATATTAAAAAAGCCAAATAAAAACCTAGAGCAAACACATTAATATTTTTCACTGTGACTGAAAAGCAGAATGACTTTCTATTCAAGTTTAAAAAGCCCTAATTTTTATAATCCAATAATCTCCAAATCTTTCCTGAGAGGAGCCCACGCTAAAACTACGCATCCAAACAGTTATTTTCTCTGAAGCCAGGCAGTATTTGTACAGTTGTAAAGTCTCTGATCATTCCATCAGTTACAGAAGAATACAGTTCTCTGCCCAAATAAAAAGAAATACAATTTATTTTTTTTAACGTTTATTTACAGTTTATTTTTTTAACGTATGTCATGTAGTTTTATATGTTAGATTTACAAAACCTAATGTAACACTAAGAAAGCACTTGTTCTGCTAAGCACTTGAATGTGGTTGGATCACTCAGCTGCTTAAAGGCCCTTGAGGAATGGAAGCCAAGATTTTTATGATCCTGTGAAATGTCCAGTACTACCCTGGAATAGTGTGCTGTTTTGTCATTGCATTCCTTGGGTAATGACTTTCCCCACCAAGTATTCTCCCCTTATTTGAAGAGCTGAAATATCTTGTTCGGCCTAGGCTCTATCCACCTTGTCCTGCTAACCTGAAAGTCTTACTAAGGAGCTTGCGGAGCTTCTGCAAGTAGTCAAATTTTAAACACTGTTAAATTTTACAAGTTCTGAAAATAATGGCTCACTTTAAATAAGCAGTATGAATAACAGAAAGCCTGTAATGCGTCTAACCTCAGAAATAATTCCTTAGTTGTAGAGTCAGAGAATAGTTGAAGGCACCAAGCTTGTCAGTTAAGTCCTCCTATGTAAAAAGATTGGTAAACGTGACATTGCAAGGTCCTAAATTTATTGCTTTTACATAACCTTGGAGAATATGCTTATTTCTCTAGGAAGAGAGAGCTTATTGTAGTTGCCAGTACTGAATTGTTCAACAAGAAAGCTTATGTGGCGAAATCTAGAAAACCTCTTCTGCCTCACAAGAGGAGGTAGCCTTTAAGACCAATAATAATATCATTCAGTGGGTGGAAATTAAATGTTGAAAGTGTTTGCCTGTGTATGCTCTACTTTTTGTAGGAGATAAGTTAATCTGCATTATCAGCACATTTTAGTGATATGATTCCACCTACTGTAGCTTGTCTATTGGTCCAAATATTTGTTTTAACAACTGCTTTAAAACCCCCACATTCCTATGTAAAGTAAATCCCTGTTCCAGTAAACTTTCCAATAAAGGACATGCCATGCAAAGTTACAGTTACCCTTTTAAGGGGAAACCTCCACAGTAAGCTTGTAGGTTAACCTCCTGGCTAGAAACCAAGTGACATGACAGCAGCTAGGGAATTCAGGTCTTTATTTTAGATATACAAATATCAGCTTCCATTCCTAGAATTTAATCTCTCCACCAAAGATATGTTATGTGTTTAAGCATCAGTTCACTGTTTCTGAATGAATCCCGAAGGGACTGCCCCAAAGACAGAGTAGTTCCCCAGGAGAAAAAAAAAAAAAAATCACAACCCACAGTACTTTCACATTCTTTCCCCACCTATGCCTGGCAACCTTCTTACACTGTTTTCAGACTGCATTCCAGGGGAATGTTTCCATTAGACTCACGGATGAAGCAGAGAGGCATACAGATAACAAAGTGAACATTTCTGCTGGGTATCCCCAAACAGTTCCCAGCCTTGTCTTGTATCTGCTGGCTTGCTATGTCCTCCAGAGATCCATAGGCACAGGAGCATGGTACCAGAGAGATACTAACCCTTGAAAGAGACACCAGATCATCTTGTGTTTGTGTAGAACACAACAGGTCTGTGGGTTCGTATGGACTCTCCCAGTTGGTCTGAGCTTTTCTGTGTCTCCTGAAGCATGCAGATAGATAAAGAAAGGAGAATTACAATAGCTGAGAGTAGATGCAGTAAGGTGGGATGGAGGACACTGGAAGTCTTTCAGTGTTGGGGAAAGAGCGAGTACGGCAGTCTTCAAGAAACAGAGCCAGACAAATCAATTGACACACATGTGACATGGAAGGGGAAAAAAAGCATGGGCTTAGAGCAGTGACACACAGATATGAGATAGGCAAACAGATTACGCAGCTGTATAAAGCATTTAGTAAGATATTATTACCGTACAGCCAGGAACCACAAAAAGGGAAGGGATTAGATACTTCTGTAAATTACCTTAGATCATACAGTGTAACAGACTTATTCCAGATTTTCACTCACATGGCTGATTCAAAACATAGGAGTGTGTGCAGATGGGGGAATGAGAGCGAAATTATTTGAGGGATGCATAGTACATAGCCAGTCATCTGTACACAAACACAACAGCCAGCACTTATGAATCAAGGTAGACAGATGAATCAAAAGGGCCAAACCAGTGTGGCAATACATAGTAAAGGTGAGAAAAGAGAATAAGGGAAAGCTGCAGGGAAGAGCTCCGCAGCTGCAGCAGAGAGCACAGCTCAGCCCCTGGCTGCTGTGCTGCTGCTGGTGCCTGGCCTTGTCCCCCAACCTGGGGGTGAGATGGCCAGAGCTGCTCCTGATGGTGGGAGGCTTCTGGGAGATGGGATGAAGATGAAGAGACAGAAACAACAGGAAAAGAAGAAGCAGGTTCCCTCTCTCAGCACCCATGGGGAGCCCCTTCCCTTGTCTTTCTGTGCAGGGTGCTGCTCTGACACCTTCCCCCTGGCTCTGCCTACCCCTTGCTTTCGTCCAAGCGGGTACCACTCAGAAATTACTTTCTTGATAGACAACAATGAAAGGAATAGGAATTGTTCAAACTGCAGCAGAGTTTGTATAGACCAAAACAAATCCAGACCAGCTGTCAAGCCTTTTGGACCAGAAGACAGCATGTTACGTGAGGGAGGGTCCATCATTGCTCACTGCCATGGGAAATGCAGGTTACAATCATGGCACATGACCTGGGAGAAATCATAATTTTACCTACTGCACACTGGTCAGTTATATGTGCCAGCAAAATGTCCTTTAATGGCTGAAAGGAGTCAACATTTCACAGAGAACAACAGATGAGGAAAAGGGGAACATGTTTTTTTTGGGTAGGGAGTTGATCACTGTGACAGGACTTTGATTAGTTGTAGCTTTGAGAAGAACATAAGATTTGTCATTAAAGGAAGGGCCACTAAATAACAAAACGGGGTGAGAACCTAAAAACTGGTCTTGATGGGCATAGAAACTAGAATGATATGCTGTGATTTTCTTTTTCGTTTAAAGAAACTCAGAATGAAATCAAAAGGGTTTGTAAACTAACTCTGTTTCTGTGCACCATCCTTTCTCCTGGTCTTGCTCTCAGCCCAGCAGCTTGGCATGGGTCTCTGCAATGATGCTACAGTCTGCAGAAAAAAAGCTCTTTGTTTTTCATCCTCCTTGAGGCTGACAGCATGTCTGCTTCCTCTGTCCCTGCAGTCTCTCAGGTTTTGCTCGGGCAGCATGTGAGCTCACGCTCACAGGCACGCACATGTGCACACAGGCATGTGCTGGGATCTCCCTCTTCCCACTGCCCCCAGCTCTGCAGTGAGCACTCAGCCCACCCTCAGACCCTCTGCTTCTTCCAGATCCAGAGTGCGCCAACTAGGAAAAGGCAAGCCAGCCTTTTGGATGTGCTGCCTGCTGACTTTGGAACAAAGTAACATGTAATACATTGTAGCCTGCAAGTAAATAAAACAGCTCCTGTCTTTTACAATCAGTCATTGACAAAGAGGTTAAAGTCAGTTGGGAAATTATCGAATATTACATGTCAACAATATCTGAAAAGAAACCCCAAAAATATTTACTAATACCACGTGTATTAATCTATGTTCTACATTAACTCTCTTCTAATGAAAGATCCACATTGCATCCTGAATAAAAACATATTGTTTATAATCTTAGTAGGTATTTTTATATAAATACCTACTCATAAAAGATTGCTTACAAACGTAAGAATTTACTTACTTTAGTATTTAGACTGCTAAGGTGGAACATACAAGTCCTGAAGAAGTGGATCCTGTCTTAGGTCGAATCTTACTGGATGGCCTAAAGTGCATGGAACAGAAAGAAGAGACACAGAAGACATCAGGAAAAGAATGATCTACATTATGTTATTAAGTTTTTTGTATGTAACATACTGATGATGTATTAAAATCCACCATCCAATTCCTATGATGTGTTTTACTTTAAACAGGAACTAGCAGACACAATGCCAAAATACCTCACTGAATAGCTAAGTGTAGTGTAATGCAACACGTTAGAAACAATCTGGTGAAAGGAGGCAGGCTCCATGTGCGTGAAGGGTACACTTTGAGATTTGCTGAGAGCCTGTGAAAGCACGCTATATAGAAAAATATCTTGAACTCAAAATTACCACACACATTTTTTGAAAAGGAAGTAAACTCAAAATCACTACACACATTTGTTGAAAAGGAAGTAACGACAGCAGAGTCAGTGAAAGTGAACATATCAGTCCTGTTGCACGATCTCCTGCTGGGGCCTGGAATGGCTCCTTGACTGCCATCACTTTCATCTGTGCAAGCAAGGAGTGGAAATTGTTACCAAACCAGAAGCATCTTGGCAATGCATGTGACAACTCCTTGGTAATTTACTTTTTCTCCAGTCTCAGGAATCCACAATACTCATACTATTCCTTTCGCGCAAATCCATCAGTCCTTCCACTGTCCACCCACGGGTTTAATGCTTCAAAAACACCTGCATTCGTCCTCTCAGTTTCCTTTCAACTACCTGTTCATCCAATAAGGGTAAAATGTCCTAGCTGGGTATTTTGAAAGTAGTTTTGTAGTTGCCTTGGTGGGGTAGAGCAGCAAGATTTAAGGTCTTCCAATCCTTTAACTTCTGCTTGAGTACACATCAGGGGAGGGAGCACAAAGGTGGAGAGGTGGGGGCAGAGAGAACAAAGTGATGTGAACAAAAGGACTTCGGCGGTTTTGCAAGAGCAGCTGTTTCTTTCTCGGGTGCCAGTGACTCCATGGTGCATCTCTCATGTTCTGTCAGCCATACTGACAGGTGAGACAAAGAGCTTTTCACAGCAGCTGCTCTAGTTACAAGAAGAATGAGTGTGCTCAGGAGGCTGGAAACCTTTAACACATGCAAACACAGATGTTTGCATAAGCTCTGAAAATTTTGAAAAAGAAAAAAAAAAGGTGAAAGCACTTTTTGCTTGTTTTTCCTAAAGTTCAGTTAGCTCCTGCCTTTGATTCACACAACTGCATTAGAAGGACTAGACAAGGACAAAACTTAGGGGACAGAGTCTTTGAAAGATACAGTTCATATGCCCGTAGAGAGAGGAGTGGTTATCCAGCAGGTTTTGAGCCTTTTGTTGGAGGGGACACAGTTCCTTCAGTCTTCGTAACTGGTTCAAGTATGTTACGTTTTCCAAGGTGCTACTAGAAAAGTGCCAATATTTGCAGCAATGTTAAAAAGTTAAGCTGGGACTTTCCATTTCAAGACCAAGAGAACTGTCCTCCCCCATGCAGTCAGCTCTGTCCCTACCTTTCTGACCAGGCTGAGAGCTGCACATGATACAGTGCAGCATCATGCCGAGATGCTGTCCTACACCAATGCCATGGCCCTGATCAAGAGCTGGTGTACCAATCCCAGCTCTGGGACATCCTCAGTGCTCTCTGTTGAATGGTGAATAATATGAACAAAAAGCTTTATCCAGCTTCTCTGGAGAGATCCGTTTTAGAATTTAGATTATCACCCCTGATCTTTATAGGATCTAGACACATGCAAATACATAGTCTAAATTCCCCCTCCACAGCAGTCTGCTCCATGTAGTACTTCTGCCTGCTCTCTGCCTCTCACCAGCAGTATGTGGAAGCACTCCTTCTCACATGTAGCCCCAGCCTGGGAAGAGCTGCCACTGCCAATACTGCATCCACCCAGACTGCAGTGTGCAAGGTAGAGACATCAGGAAAACTGGGATCTGGTCCAGGGTAGTCCCACCCCAGCCTGTGTATAGGTGTCCTACACTGCAGAGATTATAACTCATTCCATTTGTAAGATTGTCATTCTCTCATTCTATAGTATAACAAGTGACACATATATAAAGAACTTTGAAAACAAATATATAGTCAGGAAAATATAAAAAGAAATCTAGTTTAAACAGGAAATGATAAGCAAGAAAATAATTTTAGATGGACATGAATTTTCACATTTTATTGAGGAGTTACATTAAAATGCTTTCCTATAAACAAAGGTTGAAAATTAGATGTTTTAATGAACACATATTAGAGACTCGAAAAAAAATAAGAAAACAGAAAGAACACTCATATTCTTCCATCTTAGAAACAGATTTGTTTACACTAAATATCTTCAGTGTTTAGAAAAGAATTAGGAGAGAATAGTAATAGAACCAGAAGCTTGGCTCAGTAAAGAACATATGGATTTTTTCTTCAGTCTCATTAGTCACAGAATAGCAAGGAAACAGACATTTGTTTGCCGGTGAGGTGGACTTCCAGACCCCAGTTCTTATTGCATGGAGTATTTGGACCTGTAGTGCTTGAAAAATTGAATGTGAATTGGCAAATAGATTTGGAGCAGACATGTATAATTTTTGGCAAAAAGCATGCATTCACTGAAAATTTTACTCTACTTTTGCATGATCATTCATCTGATATTCACAGTCTGAATTTCACAAAGAATACTCTAGTAATGATCATACAACAACTTGAGTGCTTTACCACCCATTTGCCTGAGAAATAATCATAAAATCATAGAATGGTTTGGGTTGAAAGGGACCTTAAATATAGCCTGCTCCCAACCCCACTGCCATGTGCAGAGACACCTGCCACCCAACCAGGTTGCTCAAAGGCCCATCCAGCCTGGCCTTGGACACTTCCAGGGATGGGCCATCCACAGCTTCTCTGGGCAACCTTGCCAGTCCCTCACCACCCTCACAGCAAAGAATTTCTTCTGTATATCTAATCTAAATCTACACTCTTTCAGTTTAAAGCCATTCTCCCTTGTCCTATCACATGCTCTTGTAAAAAGCCCCTCTCCAGCTTTCCCGTAGGCCCCCTTTAGGTACTGGAAGGTTGATCATACAGACTGTTTCTCACTGACTAGCAATAGTCACTACCTATCAAACTGTAACGCATAACGTAACGTCCTAGGTAATGCCTAATTTTGCTTAGTCATAGATCATTAGTGTGAATATATCAGTGAAAAAATATTATATTATAGATACATTTTAAGAGTCAACAGTGTTACATATGTAATAGTGTAGTGCCGAGCCTGACAAATATACCTGCTCTCTCAGGGCTCAGTAGCACAGCACAGTGGCTGGATTAAAGTCAATCTTCCATCAGCCGTCTTAAAATATGGTCAGAGTGGGAAACAACTGTGCAGAGCTGCCCATGATGTAATGCCACATTACCTTTCAAGGTCCAACTCACAGCCATTAAAGAAAACTTGATGGGAATGAGGAGCCATTAGAAATCGCTTCCATCAGAAGAGTCATCGTCCCCTGCCCAAGCATGATACCATCCCTCACCATTATTTTCCTTTTTTGTCATACACATGAGAAAAATGTACCTTTTCTCATGAAAAATGGGACCCATCATCTATAATTAAAACAAAATAATCACTGTGTTAAACACATATCCCCCCTTTAAGAGGATGGGTGCTTATGATGGCTATTAAATATATCACTTGGGAATCACTCGATACCATAGTGATGAGAGCAGTGTACACATTAGGATAGAACAGAAGATGCATAAATTGGGTGTGAATGAAGGATTTGTTACTGCGGTCTTCAGCAATTGAAAGAGTATTAAATATAAAAGAGTGCAACAAGGGAAATGTAAGACATGCTGGCTATGTCCAAGCAGGGAACATGCAGCAATGTAATATGAGGTTAAAGCTGGAACTCTGTGAGAGTGTGAATATACCTAAAAAAAAAAAAAATCACAGGTTTTCAATTCCTCTCCTTTCCATGGAGATTGTTTCCTACATTTTCTGTAACATTTCATTCTACAATCATGTCTATTCATTATTAATATCATGATACGCTAGATAAATAATTCCTTAAGAAAGGCCATAAATAATGATATGATAATATTCTGAATAAATTCAGTTATTCTGATACATAAGATGTCTGAATGTGAAATAAGCCAGACTTTTAAAACATATTCCAGTATTTATCAAATGTAGTAAGAGTTTTTTTCCAGTACTGACCTCAGAATTCAGCTTGAAATCACAAAATGATCAGAATTTTGTTTAAATCTCTGTCTTTCATTACAGAACATGATTGTGTTCAATTCTGTTTCTCATCCAGAATAGTTGGACTCCTTCCAGCATTGCAAAAAACAAAAATACATGACACTGATAATATAAACCGATGAGTGCTCCAGAAATAAAAAATGTGATGTTTATTGCTGTATTTCATTATGTGAGTCCTATACCTTCATCTGTTATCTTCTGTTGGTGAAAATAAGTTAAAGCTGACACTCACTGTTTTACACTTTAATTTTTATTCCAGAGATGCTCTTTTATTATTGATAATTATTACCTGTGGGTATTTCACTTGTTTCACTAGCCTCTAGTATTTTCCTCTGTTTCACTAAAAAGATACAATAATACTATTGCACTGATGGCCTTCTGGAATCCCTGAACTTTTCCAGAACCACAAACCTGGCTATCAAAACATAGCCACAAGTGCTCCTTGGTGAGCAATAAAATATTCCTAGCATCAGCACTGGATCCAAGCTTTTATAGACAATTACAGGATCAAATAGTTACAAGGAGTAAGATATTTTCAAAGATTGGCTGAGGCTACCTCTGCCTGTGAATAGCTACTAGAGATACACCCACTTATAAGGAAACACAGGCATCTCTACAAATAAACAAATAGGAATAAGTTGTGAAGCCCAGAGAAAACAAAACATGCCAAAGCCATCTACAGCAGTAAGCAGAAGTCTTCTTTCCTTTATTTAATAACTTAATGTTTAATACTGGAATGAAGGACTTATTCATGGAAAGGGCCTGAATTGTATTATTTTCTTTAAAACATTCAGATTTTTTCCTTGATGAAAAAAATAAATTTAAACTTTTTTATTCCACCTCTCCTCCTCTTTAGAAAGTTAACAAGTAAACCTAAGCAATGGAAGATATTTTCCAAGTGGCACCACCTAGCTCTTCAGCAAGTTTGTCAGACAACTTACTAGCTCTAATACTGACTCCATATTTCATGATTTCCTATCGCTGTTGGACACACCAAGCTACCTGCTGGGATGGCATTTTTGCTTGACTTCTCTTTGAACTGAAAAATCTACGCTTTTTCCATGGCGATGATGAGTAAATGTTTCATAGATTAGATTAGAAGAATGTTTCATAGCCATAAAGAGGTGCCTCTCCATGCTCTCTAGCTTACATAATTCAGAAATATCAGTTCAACAACCTGTTCTAGTCTAAGCCTTACACTGTGCCTGTCACAGTGGTATTTATAGCTTGGCATCACTCAGAACTTTTGGATCTGTAGGAAGGATTATTTTTTTCTGTAGAGAAGGTGAGTTGAGCAAATATATTTTTGCAACAGAAAGGTCAACCGAATAATTCTGGGTGACTTGGGTGACAAAGTTACTTAAGTGTGGGTCATGCTGCCCACGTAGTTTGGCTAAAAAACATGGGAAGACATTTTCAAAAGTAATGAATCATTTTCCTTGGCTAAAAAGTTTCATCTTGACATTTCCCAAAAAGTTTCTTTTTCACATTAGTCTCCAACAAACAACTCCAAATAGTTTCAAAGATGTGATGCTTACCCCCTGTCCTCCTCAGTAGAGAGGGTTTACAAACAGTCTGAATTGTTCTGTAGCAGAATGCAAAAGCCCTGCCACAGGAAGTCCAAGATTTCTTGCCATATTTCGTAGGATCCCAAGGGCATGGCAAATCAGAACGGCTCTCTGACCCTCCAGCACGGAAGCTTCCATGTCAGTGATATCAGTGACCCTTTCGCTATGTAGAACACCAGATGGTCCTGGGGGCTGATTCAAGGTAGTGAAAGGTGCTCCTGCTCTGCTCACCTCACATCTTGCACCGCCGCATGCAAAATGCTTGGCTCCAACCTGCTCGCCTTACCATCAGCGCCCTGTAGAAAGTAGCCTGCAACTCCTCTCTCCTCCCCACCAGACCACGACACCAGTCAAGACACTTGACACTGACCACATGTGTGAGAACAGAGGAAGCAAAGAGGCTGAGCCTAGTCACCTTGGCTGATGCACTGCAGAATGAGAGCCCTAAGCCAGACCAGCCGGGATGGTAGAGGAGCTTTTACTGAATTAAATGGAGTGGAATCACCTAAGCAACAATATTGCAACTGTGTAAGCAGCACTAAGATATCTGGCTAGCGATATGCATTAATTAGACAATGTTTTAAACACCTTAACAATATGTACAAGCACTGCGTAAAGCATCACCACTATTAGAAACTGCAGGGCCAAGGGGGGAACACCACCCTTTTCAGAAGTTGTCTCTTCATCATCTAAAATCCATGAAAAGATATTGCATCTGAAACTCACAAATACAGGTTAAACCCTGACAATTGTAAATGGAAGGTTTCATGTTCCCCTTTTTTACATTTGCAGGCCTTGAAGGCTCTAATTTAAACACAAGAACCACAGCTACTGATTGACCGAACCTGCGGTCCTGCCTGCAATGACACCTGTTCAGTTTTAGTGACTTTCACACCAAGAAATGTGAGATTTTGGTGGGGTTGTTTTAAAATGAAATTATATCATAGCTTTTGAGGTCTGAAAGTTTCCTACCATTTGTCAGTTTAATAAACTGAAGATTTTAATAGAGATCTTTTAACAACACATGCTGTACTCTGAAGGTGTGAATATTTCCTAACTAGCCAAGTTTACATACTGCTCACACAGGAAACTCACAGGTTTGTAGCCTGACAGTGAAATTTATCTATAACTGTGTAATATTAATAAAAAGTAATCTTTAGGACATCTGCTGTGCACACTGAAAGGCTTGGGTCATGCTTTTAGAAGAAAAAAAAAAAAGTAAAATTACCTTCAATTAGCCTTCTAATTCCTCATTTAGCATAAGAAATCCTTCAAAGATCCTAGGTGTCCACAAATCCCAAGACAGTTTTCTGGCTATCTTACACTCTTGAAAGGCAAACTACTTTGTTCAAAAACCACAATTTAAAATGGAAGCCTAATTTTAGCTTGCATTAAGGGCATTGTAAGAGCATCTTCTTGGTAGCGAAAGGGAAGCGTTATGAAAGAAAATTATGCCCAAAAATAGAGCAGATAAACCTTCCAAATGCTTATTTTAATAAAATACTCCATCTACCTTTCTAGATCTGTTGTTAGTGAACATTTCAGCTAATGCAGTGATAAGCAATAACATATATGATATACAAATATATGCTTCTTCCCTATGACAACCCAAACTCTGCAGTGTGGATGGTAGGTATCCACCAAGGAGGAAAATGTTAGAATTTGGCCAGAATTTATAATTTCTATAGAAAAATTGTGTGTTAGAAACATGGCACTTTACTGGTGCAAAGCAGCCCTGAACTTCACTTACTAAAAGCCACTTTCCTCTTTGACCCATCATAAACAGCACACTTACAGCATGAGGAGGTTCAGAGGGGCCTTAGCACAGTACACTGACATGTATGAAAAGGCAGTAACTGCTCTTTAACAACTTGCAGTTTCTGAAGAAATCACAGACAGAAGTAATGCTGCTAGCCCTGTTTTGCCGGTAGAAAACTCAGGTGCAAAGGAGAGTGGATGGCGCAGACATTACACCATTAGATTGCCTTGGAGTCTTTGACCACAGCTGAGGGCTCGTGTCCGGGAAGGCTGAGCACACTGTCAGCAGCTTGGCTCTTTGTGGGTGCTGCACCCACACTCCATTTCTGCTGTATCACAAGTGAAAGAAGAATAAACCATCAACCAGGGAAAAGGCCTGAAAAACTCAGCCCAGGAACTGGCTGAAGTAGATGCTTCAAGTAGAAGCTGTTGGAGCAAATCACTTAATAGTTACTGCTAGCAACAGCAACAATAACTTCTTTGGTAGGGTGGATGAGGAGGAGCAACAGTATGATTTATTGGCACTTAAGTTTTATACATAAAAGTGTGTAATTTTAATAATTTTCTCATTTTTATTGCCTGAGGTGCTTAAGATACATAACCTCATTTTTCAGACTACATCAGCACTAAGAAAACATATTTCAAAATTTTACAGAGTAATCAATCTGGGATCTATGATTTATCAACAAAATGCCAGTTGAAACGAATCCATCAGCTTTAAAATATGCTTTCTATTTAGCTAGGTGAAATAAGTACCTCTGAAAAAAAAGAATTATTCAGTTTGCAACCAGGGTTCTTTGTGATGAAACTGAACTCTTTTCAATTCCCTTGGAAATTTGGAGTTGTTTTTTTTCCTGGACAAGCACTGCAGCTAACACACCCCTGGTTTTGCTCACACTGTGATCAGTAAGTGGGTAAGCAGAAAGAGCTAGCAAAAGTACTTTGCTTTCATTTTGGTCACCCTCAGTTACTAAGACATTGAAAGTTCAGGTGAATTTCTGTCATCTGCATTTAGAGACATTTAGGCATCTAATGTCTTGGAAGCCGCGTACATCTGCCACTGTCAGGGAGATGTCGGCCACAGGAAATAATACTGATGAACATGCCAGAATGTTCATTTCTCTCAGAACAGAAGACGCCACATAGCTGAAATGCAGATCAAACAAAACTGCCTACTTCAGCTGTGAGATTTTAGATCTGCAGGGCTCCTCTGATATCTGTGATAGGGTTATACTAACACCATGTGCTTAGAAAAAGTGCGTTTGTCTAGAGCCTCTTTGAGAAATTAAAAACTTGACTAGTTTAGTGGCTTCTGTTGCAGCCCTTATCCAACATTATAAGTTTGTTTCATCCCAAAACTTTCTCTTAGACTACCAAGCAATCTGAGTTAAGTTTCCCGGTGAGGTTTCAAAGCTCCTTTTGGCCACTTTTACTGTCTCCTAACATTGTGGGTGTCTGGTTTAATTTTCATATTTTTGGTGCTGACTGCCATTGGAGATGACTAGTGTCTCAGCACAAGCCTCCTAAGGGAGGGAGACTGGTGCCGAAATAGAGCATGGACACAGCTCTTGTCACAGCCCTGTCCCCCCTCATGTCCTCTCTCCTTTTTTGTTCCATGGCTCAGACCTGTGGGAAAGGAAGAGCCACCTTGCAGCCTGACTAGAAGGGCCAAAACAGTGATCTTTGGGTGGGAGAAGTGGCAGTGAACACCCTTTACCAGATCAGACCAACCTCTTGTCACACATTGCTCTGTGCTCTGGGCACAGGGCAGGAGCACGCGATGAGCACCTGCTCCTCCAGGCACTGTTTTTTAAGAAACTGTCAGCAGCGACAGCATTTTGTTTTGGACACCATCACTGTGAGCAAGGGATGTCCAGAGGATGCCCACTCCTCCAGGCTCCTTCTCACCTTCCTCTGCCACCCTGTTCAGATGTCCAGCATTGGAACTGCCAGCTTAAAAAAGGAAGCACCCTGATTTGAGATGGGCAGCTTAGAAGAGAGGGTGGGTAATTTTGACGTTTGTACTTTAGAGTCTTAAATCCCACTAAGCCCCATTTAAGGTGTGCAAGTAATTTCTCTAAAGATGGTGCTACATACTAGTGTTACATATTTAACAGTTTTCTTGTAACCTTTCCAAAAGAAATATCAGCCTCGCTTGAAAAGGGAGGGATTTCAGATATACCAGGGCAGTACTTGCTTTTCAAGCATCTTAAAGGCAGCTGTGCAGTCCAAGCAGAGGATTTGGCAGGGGTCTGAGTGTGGTGGTAATACTGCCCAATCCAGACTTTTTTTCTTTAATGGAAAATGAAGGAAAGTCCTGCTTTAACAGGATTCAGACACTGGGTCTTGGAAACAGGCTTTGGTAACCAAAATAAAAAGGATCTCAGCAACTTTAATGGCCTCCTTCACTGAAGCCTGGCCAAGTACTTGCATTTAATAATTGAAACTATCAGTTTACTTTAACACAGTGGATATAAATCTACTGTCCAACACAGATACAAAATCCCTCTAGCTTCACTGTCTGTAGCCAGAATTGGGTGCAATATATTTGTAAAAAATGAGACACAGAGATGTTAACTAAAGTAACATTGTCATTATGATTAGACAATGAGGTGGCAGCTGATAATCCTCACATCCTGGTGCCAATGTGGTGTTTATAGGTTTCAATAAAATCACTGTGACCTCAGGTAGGTGACAATGTGCCCTGTGCAGCTGAATGGGCTGCATGGGAAGAGCCCACATCTATCCCCAGTTGGTGCGAGCTTCCTGAGAGGTGAGCTAGTCTTTACTGTAGCTCAGAATTTGGCCCAGGAAAGTTTGGATCTGGATCCCCAACATTTAAAGAACATCTCTACTGCTGTCTAATAAAATAAAAATATTAGAATTTTCTAGTTAAAGGCAAATATATATTTTTCATTAGACCAGATGTTTTTTTACAACTTTTAGAGAGAAACGTTACAACTGAAGCATGTTTTACACTTAGAGCAAACTGCAACACTGAATGCGCTGGGCTGTACAGAAGGGGCTGCAGCACCATGGCCTGGTAAGAACTACAGATGATGGCCTTCATCTGGGTCCTCAGCTCCAGAAGGTCCTCAGATCACCAAGATCTGTTCTGTTAAAGTACTCCATAAACTACGCTTAAAACACACCTGCAAAAATATTCATTTCTAAATTAAAATGCACATGCATATAACTTTCAATCTTCACTTGCTCTGCTAAGTCTCACTTAGTGAGCTCCCAAACATAGAAGACCACCACTGGGCCCAGGAAAGGAAGCTGACAATGAAATTTTCTAGAATATAAAAAGTCCCTCTGTCCACTGGAATAGGGGGATAGGAACAAACACACAAAAAACAGATGTGTATCTACCCGTTATTTCCAGCCATAGACTGCTGGCTATTGAATTAATGCTCTTTTAACTTACAAATTAACTAGCTTTATACAGTCTTCCTTTGAAACTTTTGGAGTGCCAGTATGAAATATACTGTAAATTTGGTAGAAGGGAGGTTTGTCTTTGTCTGTAGTAGCTAACAGGTTAAAGAAAGTCAGAGAGATATGTTTTAAGCAGCAGAAGAGGAAAAGAACAGTTCTGGAGGAATATCGCACTCTTACCAGATCAGCTTTTTCCCACAAAAAGTGCCAGATGTTCTCTGCCTCCAATACACAGCACTGGTTTTCTGCACAGCCTGGCAGTGTGATCTGCTTACTGGATTACCACAAAATAAAATGTGCTATTTTGTGTTAAGTGTGTGGTAACCACATGGTAGATGTGTTGGAAGCCACGATTGCTATTACACAGTAACTTGCGGTATCGGTATGATATTGCTCTATGAGATAATAGCAGGGGGCAAAGACCTGCCTTGCAAGGAGGCTTGGATGAATACAGCAGTGTGGCCATTGCTTAAGATTTCAGCCTGTGTCATTATCGCTCTATCAGCACTAGATCAATACTATTGACAGCTGGGTAATTATATCACTTTATTTTCAAATACTGAAAAGGCACAAGAAAGTTATAAAATATTCCTAAGGCAAAATTAACCCTTGCTCAAAAAGCCATCATGAGCCATGCAAAATGCTTATGTGCTGATTTAAATCAGGGTTTCCAATTACCTCCCTCAGAATTGCCTGGGCTGTTGCAAAGCTTAAGTGCATTGAGGAGGGCACATACTTTTTGTTCACACTGAGGACAGTTCATGTTCTGGTATCAAAGAATTTGATTAAGTTTAACCAGCTAATGATGAATTATAAAAAGGAAAAGGAAAATATGCATAGAAAAAGAAGAAAAGCAGCAAAAGCAGAAGAAACAATATCTTTGTCCAATGTAAACCAAGAGTGACCCAGAGGCTCGTGTGGAATTATTCTGCATCACCCTTGCTGGTCCACTGTGTTTTATTTGGGACTAGTTACATTTGTAGAAAAGTGACTGATTAACCTGCTGTTCCTATAATAGCTCTTGAAATGATTTCTTGTTCCTGTTAATAACTCAGCTTTTAATAACAGAACTGAAAGGGTTATCTTTAGTAAACCACAAAAATTGAAGTTATGCAATATTATGATCCCACTTTAGGCAAACAAAGGACTTTGAAATAAGGCAGCATGTACCCATCGCTAAAGTTAACACCAGATTTTCAGAGGAGCTGGCTTGTAAAAGAAGGGAATGTCCACCCTGCAGAGAATTACATCATTTTGACAATCATTATTGCGCTGGAACAACACAAGCTCTTTCTCCATCCCTCTCTCCCTCCCACTTGTCTCTGTGTTTAACGTAAATAAAAATGTTCTCAAATATTTCAACCATTAAAAAAAACCCAACGTGTAATTTTATTTCTATGAGTTCAATGGGGAACTACATCTTCTTGAACCACTGTAGTGCCATAAGGGACTTGTTCCAGTGTTTCACGTCCTTGTTTTCATTCTTGAAACAGGCGCATTATGAAACAAGTGACATGATTCTGATCAAAGGAGTCCCACGAATGCTGGTCAGACTGGGCCACTGACAGAAAGACAGTTGTATCTTTCAGCAAAATGGCTGGTTTTGATACCCTTTCACACAAACTTGCAGCGTATCCCATGGAGAGTCCTACTGTGACCACTGAATCTAATTATGCAGAAAGACTGGGGCTCACCTAATTTTAGCTTTCCTAAAAGCTAGTCTTCCAGCCTCACTCTGTAATCAGTGAAGAGAGATGGATATCTTCAGAGAGTAGTCTACTTACAGTTGAGACAGATGGAAGTTTCAGATGTGGAGTGCCAGGATCTGGTCCAGAGACACATTTACCCACCCACGATGTTATCCTTAGCACAGAGGGCAGTAACTTGCACCAACAGCCCGGTACGTGCAGTCAGCCTACCCCACAGTACAGGATGATACAAACTGGTGTCAGAGAGAAATCATAACAGGAATCTTTGTGACCCTGTGCTTAAATAAATACACTTGTCCCTCGATTTATCTAATGTCTTATAAAACCAGAAACTGATTCAACATGGCCTGGGACAAGCTGTTTCCCACAGTCTGCCCTGTGTGCAGTTCTGCAGGAGATGCGCACACAGAGAATTTCAGGGAGACCGCAGGCTCCCAGGGCTGCCCGGCACAATGCTTGGTCATCCTCTGTAATGGATGGAGAGAATCAGGCTACTTCAGAGGATAGTTCAGAAAAACCAGCCAGATAGCTAAGTAGGTGCTTAGAGCTGATTTGGAAGCCTTATGCAATATGTAAGCGTTAATATGCTAGGTGGCTTGGAAATGCCAGTAGATCCATTTGAAAACTGTCCAGAAAAACAGTATTCCTAATAGAAACTGCTTTGACTTAGTATGGACATGCTGCTGATTTATGTCAAAGAGAAAGGGCCTTCTTTCATGTAGGAAGAAGGATCACTGTAATGAATGCAACTTTTAAACCATCCTTGTCAAGATCTATTAAAACGCTTCATAAGAATGAGTCTCATAAAATAAGAGGATTACAGTAACTAACATGGTTATCTCAGATTTTTCCAAAAGGAAGGATAAACAGGATGTGTAGATTAAATCCTAATAACAAAAGATACTGGTTTCTTAGGTTGTTAAGACTGAAACGCAATGCAAACAGCTTAGCTCACTTATTATTACACAAAGTCCTAATAAAAAGCTGGAAATATAGATATATAAAAATATCCCTCCAAAAGGTTTTATATGTGTTTCTATGATCCATCAAATCACTCCCACTAAAATAAAATTTAAAACCCAAAACCTGTAAGAGGTCGAAGGAACTACCAAAGTTTCCCAGATGATTAATTAACACCTTCACCCTCTCTTTCCTGCTGTGCAATTGAATCACATTTATTTTACATGAACTTCAGTTCAGTCTCTTCATTTTTCTAACCTTACAAACAGGAGAATAGCCCTGGTTAAGCTCCCCCGTCCCCCCGTCCCCGTCCCCCCCGTCCCCTCAGAACATAATTAATTCCACTTTCCTTGTCGTATTCTTCCTCTAAAATTATTACTAGAGAAAGAAGCAGAAAGCACTAGTATTAAAAAAATGATTAAAAAACCCTCATTTTTCTTCTCATTTTTGTTCTTTTTACTCGGTGATGGCAACACAGGAGTGGTATAAGCTGGTTTCCTTCTTGTCAGAAGAGAACATAAATGCACATGCACATCTACACTTGGTCACCACTAGGTATCAAATATCTATCTGTTCCCACAGCAAAAAAAATGATCCACAAAATTGTACAACTACTTCTTGTGGCCAAGTAAGTAAAATAAATCATCGCTAAAGATAAACATCACTTGTCTCCACACTCCAAGTAGGGGAGTAAATTTGATTCCACCTCAAGACGTATCCAGGCATCAAGACAGAAAATTGCTGCAATGAATTACCAGAATTACGTTTAGAAACAAGTTAGATGCCCCCCTTTCCCCGCATTGTCCCCAAAATTCGAATCACTATTTAAAGAAAGTCTTCTATATGTCCATTTCAAATTTTCCTCTGGTCTTCTGCCAGTACTGCCTTGTGGTTAAAAAAGTCCTTTTCCTCCTGGCCCCTTACTTCTCTGATACTAGCAAACATGTATCCTCCCCACGTTTTGTCCACCCAGCCAGGCTGCCCCAGGGCACATCTGCATGACTGGGGACAGGCTGAGCCTTCTTGCAGCACATGTGGAGTGAAGAGCTCTGCTCCTTGATCTGTGCAGTTTGGTCTCCTGCTGCAGGTGGTACCACCACAGCAGCCCCACATCGTGCTTAAGCCAAGAGGCCCCATCAAGGTCTCTGCATTGTGTGCCAGTGTGAAGCGCAGCTATTCCCTAGACCCCCCTTCTCTTCATTCCTTGCCTTTCTCTGCACCCACTGCAGCATGGCCATTTTCCTTCGGCAGTGACCAGAGTCTTTCACTGATGCTTCGTTCAACAGCACCAATGTTTCCCTGTAGTTGTTGCAATATTTCCTTGTATCTCATAAGGCAGTTACATCCTTGGACTGTGTTTTTAGGGGATATATTGCATTAGCAGCTCACAGTCATTCTATAACTGGGTAAGATTTAGGCAATTCCTGGGAATTGCTAAGTACCCGCCTAATTTTCACAGCAGAATAGGATATCTGTCACAACCTGTATCATGACAGAAAGGGCAGCTCACCTTCATTTACAGAGCAGAAACAATAAGAGGACAATGAGAAAACACAAATGGTGAAGTTGCTTGTGCTGTCAGAGGAACATCATGCTGGCACATCTCAGGGGTGTTAAGTGAGGAGCTGAAGCCTGAACAAACTCAGTGAGGGATGCCTAAAGACACAAACATTGCTCAAACTTTCCCTATGCTCAAACACTCAAAACTGCACTTCAGTGTACAGGTCCTACATCAAAGATACCAGGTGCTTATACTGGTGAACTTGCAACCCATTACTACACCCCAGCATCTGAGTCCACCTGCATTTCAAAGAGAGATATGGAAACTACTCTTGCACAGGAGATGCTACCAAAGACACCAAGAGTGGGGCGAGCCACATGGTCCAGCAGATGTCAGAATTAATCTTGCCCTTTACTACAGGTATCTTTAAAATGTATTTTTTGAGATTGCATTCAATCTTCAAGTTTGTATAAAGCTTTATCTTTCCTCATGTGCTGTTCAATTTATAGAATAAATAAATGTTATTCATTGCTTAATGAATTTCAGCCTGTCTTGGACAAGAAAATATTAACTTCTTTGGTTAAATGTAATTTATTAAGCTGACAGGAATATTCCAGTATATTTAAAATATCCTATTACAGTGTACAGAGAAATGTAAATGATCTGCACAAAGAAATGTAAATTCCTATCACTTACAAAATGAAACAGAATGTGAACATTTCTAGGAAGGCTCCTTCTTACTGAGTGAAAAGTTATTCATACACATTTCAAAAAAAGTAGAGAGCTCTGCCTTACTACAAAAAATTAAATAGATTTTTTTTATGAACATTTTTGTGAGAATTAAATATGCAACTTTTCAAGTGAAGCAGATATTAATATTTTCCATGTGTAACAGGTAACAGATCAAGCCAAAATAGCACCTTCCCTATTTTCAATGGAGAAGAAAATGTTTTACTCAAACATTTATGTAACTACCAAAAAATTTTGTGGTTCAGAGAGAAATACTGTACATTTGTCATTCATGTCATCAGTTTAGACTAAATATTTTAGAAATCCATGCTGCTATTTACATGTAAGCAAATTCCCCCTTGATTTAACCTACTTAATGAAGTTCCTTTGTGAGATGCCTATAATATACAAAGAAGGAAAAGCCTAAATGGAAGTTAAAAGCCAAAACAAAATGAACATACTTGGGACAAATCAGTCACTAAGGTTACACTATCCTCTTCATCTGTGATATCCATATCACTGTTCTCCAGACTTTACAAAATATAGCTATTAAAATCAACTGTCTTCTGTGTCTCTGACACAGCTGTACCTCATGTTATCAGACTGAATAGCTCACACATCCATGAAGAGTACTCACAACTTCCCAGTGACTTTTGCATGGGATGAAGATGTACATGGTAAAGGTTTGCATGGGTAAACAAATACAAGTGCTGGTTTGGAGTAGGAATGAAAACACAAATTACACATAGAAGCTGTAGACATTCCGCTTGAATAAATAGTGCTTTGGGCCATTTGCCATTCAATATACCAAGATTAGCATAGCTATCTCCATGTAATGGGATTCAAAATAAGGATTGCATAAATGAAACAAAAAGAAAAGATTGTAATGCTCACTTTTAAAAGGGTTTCCATGGAAAACGCAGGAAACCATTTCCTCATAAAGTGACATGCTGGAAAGAAGCTGGAAACAGTATACATGAATAGAATGTATAATAAAGTACCAGCACCCATGTAGCTTTAAAGACAAAAAGGTTCAAAACTGGAGAACGTGTATTTTGATAAAACCCGCAGAATTTAGGAGATGATGGATGTTACCAAAGCAACAGAGAAACTGACATATATCTAAATCATAGGCATGATTTTTCAGTCACAAATGTGTGAAAGCTGTACATGGAGGAGGTAAACCAAATGCTGTCAGTGGTATGATTCCAGATTTATGAGAAAAAATCACTTGTGCTAATTTATGATGCTCTTTTTGTTCACAAGTATCTTATGATGCTCTTTTTTCCACTAGTATCTTTGCTGACTTCATGATATGAATTATGATTCACTGTGAGTCTACCAGCCTGCAATTCCTTGAAAGCTTTAGAATAAGCACACTTTCCTTGCAATGTAAGAAGACAATGGAGCCCTTTCTAGCCCCTCCTGTTTCTCGGCATTCAGAGGCTTGTAAAGTCATTGCTCTCTGCTGCTGCATCTTCTTTCTCCTTCCTTCCTCAGGGGTAATCTCTCTGG